>NW_019174272.1:5201392-5546274 GCF_002260705.1 Seriola dumerili | reverse complement strand
TGTGCGAAGCATATTTGACCCATTGCATTGTTGTGGTGATGGATGGATGGATGGATGGATAGATAGATAGATAGATAGATAGATAGATAAGATAGATAGATAGATAGATAGATAGATAAGAAACACACTCAGTAGAAAAGAGGGCAACTCAGATGAACTTTTAATTTAGTCTCAAATAAAGCAGCTTAACAAAATCCGAAAATCGTCAACATGGCCGCACTACTTTTACTAGTCCCATCTAATCTACGTTTAGTTAAGGAACATCCACATTACAAATGTCAGTAATCTGCAAAGGATTAATTTCACATCTGTCAAAGTGAAGGAATTTGCATGGCACTAAGACATTGTTTTCAAGTTAAAGGATGAAAAATTTCAAAATGAATTTAATTTGATGTATCAAAGTCAGAGGGAGCGACTCAGGCCAAAATCATCACTGCTGGAGGAGCAGCGCACAGTGACGTCACTTAGAAATCCAACTGAGCAACTGGATTCCTCATTTAGCTTATTTTATATATAAATAGATAGCCACAAAGGAGAGAGGCTAATATTCTGGGATGACAAATGTTTAGGGAATAGTACGACATTTTGGGAAACATTCACGTTTCCTGAGAGAGAAGATTAATACCACTCTCATGTTTGTGCGTTACCTACGGAGCTAGAGCTAGCAGACAGTTACTGTAAACATCTAGCCTGGCTCTGTCCGTAGTTAACAAAAACTGCATACCAGCACATCTTAAAGCTCCGCAATCAACATGTTATATATATTAAAAAAACATCATGCAAAAAACAACAATTTGTGGTTTTGCTGGGAGCTATTTCTTGCCCAGGCTAGTGACTTCCAGGAAGTACTTGTAGGCAGATTTTGTTATCTTTGGACAAAGCCAGGCTAACTTTTGCCCCCTGTTTATAGTCCTTATTTAAGTATAAGGGAATTTCCCCAAAATATACACGCAATATTTGTTTAAATCCATTCTGAAGTAAAGGTTCAATATAACTACACTTGAATACACACACATCAATTAATGTCAAATTGTAACTGTGTATTAGTTTGACCTCTAGCTGTAGAGGCCATAGTGTGATATTGATTTGTTTAGAGGGATAAGAGTCATGTTGGGCTTATCTTGTTGTAGGTCAGTTGAAGATCATATTAGCACCTCAAACGGGCAATAAAACACACACTAGGTCTTGTGACTGAGGTGATTACATTGTTGCCTCTCTTCAGCTATTCATATTCAGCTCAATGCCTCTAGACTTTTAACTGTGTGATGTTTCCCAGACGATTCAGTGAAACAAGCGACTAGTCAGTCGTGATACCACTTTCTTTATTCCTCAACCTCACATTATGTTTAGTCGATAAGCGCAAGATGAGGTTGTGGTCACATTGATCTGACAGCAACAGTGGCTCAGACATTGTCTCCCGCCCACAGTCTTGATTGATCTGAGCCGAAGAAACATGGAAAAGAAAAAAAACCTGCAAAAATGAAACAATAGACCAAACAAGGATGAATGCTTTTGTGTTTTAGTGTATGTGATGGATGTATCAATTCTCTCAAAGCGGATTCTTCTGTCTCTTTTCAAAGGAACTGTTGCTGTATCCTGCTTGCTGTGTTCAAGTTGAAATTGCCCCCTGCATTCAACGGGAGGAACCTGGATGCTGCCTACTACTCACCTACCATCGAACGCAGAAAAGTGGTTTCTCGCTCCAATTTTTAAGAAAATGGACTTGAATTTTGTGCCAAAACTGCAGTTTTGTCTAAATGCGTACACCCATTGTGTATCCCATCTATAAAGCAACAGTGATTTTGTACCAGCTGCATAATAACAGTTAGTTTTAAAACATTTTCGAGATGGATTTCCTTTCAACACAGTAGGTTTTGTCTGCATATATTATACTTCTCTGTCAGTGTTTCTGCATGCATCCTGTAGTTTTATTTTTTATGATGCATCGCCAACGTAATGGCTCATTTGCCAGAGGCATCATCATTCAAATTATGTTTTGACAAGACAGACTTAATGTGATCATTACTCTAATGGCTTTTATGAGAACGCCCTGATGTCCCTCTTCTGTTGTAGTGAACTTAAATAGGTGCGTGTTTCAGTCTACCTTTGCTGCACAGGACAGTGCCAAGCATCAGCATAGAACTGGAACAGATGGTTGCTGCGCTGGACAACATGACCCCAGCTCCTCTGACACAGAACTGCTCCAACTGCAGCCAGGCTTTACCCCCAGAGTTCAACGTGGTCAAGGCTGTGGTTTTGGGCTTGGTGCTTGGTGTCTTTATTGTGTTTGGAGTTGTGGGAAACATCCTGGTAATCCTCTCAGTAGTTTGTCATCGACACCTGCGGACAGTGACACATTATTTTATAGTTAATCTGGCAGTGGCAGATTTACTGCTGAGCTCCACTGTACTACCCTTCTCTGCCATTCTAGAGATCCTGGATCGTTGGGTGTTCGGACGGGTTTTTTGTAATGTTTGGGCAGCTGTGGACGTGCTCTGCTGCACTGCGTCCATCATGAGCCTCTGTGTGATCTCTGTGGACCGGTACATTGGAGTCAGTTATCCTCTGCGTTACCCAGCTATAATGACAAAACGCAGGGCTCTGCTGGCAGTGATGCTGCTGTGGGTGCTGTCTATCATCATATCTATTGGACCTTTGTTTGGCTGGAAAGAGCCGGCTCCACTGGACGAGTCCGTCTGCAAAATAACAGAGGAGCCGGGTTACGCTATCTTCTCTGCTGTGGGCTCCTTCTACCTCCCTCTGGCCATCATACTGGCCATGTACTGTCGAGTTTATGTGGTAGCTCACAGAGAGAGCCAGGGTCTGAGGGAGGGCCAAAAGACAGAGAAGTCAGATTCAGAGCAGGTGATACTCAGGATACACAGAGGCAACACAACTGTATCAGAGGATGAGGCCCTTCGCAGCCGCACACATTTTGCCCTTCGACTGCTTAAGTTCTCACGTGAGAAGAAAGCCGCCAAGACCTTGGGCATTGTGGTTGGCTGCTTCGTGTTGTGCTGGCTGCCTTTTTTCCTGGTGCTACCCATCAGTGAGTATTGTCATGTTTATTCTTGTGTGTGATTATTGATTGAGTCAGATGATGACCAAGACCTCTGTAGCATTTAACAATTATGAAAGACATTACCTCATGATACGAACAGATATGAGTGGTATTCTCATTTTACGCTAAAAAACAATTAGCATATTTCCCAAAATCTACTGGTTTGAAGATGCACAGGATATGCCTTTTAACCTTTTAATCAATAAGATTTCACAGTTTAAAAGTGCATCCACATATTTGATCACCTGCACTCACACATAAGTCTGAAAGCCATTTTCTAAACTTCTCCATTAATTCGTTTTATAGATCCATTCATCGATTTATGGTGCTGCCAGGTTTTTAAGTGCTAGTTAATTTAATATTTTGGTGATGTTACCTGAATTGCTCCTCTGTGGCGGCACATTGAAGTTACTTCATTCAGACAAGCCTTGTGGCCTCTTGAGCAGCGTAGTAAATGCTTTGACTCAGCCAGGTAGACGTTCTATAAATAGCCTCAATAAATCTTTCAGATCTGTGACAGCCTCCAGTGCTCCCCTGTGTGTAAACAAAAGCACAGAATTTCAGACCAGTGTATATTTTAAACAGACCCCTTGAGTGTCAAGTGTCAAGCCGTTTCTTTTTTCCTTATTCTCTCCCTTGTGTCTGTGACTCACATCATCACCATGCCAGTCCGGGAATGACAGATAAAGCCATCACATTGGTGTCAGACCTTATATGATGTTCCCTTCAAGAACACCCAGCTTGACGAAGAGAAGCTTGAAGGGAAATCACACAGCTCTCCAACCATGCACACACTATATGTGTTGGTGTCAATGTTGGGGGACTGTGACAAGGAAATCCGAACCAAGTAGATATGAGATATGGCAAAAACCTCACAAATCCCACTGGGTTTTTATTTGTTCCATGCTCTCATGCTTGTAAATATAGCTGCTACCATTTGGCTGAGTACTTTCCTGACTGGGAAATGAGGAAAAGCCTCAGCTTACCAATGCTCCCTCACGAATGCTGGCGTCAGGCTGCATACCGCTGCCACATATGTCTGTGGACAATGATAGATTTAGCAGTGAATCACCGTTTTGATGTGGCCCTAGATAACTTATGACGGTCTGATTTGGTTTGTTGGAGTAAACATTGTTTTGTCATCAGAGAAAAATAAATTGTGGGAATTTGATAATGTCAAAATATCTTAAAAAGGTGAGTTGTTAGGCTCTGTGTTTATTTGCAGATTGTCCTCCTCTCTCCTTGACATTTCAGAAGTCCTTCTCAGGGACTACAAGGACGTGTGAAGATAGCCATTGCTAATTTAAAGAATAACTTTCATAGGGTGCCCCTGTGCCAATAGATGTTAAGACACTGACCATGAACTGAACCTGTCATCTTTCTTCCATCAAGGCATAAATCTTCCCTAGAAATATATTAAATAAATAGATAAAGATGAACTACATACCAGGCCTAAAATCCACAGCTTTTCAATGCCCTTTCTGGTTTAAAGCTTCAAGTTGGGGTGTTGTTGAGAAGGGACAGAATGGACAGAGGGTAGTTCACTGGAGGTAAACACAAAAAAGATTTTCAGCGAGTGTTAAGTTTCTCTTTAAAGCTGCACTAATGAGCTTTTTTATATGGACAATTGGTCAAATTACAATGTATAATGTGAGAAGGGTTGTTTAAAAGCAGCTGTTTTCAGTGAAAAAACAATATGATAAACCCACTGTATGCTTCCCAGCACTAAACAGCGGACAGACAAGTTAAAGGGACTATTTGTAAGTTTTCTCTGCCATCGAATGTGTTGGTGGTGGTGACTGTCGACTGACAGAAGCTTCGGGCAACGTTGTGTTTATAAGACAAGAGGTTATAATACGCCCTCTGAACAGCGCTACATCTTTAAGGGAGATTGGACACTCCAGTGAGTCACTATCGGAAAGTGACAAGACAAGCGTGCCAACTTGAGTAGAGGAAAAGACGTGATAGGGACAAGTTACCATTGGCTTGGCTGTCGAATGCTTGAGACAGTTATTTGCAAGTAAAGGAATGAAGTTCCTGGCAATGTAGCAATAGCAAAACAACTAGCGTGGTGAACACAGAGGAGTATTCAGCAGCTAAAGAGCCATCCCAGGAGCCTTTAGCTAAAAGGAAAGTGAATACTAGACTTACATTCATCAGTTTGCCAGAAACATGATTGCAAATGCAAATGTTACTGTGTCTGCAGGATTTTTCAATCAGCAAATGTTTGCCAGAACAATTCTATAAGGTCATGATATATAACAGTACGCCTTGTGTTTCCAGCTTGTTCTGCAGCCCCCAAGTGACCAAAGAACAAATAATGCTGCTTTAAAATGAGTTTAGTTTTGGGACGTTTTAATGTCTGTGGCACTGAAAATCATATTTCACACCTTAGTTGCAGCAGTAATGACACAAAGCTTGCTACTAATGGAGGTGATGAATGGTTTCCCCCTATCCCCCCCTATCTCTTCCATGAATGCACTATTTTGTTGCTGTTTGGTCAAAACCTTGTATCTCAGCAACAATGACAAACAGCCTTTGTAGCAGTCTTACCACTGATTTTTCAGGTTATCCAACAGATTTTGGAGGGGGCTCATAAACTAAAGGGTCATATAACTTTCTCAGCCCAAAATATGTTGTGTTTTAGTTGAAGGTAACATAAAAACAACTGGAGTCACACAGTTTCCACATGACAACAGGCACTGATGCTTTATTGATTTTGGAAAATAATGCATTTTTCCAACAGCTGCAATATCTTTCTTTTTCCACTCAAAAAAGTGAATCTATCAAGGGTATCGGCAATAATAGAATTGTTCTTTTTGGCACAGCTGGGGATGAAATGTATAAGCTGCACAGGCACAAAATAGTTTGCTCTCATACTCTGCACACCTCTTCTTTCTCTCTCATGATCTCATTTTTCAAAAGCCCACATTTAACCATCTGCACCAGCTCACCCAATAAAATATTTCACAAGACAGCTTCTCCCCTTCTACCTCTGAAGATAGATGATAGATAGATATATTACAGCCACACAAGAAGTCAGCCATTTTATTTTAATGTTTTACTGGCAGCCACTGGATATGTGAAGAGTCACCAATATCAGGCCTGCATATAATGTGCTCATTAAGCCATTTTCTCTGCTTCTTCATTAAGGATCCCACTCACACTCCTTGCTGTGAATGCTTCCTCTAATCAAGAGCAGCACAATTTATGACAGCAGTTTTAATAAAATACTTAACCTTAATGGCAAGTAGGGAGCTTTTTCTTAGTGGAAGCAGGATAGATCAATTAAAAAATAAATCGTCTTAAGTAGATGTAAATGAGGGCAATGATGTGTTTCTCTAAGTAGTTGCAGATCATATGTTTATTTCATATAACCACAACCTTTGATGGAACAGATACCAGAACAAGTAACTGGAGCTCTAAGAATGGAACTTAAATGATTTTAGATAACTGATTTGAGGGACGACAGTGTTGGTCGGTTCGTCAGTTTACCACTTTGGTTCAGTTTGCAATATCTAAATAACTGTTGGATGGATTGTCATAACATTGTTTATGTCCATAACTCACCCCAGAGGATGAATCCTGATGACCTTGATGATCTATTGATTTTTCCTCTAGCACCACCAGCAAGTCAAAAGTTTTTCACATAGTCTTATTGAAATAGCTTGGCATATACTAGACTACCAGATGTTCATGTTCCCCAGAGGATTATTGATAATAACTTTGGTCATCCCCTGACTTTTCATCCAGCACCACCATGAGTAAAATTTGCTAGAGATATTCAAGTTCCCTATATCCTGCATTTACATATAGCTTTATTTATTATTATTATTTATTACCAAGCAGCCTCAGCTGTACCTTGTGTTTAGTGATAATTAACAAATGTTAGCATGCTGAAATAAACATGGAAACTATTACCTGCTGAATATCAGCATGTCAACATGCTAATGTTAGCATTTAGCTCAAATCCCTGCTGTGCCTAACAGAGCTGCTAGCATGACTCTAGACTGTGTGTCTTATGTCTCCACAGGCTCGATATTCCCTTTATACAGACCCTCTGACACTGTGTTCAAGATCACCTTCTGGCTCGGTTACTTCAACAGCTGCATCAACCCCATCATCTACCCGTGCTCCAACCAGGAGTTTAAGAAAGCTTTCCAGAGTTTACTTGGAGTTCACTGTTTGAGAATGACTCCCAGACCACACCATCATCACCTGAGTGCAGGTCAGAGTCAAACACAAGGTCACGGCCAGCCTCTCGCTCTGAATCTGGAGGCTCCTTGTCGGCTAAGTCCCTCTTCGTCTATGGCCCTGTCCAGAACACCCTCGTCCAGGGACAGCAGGGAGTGGAAGGTCTTTTCTGGAAGCCGTGAAAGCAGATCTGGACCGGCCGAGACGAGCAGGGCTAAAGTAGCCAAACTCTGCAGTAAAGGCTTCCACCAAACCTGCTGCTGCTTCCTCAGTGGAGGGACTCCCCCACAGGAGTCAAACTGCACCCAACCCCCTCCTGTCAGTAACCTTCCCACCATTAGAATCCACCAACTGTCCCTGTCGGAAAAAGGAGAGCCTGTATAACCACTGTAATCCTTCATCCATTAGTCATGACTCCCCTTTCAAGGTCACAGACGAGAAGATATTTCCTTTTGCTCCATTAACATCATAAAGGATGAACTGTGCTGGAATGGCTGCTATGACATTTAAATTTGAAATATCTCTGCTTTGATATCATGCTGTGATTTTTCCTGGATGTATGATCGTCAAAATCTTCCAAAGAAATATCACAAGCACTATATATTAGCCCTTTTAAGAAGATATATTGTATGTTACCCCTTTAACAAAACAGCTTATTGGCTTTCTAAAAACAAGCTACTGCAAAATACAAAATACAGCGTCAGCATATCACTGACATAATTATATCTTTTTTTTATCACAAAAATCTATTAAATCAAATTTTGTTTAAGTGTTGAAAGCAACCCTGTAAGTACTCCTCTGAGGTGGTCCAAATGAAAAGATCCATATAGTGGAAAAGCTGTGAAATTATTTCCTCTAAAGGACCAAAAGATTTTGAGATGTTTACATATTTTATATTACAGTAGAAGAATTCAAATGTATAAAAATGTAAATAGGAAAGTTTTATATATTGCATGATTTCACCAAATGTTTCAGAAATGCTGGTCAGTGGTGCTCCCGTCGTCTCCAGAGTTTGCCTAATGTTGTTCCTGTTGTCAAAATGTTGTTTGTGTACTTCTCTGTACACAGTAAAAAAAACCAAGGGACCTTGCGTACTTCCATGTCACATTACAATAAATTTGTATGACATATTCCTAACAAGGGATTCGTGGGGACATATTTGGACTCTTTTCGGGTGTTTCATTGCTTTTCTTTGAGGGGAGGGGTGGGGAGGTTGATTCACTAAATATATAGCCCCTGAAAACTTGTAGTTCATCTATCCACATTCCCATAATTTCATCTACCTCTGAGCAGTGCCAGATGGTTGTCTTAATATACTCGTGTGGAATTTTAACTGACCTTGTGGTTGCTGACCTCAATCCTGACCGGCCCCCAAGCCTCTTAAAAAATCCAGCAGATTTAGAGATGTCAAATGAAGTCATACACAGTCTCAGACATTCTTCTCTCAGGCCCGTACTCCTTGTGTTTCTGTCTCTTTTAGTCACCATCCACATACAAAGCGCAGAGTCTTCATCTCAGCCCTCTAAAGATCTTCAATGTGGGGGCGGTGTTTATCAGTGCAAAGGTGAAAAACTGAGTGTGTTCAGTGTGAGTTCAAGACCGCAAAGTGTCTCTCTGTTTACGCAGAGGCATCAAAGGGCAGGAGGACAACCTCTGCCAGCAGAATTGATTTATTTTCTCTTGGCTGCACCCTCTGTAGTAGCAAGATGCGCTCCCTTTTGTGAGTCTGAGAGGGAAGCGATGCACTCGGCATCATTAAACCAACATCCTCCTCTGCGCCTTAAGTTCACTGGTAGAAGTGGAGTGGACAGCTTTCCCACAGGGGAGGGCCTCGGCAATGCAGTGAGAGTGCTTGTCTGTGTCCGCGTTGTCATTGACTGGCGTGTCAGCGGACCTGTAAATCACACCGTCTCTTCACAGATGCCATCAGCAGAGGAGCTAGCAGCCGCAGCAATAAACTACAGATGGTACAGATGACCTAATTCAACCTTCCCTCTATTGTCTGCCTCTGTTGAGAATGGTGGGATTATGAACAAAACCTCAGCCAACAAATACCTTTGTGCCATGCTCTATAAAGATATATCAACCTTTCAAATGCAATAGCTGTAATGAATACCTATAATTAGATCTGCAGCCTTGGAGGAGTCAGATATATACTGGAGCAGAGCATGAACAGCCCTCCTGTGTTTCATCAGCACTCCCTGATTTTATCTAGCAACCTAATTTTATGTATTCTTGGTGAAACTATCAAGTGTGTGATCTATATTTTCTCAGTATTCTTTTGTAATGAATTTGTTCTGATGGATGCAAATCACTGAACCCACAGTTACATTTCTTCATGAATGCATATACAGTTTTAAATTAATAAGAGAGATCAACTCTGGGAGGGATTGTAGTCTTATAATAGTTGTGCCTGTGCTCCGGTGGATGGAAAGCACAGCAAGCACTACCGGTGACTCATGTTTGCATGCTTCCCCAAGAGGGTTCAGCTTAGTAAAGTCTTCCTGATGCTTCTTTTCTTCTTCTTCTTCTTCTTCTTCTTCTTCTTCTTTTTCTTCTTCTTTCCTCTTCTTCTTCTCTTTCTAAAGCTCTCATCCGTGGGTGAAGATGTTGACATTATAGGATTCCCCCTCTCTGGTTTAATCAGTGCTCTCATCATATTAAGTCCTAATTGGACAACTGTCAAACAGCCAGGGGAGCCTCATTCCAACTAATAACAGAACTTCTGTTGACGTGTGCATTCACTGTGATGTAGCCGTTCTCTTGCTCAGTTCACTTTACCGGAAGCATCTCCCTGTGGGTGAAGTGTCTCGGGAGATGGAACAACACATCGCTGCTCTGAGGCTGAGGCTGTGCGTCACGAATCTGTGTCTCCACCTAGTGTCTCGCTGTCTCTCTGCATTTACTCCATCCACCGCTTAGATGTGGTGTGACTCGACAAAATAGTTAGACTTTATTTTCCATGTCAAACAGTTCACTGATCTTTTGTGGAAAGGATTTTCACGTACATGTAAATGATTAGAGGTTCCTGGAAGAGACTGTGCAATTCAGGACTAATTATATGAACACTGTGCTCAATTTGTGGACTACATTTTTAATGAATTTATTCCAATGAACTGCTTATGTGACCAAGACAATCTTTAAATCAGGGTTGGAAGAACTTAACTTCAGTAACAGTAGCCATAACACATTGTCAAAAGATATATCTATTTGTGTCTGATTAGGTTTTACACAAAAAAGTTCAATTAGCTCGTTAGGAATTCTTAAAATTACATCTGATACTTACTCCCTCATTGAAAGGTCATGTATTTAATTTCAAAAGCGTAACCACTGGACGGAATACATCTCAGTGTACATGTGCTGGAGGGTAATAGTTTCCACCTCACATTTGTGTACATAAAATCACATAAAATCAGCTCATACGTTCACCTTGTGAACTCAGATTTCCGGCGAGCTGTTTTCTTATTCAGCAGATGAATATGAAAACAACCTTGTGGTGTCAAACTCTGCACACACTCACATCATTCTGCACAGTGAAGGTCAAGCATCCAGCTGAAGTACCAGTAAACAAAACAGATGTCTGAGTGGAGGAGGGACTTTAAATGTTTTAGTGAACTGAAACATTAGTATGCAAGTAAAATTTTAGTCTTGTGGTGGATCTAATAAATACCTTATATCTGCTGGATTGTTTTAATCTGTAACAACGCCTCATGTAGCAGTAGCATAAAATGGAAAGTGCAATACTTGAGTGAATGTACTTTCCACTCATGCTTTTAAAGTGTTAGGTAGTAGATCAGCTGAACAATTTGTCTACAAGCAATGATATGATTCATTAAATATGTGCAATAAAATTAACTACTGTTTATAACCTCAACTAAACTAACATTATCCCTATGTCCCCACAATAATTAGCAACTGAGCAAAATAATTCCATGAAATAATTATAAAATAATTTAAAAGATAATTATAGGATGAAGTGTTTCATTTAAGTCCTATGTGGTTAACTTCATCTATACAAAAAAGAATCAGTGACATAAGTTTCATTTTTTTTATTATTTTAATCCACCGAAGTCAACACAGATAGGGTCAAATGCTGACGGGACCAACGATTTCCCCCAAAACCCTGGTAACCTACAAAACATACATGACCGAGAGAGTATCACACTTGCTGGGAGAGGGGCAACATACATTACAACTCAATAACCATTACCAAGAAACTTCCCCAAATGTAAATCACTTCACATTATAGCTTGGCAAACAAAACCTACACTTGACAAGGCAATGAGGAAGAAAAAATCCAGTGTTTTACAGTGTAGTCGTACAGTGTGGTCGTACAGTGTGGTCGTACAGTGCGGTCGTACAGTGCTGCGTCACTGACAACCCCTTGTGGTTTGGTGAATACAGTTACTACCTTGAGTGAATCCGGTGTCAACAATGTCGGGCAGATAGAGGGGTAAGAGAAGAAGAACTGGATATCTGGTAATTCATTCACAACACTAACACCGAGAACAGTGGACACATCATCAGCACGCTGTGAGGGATTTCATAAACATACTGAAGCGTTTTTCATCAGGTCTCAAAGATCATGGTTCCACCTCTTTAAAGAGCCTTCATAGATACAGTGTGCTATCAATATCTTACAGAATAGGCAAGCAAGTAGTTCAATTCAACAAATATCCTGAAACAAACAGACATATCCAATACAAATAAAAAGCTGCAAGCTCACATACAGTTTTACCATTTTGGATTGTTACGGGTGCAAAACAAATTCTGTCAAAATTGGGTAAAAGGTGACTCTACCCTGGCTGCTGTTATTACAAAGCTTACTCAACTGCTGTGTGGATGTGGACATCATCTGCACATATACAGCGATGGTCATATAGCACCAGGTGCAGAGAGGCTGTCGGCAAACCTCCCATCTAGCTTCTTCGTGGTGTCTTGTCTGTATCCTGAACAATAGACACCGGTCTGATTATTGGAAGCTTGTTGCCCTGACAACCTTTCAACAAACATGAGGAAAAAACAAAATGATGAAATGAGGTGTGGAAAAAAAAAAAAAAAAAAAAAAAAAAAAAGAAAAAAGGGGGGGGAAAAAAAAAAAAAAAAAAAAAAAAAAAAGGTTCATGTCTCTCAGACAAAATGTTATGTACCATTTCTCCCTGACACATATATTCAGGGTGAAATTGAATGAGTGGTTTAACTCTAAAATACCCTTTCTTTTCC
This sequence comes from Seriola dumerili, assembly GCF_002260705.1. Lineage (NCBI taxonomy): Eukaryota > Metazoa > Chordata > Actinopteri > Carangiformes > Carangidae > Seriola > Seriola dumerili. Next base: position 5,533,796 of record NW_019174272.1, on the reverse strand, counting down.
TTTCAGTGCAGTCAGTGCTTTCCAAAACAACTTAATAAAAACATAAAACATCAGTGTTAAAAAATGAAGAAAGTGCAACTATAACACAAAAGTAAGACCAAAGTGAAATGTTCAGCTAATACTGCAAATTTAAAATTAAAAGGTCTTCTGAGATGCAAAAACAATATTCTAATCTTCTGATCTTTCATGATTAGTATTTTCAGATTTTAAACAGCAATTTTATAGTGTAGCAGTGTTACAACATGGACAGTGGAGGCTTTACTTTCAACTAAAAGGTTGTAGCGTAACACGACCACCAGCACATTCTAACTAATATCTGGAAAATAAACAGCGCAAGAAGACAAAAATTGTAAACAACTGGTGTTGCTAAAATGCCCGCTCATGAAACCGACCGCTTCTCAGGCCCAGATTTCCTGTCACCTAAACTGCTCAAACATGGACCGCAAAAATTATACAAAAATGTAAACAAATGTAAACAAATTACTTTCATCAATAATCAAACTGGGCTTAAAAAAAAACAGCAAAAAAGCTGCTTCAATTCACTTGATCCTTCCTTGATGACAGTAGAATATGGCAGGAAAGATGAAACAGAATGGAATAGTGCTTTCTCTTTTTTTTTTCCCCATGAGGTGACAAAGTGGAAGTGTGAGAACAAGAATGGATGGAGTGCTTTTGGGTGGGGTGCAGGGGGAGTCAGAGGTGACCAGATGTGATGTGACAGCGGTAAGAGTGGCCTCTGGTCCCGTGATGCCCTGCGCCCCGGCTCAGTTGTGAGAGGAGCTTAGCCGAGGCTGGTGATGTTGGCTTTCCCACCAGGGGGAGCCACGATGCGCTGAGTGGTGCGACGAGGAACATTGTCGTCAATTTGGGCACCTAAAAAAAAAAAAAGAATTTAAATACAATATCATATAACTTAAACTAAGTCGTGACAGAGGACAATTCCTGCGAATGATATCTGTGCTTTGACTCACCAGACAGGCTGAAGCCAGACTGGTGAAGGTTGCGCACTGGCTGGTGAGTAAGCTGCTGCTGTTGCTGCTGCTGCTGCTGCTGCTGCTGCTGCTGCTGCTGCTGCTTGGCAGGGGAAGTCTTCACTGAGGAGACTGTGGACATCACCTTGGGAGTCAGAGTCACCTCACACACCGGCCCATCGTACAGGCCCCTGGGGACTCCTCGCAACTCTGTGAGCTAAACATACAGGGAAATTCATCAGACCACAAGCTGTGCGGTTCACCAGTTGGCTATACTCTAAGAAGTTGGCTCCTCTACAGCTGGATGAGCGCGCCTGCTCAAAAGGTGCAACTACTCGCAGTTAGGACTCACCCTGCTGCGAGCCTTTATCCTCTTGTACACTTGGTCGGGGAAGGGTTTACGGCTGACGTAGCGCCCACAGCCCTCGGTGGTGTGAAGGCTGCCCTCCTCCAACACTATCTTGCCCTGGCTGATCACCACCAGAGGACCTCCACGCACCTCTGTGCCCTCAAAGATGTTGTACTCCACAGCCTGGGGGAAGAGGACATTTAATTAGGAGACAATGGAATGCACAGTGTGCCTTTGATACATGATTAACACCACCAAACTATTTTTCATATATAATTATGCATAATGTAGAAGAAGACGACAATGTAAACTGATTTTCATTTGATATCATGTAGTCAATACAGGTAAAGTAACTATCTGACCAGGTTGTGGCTCTTAGCTGAGATGATCTTAGTGATGTCTGGGTCCCACAGCACGAGGTCGGCGTCAGACCCCACAGCGATGCGGCCCTTGCGGGGGTACAGGTTGAAGATCTTGGCTGCGTTTGTGCTGGTCACTGCCACAAACTGGTTCTCATCCATCTTTCCAGTCACCTTTTGGGACAGGAAAAAGAATCACATACTAGCATCTAAAAGATACACAAAGATTTACCAGGTCATTTGCTCTGGAGTACTTCAAGAAAAGATTTTTTGGAGTGTGAAACACGCTCACCACACATTTGTCCCAGATTAGGGACATCCTCTCCTCAGTGCCGTTGGTGCCCTCTGGAATTAGGCTGAAGTTATCTTTGCCTACTGCACGCTGAGAAGTCTGGAAAGTGCAGTGAGCACTCCCAGTCACCTGCAAGTCCCCACTATATAAGAAAGAAAGCAAGAAAACTTAGAATATGTTTAATATGTGCAGTAAGTGTCATCTTTGACCAGTTACTCATGACAAAACTGTGACATTTACTTGCTACAGTTCTATCTTTGTGGTAAGTGCAAGTAACTAAATGTCACTTCCGTGTCCCTCCTCTGTAAAAGGCATTTCGTAATGAATGTAGTCACAAAAGGAGGAACAGCTGGATTAAAAGAAAATGCTTCACACAGCTGTAACACATGTCAGACTGTGTTCCTGGCACAGATCACCTACCATGACAACAGGGAGTTGAGGTAGTCGGGGGTGGTGGGATCGGGGCTGAGTGGTGGAGAAGTGACATAGGCTGCTGCCTTGGCCCAGTTCTTGCTCCAGTAATGAGTACCGTCAGTGCCCAAGCTGGCAGATATGGGTTCTCCATAAACCACAGCACCTACGGCAGCAGACAGGATGATGTCAGAGTGAAGTGTACGTATACAGTATTTTGGCAAAGAAAAAGATAAAAATGTGTCCTCTTACCCCTTTTCCTGGCAAGAGCGATGACATCAGCAGCACTCTTGCTCATCACCTTGGTGATGTAGAGAGGACAGTTGGTCTGATTGGCTATGGTGACAGAGCGATTGACTGCCTCAGCCTCCACCTGCGGACACACACAGTCAGATTCATAATCACCATTCCGGCTCTCTGACAGCCTCTCATTTTCATTCTGGGTTAGTTAATCTTAAAAGTACATTATGTTGAAACCAGTCGTCCATCTTACCTCCTCTGGGCGGCTGAGTACATGACCTTCAGGGCCAGTGATCCCCAGCTCTAGAATACGTCTCTGCTCCTAAAAAATCCACACAAAGAACATTATAATCCAAAAATAGAAAGAAAAAAAAAAACCTACTGATAAAGACTTGACCAACTTCATCAGGGGCTTTGTTACCTCTGCAACGATGTCTCCATTCTCAGCATGCACCTGCGCAATGGCTCCGAGATCTCTGATGACACTGAACACCTCATAGATCTAGAAGAAAACAACACGCATTCATCAGCTCACAGGTCAGGCATCGACGCTAAAGACATCTAACAGCCTAGAAAACGTGCTCTGACAGACGACTCAGCGAAGATCCCACTAATATCCACCAGAAGCAAGCAAGCATACCTGAGAGTCAGAAAGTTGGAAAACATCCTTATAAGCCAAATAGACCAGGAAAGAGTTGACACCTGAAGATAGAAAACTTATGAGAGAAAACAGCCAAAGGTGGAATAAAGAGAGCAAAAGAAGGAAAATCCAGAGCGAAGGAGAAAGGTAAAATCAAAGAGATAAAAATTACAAAGCAGAAATATTGAGTTACTCTTTAGTTACTGTTTTTTCAGTCTGTGAAAAGTGTTTGATTTTTCCCTATGCAGTGTCAGGGAAACACTTTTTACTGAAACATTTCACTGTAGCAGTAAAAGTGGCGGGTAAGTCAGTGATTTCAAACTGTACGTGGAGACGGAAGGTGTTGACTACATACCGTGATCCTTCACTAGAGTCTCCATCTCTTCCTGAATGCCTTTGTTCCAATCAGTGATGTCCACATGCAGAGAATAGTCACAGCAGGACTTGCTATCAGCCCACTCCCTCCACTGTTTGAACGCAGGAACCAGACTGACGCCAGGCTCCGGCACCACATGGTCAACTATACAACACAAACAAACAGGTTGGATTGAATTAAAATCATACGCTTGACGGAATGTGCATCTGCAGCGTTGCAGTGTCTCTGCGACAGGATGACTGTGCTTTTAAAACTGGCTGAAAACACACATGGAAATCTGATATAATATAATACATACTGATCATGGTGGTTCCCCCAGCCAGGGCCGCCCGGGTGCCCTGGTAGAAGTCATCTGCCGCCACCATGCCTCGGTCAGGCATCTGGAATCGGGTGTGCACGTCAATACCTCCAGGCATCACCATTCTCCCATGAGCCTCTATGATTTTAACTCCCCCGGGAACGATGAGGTTGTCTCCGATTTGCCTGAAGGAGAAAATGAATTAAGGAAACATGATGAAACTAAGGTAATCTATATTCCAACGATCAAGGTAATAGGTGTGTGTGGACTTCTTGTAGATGATGTAACTTTCTGTGATTATTCTTATGGCTCTCATAGGAGCCAGAAACCAACCTGAGTAGCACAGTTAATCTTCATATTGAACTTACTTGATGACTCCATCCTCCATGTAGATATCAGCCAAGAATGACTGATCATCGTTCACTATCTTTGCTCCTTTGATGAGGAGACGGTCACTCTGCAACACGGAGACAGCGTTTCACATCAGCAACAAAGCACAAATTAGCCATCTGCTGAGCAGAGTAAAAGACCAAGAGGTCATCTCCTTTAATTGCTAGTAGCTGATAGTCCGTTCCATAAATTTTACCAGTTTCACAGAGAGAATAAAAAAGAACTTTGGACCAACTTTAGTTCATTTAGCTCAGGCATTTCTCAGTTTGTTCAGAGAACTCAACAACACTTGTATTAAAGCAGAAAGAATGCAGCTGAAGTTGTGAAATAGCAAACAGCCATCAACTTTCAGGAACAAAGATGAGGATAAACCTACATGATACTTTCACACATAATAGACACATCATTTGAGGGGAAGGAGCAATTCTTGATCAAAAGCCTCAAGTAAGAGCCCAAACACTTAGCTCCACCTGTATGAGATGAAAGGAGAGCGGACTAGGCTGGCCTACTTCTCCTACAGGCTTCCCAGGGTCTCTGAGGACAGTATGGAGAGCTAATGAAGACAAAAGTGGTTTACTGCAAACCTCACAGCAGGAAACACTCAGTATCTAACGTCCAGGGTGGGTGGACACGGACAGCAGGAATGCATTAAATATAGAAGTCATGGCTGTTTTGTCGTGATCTCTCATACCATTACTCTCCTATAAGTGGGTCATATAACCTTATGTGCTCTCTGTGCCTGAGTGCTCAGCGATGAGTGTGCTCAGGTTGTCATACACCTTTGCTCAAAACAGATTTCATGGTGCAAAAATTGCTGTGGTCCTTAACTCCATAAATGAATGGAAAGGATATACTATATATATATAGGATATATTAATCACAAGGCATTTTTACAGCAGGTGTGTGTGTGTGTGTGTGGAATATATGGAATATATATATATACACACACCTCTTCTGAAAAATACAGTGTATATATATATATATGTATATTTAGTGTCAAGCAATGTAGGCTATACTATAAACAGAAGTAGGAACTATGTGTTATATACCATTTATTAGGTACACCTAGACAAATCCAATGCTCTCTAATGTAGGGCTGCAACTAACAATTTTCATTTTCATTACTGATTATTCTGCCAATTTTTTTTTTAATTAATTGATTCATCATTTAGTCTATAAAATATCAGAATCAAAATGTGCCCATCTGAACTTCACAGTTGAGACAAATCTTCAAATGTCTTGTTTCATTTGATGAAAAGCCCAAATATCCTAAAATATTTAGTTACAATGATACAGGGTGAAGAAAAGTAGGAAATCCTCTCATTTGAGAAGCTGGAATCAGAGAATATTTGACATTTTCTTTCATTCATTCATCGTTTTCCACTCTAATCCAACAGTCCTGCAATAAATCCTACTTTCATGATGGTTACAATGTTTGGTTTTTGTTGAAACTGTTTTAGAGAGGGATTTTGGAGGATGTAGTTTGTGGTGTTGTTGAACTGCATTGCTTTATACAGAGAGGTATTGCCATTATTTAACTTACCCTCATCAATATGAGCAGGGTGGACAAAATAACAGGAACACCACCATGCTTGTAATAATGATTATAAAAAAATGTGACTTTTTCCAGCCTCATCATCATCATTATTGCATCAACACAGGGCTGCAATTAGAGATTAATTTCAATATCCTTAAATGCATTTTTTACTGTTTTGGTTAAATGTTCAATAAAACATCAAATGTCGATGAATGACATCATCTTATCAGCAGCCAAATAATCGAATAAAACACAAAGAGAAGTGTGCTCATTACGACTGTTCTTTTAACCGATGAAAACAATGAATTCATGTTTATTGTTAAACTGACTGCATCTAGATACAGTGGTAATAGATTTAACTGTATGATTTAGTACGATGAAGAAAAACTATTGTGAGGATATGACTACGACCTTCACAGCATTGCTATCATTCCTGCTTTGTAGACAATGTGATTTCAACAAATTCACTCACCGTTATTCAGGGACAAGGCCTAACCTTAGTGTTTTGCTAAAAGCTCTGCACAGTGAAACTATCTGCTTCTTTCCCAACTAGTAAGTGGTGTCTGACTGTGTGTGTCTGAAGGCCTGGGGGCTTGCTGCAGAGCCACTGCTGTCTGCATGTTGTGTCTGGGATGTCAGGGCTGTATGTTTATAACCCTGCTTTGACCTGTGAGAGACTTCACAACCACCTCGATAACTGTCTACACAATACAGACCAATGCATTTCACAAGACAGTTTGGTGCTATTGAATGATCAAAGTCAAAGCAGTTGCCGTCTGTATGCATCAGCACTCTGGCTATAACAGCTGCATGATGAAAGCTTAGGGAAAAAAGGTTTGGATGGGTGCTGTCCAATGACCTACTTTACAAAAGAGGTTTTACTTCTTTTAACTATCACAGCATCCCTGCAGTAGGCCGTTAATACTGTGCTCTCTGGTTATAAAGCTGCACCACGGAAAACATATCAGACATTATATCCTCAAATCCCCATTTTACAACAGTATTTCACACAATCAGGGTTAAATACTTCCAAGCTTGTCCTAGCTGCAGCATCGCAAGATTTTTGCAGAGAGGGCAGACAGAGTAGATGTGAGAGGATGGAGGATGGAAGACGAGAAGATGACAGTGAAGGAACCTGTGACTAAACAGGTTAACTACAACCTACAAGCTGAGGATGCTGAGGAGGAGAGCTAACGTTGCAGCTGCTAATGACAGCTATAGGAGCAAAGAGCCAAGCTCTGGGTTCTCCTGCTGTTTATAAAGAAAACTTGGTACCTAAGCTCCAAATGAAGAAGTGTCAAAGAGCTCTCTGCAAACCCACTCTCTGGTTCTCATTGTTCCTCCCGGGCTGTCAGTCTGTGCAGCTGAAGCAGGGCTGCTGCCGGTGACAGCGTCCGTGTAAATGAATGGATACGACAGCTAAGCGTTGGCTAGCTGTTGGTCTAATCTTGAGGCTCACCGCACGTTACAGTGATGCCTGCACTTCAGGATAAATGTGATATATTTTTTCAAGTGATTAAACAATACTCACTGTAATTCTTGGGATGTTCTTCTTTCCTTGGTAACCGGACATTTTGAGGATCCCTCTGACACAGCTGTCCCCTGCCTCTTGGCTAACGCTAGCTAGCTTTGACTGGAAAACCTCAGCTGCCAATGAAAGGATGAATGGATGCTCTGCTTGTTGGCCAGTCGACGCCCTGGGCGACTCCAGTCGAATAGCAAGTAACGTTTGCACAGTGCAGCCTAACAAATAATTTGAAATGAGTCGTTATGTCGTTGCCTAACAGTCCTATCCTTAGATTTACTGCTAGAATAGGTCCCTGAAGACCAGACAGGCACCAAGAACAGAAGGGCCACGAACAGATACCGCGCATGCGCACTGCCCCGCCCTGCACAGCCACAGCACCATGTTTCTCTGATGTGCTATCATCAGTTTTGGGGGAAACAGTTTAAGCATCACCTGTTTAATTGGCTCTGTCAGATCATCACGGGGCAGGGATCTCAACAGGCACCGGGGCAATAAAATAATTAAACATGAATAATAACAATAATAAAACATTAATCCTCAGTTGTATCAGTGGTTGATTAACTATGCAGTTGCTATTCCTGTATATGAGCTGGGTCACCTGCGTCATATCAGGAGAACCTTTTACGGGGAGCAGTCACATTTTGCCCTGGGCACACAGCTTGTATTCTCTGTTTTTTGACATTGGTCATTTTTAATTACTGTATGTATAGCTGAAAAGAATTAAAACACTATCACCATGAGCAATGTGGATGGATTATGAAACAATGGGATCCTGGGCACAGATGCGTAAAAGGCCTCTAACCCATCCAACATAGGAGGAGGACACCCAAGACAGTCATTTGTAGTCATTTTGTGTCTTCTTTTAGCCGTCTTGCATCTTTTTTGTTTTGTGACTCCTTGTAGTTGATTTGTGTTTCTTTGTAATCAGTTCGAGTCTCTTTGTGGTCAATTGATTGGCTTACTAACAGAGGTTCTAGTAAGAGGGGCCCCCTGGAACCTTGGGCCCCTACACCTGTGCCAAGTGAGGCCCATTCAGTAATCCATCAATGTTAAGTGATTTTACAACTTAATTATGTTACACCAAACACACAAGGTAACCAAAACAAACATGGCAATCAATGGGCATCCAGCATTGGAAGACAGATAGTAGAAACTTGTTCACCACAGAAAAACGTGAGGTTCATTCAAAGGATCCACCAAATATTTTTTACATATCAAATGTTGACAGGAATTCCAATAACTACTAGATACAAAACAGTACCTGTACGAGTTTACATCAGAGTTTAAAGGAGAAAGGACTTTTGTCATATCCACAACCTCCTGGAAGCTTTCTTTTAGAGGAACCAACGATGTGTCTGTTGTTTCAAAGGCAGCTATCGTGCATGATTGTGACACTGATGAAAGCTAGCTAGCCAAAAAAGTAATTTGTTGTCACTGAGTGCAGTCCTCTTCAGTGAAATAGGATATTATAAATATACAGTGGAGGAAATAATTATTTGATCCCCTGCTGATTTTGTAAGTTTACCCTCTTACAAAGAGTTGAACAGTCCATCATTTTTATGGTAGGTTTATTTTAACAGAGAGAGGCAGAATATCAACAAAAAATCCAGAAAAAAACATTAAATAAAAAGGTTATAAATAAATTTGTATTTGATTGAATGAAATAAGTATTTGATCCTCAAGCAAAACGTGACTTAGTACTTGGTGGAGAAACCCTTGTTGGCAAGCACAGAGGTCAGACGTTTCTTGTAGTTGGCCACCAGGTTTGTGCACATCTCAGGAGGGATTTTGGTCCACTCCTCTTTACAGATACTCTCCAAATCCTGAAGGTTTCGAGGCTGTCGCTTAGCAACTCAAAGTTTCAGCTCCCTCCACAGATTTTCTATGGGATTAAGGTCCAGAGACTGGCTAGGCCACGCCAGGATCTTAATGTGCTTCTTCTTGAGCCACTCCTTTGTTGCCTTGGCCGTATGTTTTGGGTCATTGTTATGCTGGAAGACCCATCCACAACCCATCTTCAGCGTTCTGGCTGAGGCCAGGAGGTTCTCATCCAAGATTCCACGGTACATCAATGCGGTGAAGTCTTCCTGTACCTTTAGCAGAGAAACAGCCTCAAAGTAGAATGTTTCCACCTCCATTTTTGACAGTGGGGATGGTGTTCTTGGCGAGTCAAGTTGATGCCAAAGAGCTCAATTTTGGTCTCATCTGACCACATCACATTCTCCCAAGCCTTCTCTGAATCATTCAGGTGTTCATTGGCAAACTTCAGACAGGCCTGTACATGTGCCTTCTTGAGCAGGGGGACCTTGCGGGCACTGCAGGATCTCAATCCATTATGGCGAAGTGTGTTACCAATGGTTTTCTTGGTGACTGTGGTCCCAGCTCCCTTGAGATCATTAACAAGTTCCTCCCGTGTAATTCTGGGCTGATCCCTCACCTTTCTCAGAATCATCCTTACCCCACGAGGTGAGATCTTGCATGGAGCTCCAGAGCGAGGGCGATTGACTGTTATCTTGTATTTCTTCCATTTTTGAATTATCGCGCCAACAGTGGTCTCTTTCTCTTCAAGCTTCTTGCTGATGCTCTTGTAGCCCATTCCAGCCTTGTGCAGGTCCTTTGACAGCTCTTTGGTCTTGCCCATGGTGGTGGAGAGGTTAGAATGGAAGAGATTGATTCTGTGACAGGTGTCTTTTATACACATAACGAGTTGAGATTAGGAGTACTTTCCTAAAGGGACAGCACTAATTTGACTGCCTCATGGGCACATAACCGGTCTGTTGGGGTCAGAATTCTTGCTGGTTGGTAGGGGATCAAATACTTATTTCACTCAATCAAATACAAATTAATTTATAACCTTTATTTAATGTTTTTTTCTGGATTTTTTGTTGATATTCTGTCCCTCTCTGTTACAATAAACCTACCATAAAAATTATGGACTGTTCATGTCTTTGTAAGGGGGTAAACTTACAAAATCAGCAGGGGATCAAATTATTATTTCCTAATATTATTATTATTATTATTATATTTTCCTATGATAGTAAAACAAATAGCAGGCTATAGGAGTGGTGACACCTAAACTGGCCAGGCAGGAGAGGGCTGAGGGCCTGTGTGATCAAGTCTATTTGAAAACCTACATGCAGCAATCCTACACTCTCTTTCAAACTCTTTATGATTATCATGTTCATGTAAATTGACTTCCATATACAATTGTATTTATGTCCCAGCCTCTGTATGCAGTATAAGGTCTGCTTAAATTTTAGTGTTCGCTGCAGCTCACTGATCAGCTGTGAAGAAGCCCATACTGATGATATGTGCATTTTATTAGTCATTATGGCTTTAATAATGCATTAAGATCCATGGAGCTCTGTCACTTCTTTTGTATTTATACCTCAGCCACTGTATACAGTACAAACTTTATTCAAATTCCAAAACGCTCTGTATTGCACACTGATCAACTGTACATAAGCCTGTTATGATGACATGTACAGTTTATGAGTTAGTATGAGTTATATAATGCATTAAAGCCTAAATGCATGTTGAGTGCTTGAAAACCACTACAGCCAGTACTGTACATTATGGTCAATGATTTTTCATATGATTATAACGTCATCCATTTACAAACACTGACAAAGGAGTCATCCAGTCATCCAGTCAGCATCAATATACAGAAATCATGTGCATTTTCTTCAGGAAATGCTTTCTATTTCTGTCGTTTTCCTGGAGGTTCTACACACACTGTACACTGTTTATTGTTTCATACTATGTGAAATGATTGCACAGTGAAATCTACATAAAAGTCTGATAACACTCTTAAATGAGGCCCCTGGAAATACCTTCCTTTGTGGTGGTTTCTGCAGCTGGCGCTTCAGCAATTAAACGACAGGAAAAACACATTACTTACACCGCCACAATGCATAAGCTACAATATGCATTAATATCAATGTATAAACAAATTATACAATGTCAAAAGGTGTCTATTACATGGGGCAGATCACAGCTTAAATTATTTTTCACATCTACGTCTTTAAATACCTAAACATATAAGAAAATCAAAAAACAGTCTAAGATAAATCACCAATGTGCAGTGGTGAAAGATACAAATTTGGCACTTTGCCTTTTCTGCTATATTATGTGTTAAAGAAGAAGATATGTAGGCAAAAAGAAATACAAATAGCATATGGCCTGGTAAACTGCCATCCGGCCTAGGTTCCACTATCATAATATACTCAAACAACCTCGCTGTAAAATTTTGGAGCTACATACTACATCAATGTTTAAGCTTTCCAACCTTCAAATAAAAAAATTAAAAAAAACAAAGCTTTTAAAAGAAAATACAAGGAGTCAAAATGATTCAACTTCTATTCTCCAAAGTGTGTGGAATTTAAAAACTAATCCCACTTGTGCAGCATCATTGTGTTGCCCACCCACCCTGTGAACTGCACCTTGAATGTAAAACTCAAAAAAGTTAAGGCTATTAAAGTCCCTTCTGTTCCCAGAGCCAATTCAATTAGTTTGTATTGCATATGTGGCGCATATCTTTTGGTTCATACACCCTGCCTGCTGAAATACCAGAGGAGAGGTGCCGCTTAGGAGAAGGCCAGATTTCTCATGACATTACATCAAAACAAGTGGAGAAATTTCAGAAAAAAATCCAAAACCCAGAAGCCGTCTGACATCAAATCCTTTGTCACATATTTTTGAGTTGAAAAGGATGACTAATTATATTCCAGCTCTAACGGCAACTGTTATCTACTGGATTCAAGTTGGTGACATCTGCTAGGTACAATGACGCCCTGTGTGAAAATGTGATGGAGTGCAACCACATTACGCAATGTGCATACTTTTATAACTAACATCTACAATGGGACAGAATTGGATGCTGATTGGAAGGGAAATGCGGGTGTACAACAGATGCAGAGAGACATCTTGGCTACATGAGGATGGTTGAGACACTTGGAGACAGGACAACATCCAGGCACTGCTTCATCCTCGATTCAGTAAGAGCTGGTGGAGGCTGTGGCAATTCTCTTCCCAATGTACACCCTAGAAGAAAAAAAAAACAAAAAATGCATCAGATCAAACCAGTTGGATAAGATGGATTAATGCACAAAAACATTTTGGGCAAATAATGTAGTTGTGGAATAAAGCCATAAATCTATATAAATTGATTAATTCAAAATAAGGTGCACATTTCCATACACATGCAAGCCAGTTTGTTACTCTGAATTAAATAAGTTATCCGAATGAACTGGTGACAATCCTACTCTGCTCCTAAACTTTCAGTAGGCAGTTGATAGGTGCATCATTTAGGAGTGATTTGCTCTGGAGTGTGCCGCAGCAAGTCTGCTCTTCACCACATTCACTGTTTTATAAATGAGGCCCAGGTCTGAGCAGACAGGCAGCAGATACATAAAATGAAAAACATCAATGCGACTTGAGAAAATGTAACTTTGTCACTGCAAAGCTGAGCCTTTCATTACATGGAAACAAGACTGCATGAAGTCAGACTCACCCGAGGCCAAGAGCGAGGATGTGTGAGATGAGTAAGGAAGGGATGAAGACTTTGAGGAATTCGGCAGAGAAGATGCCACCTTTCTTCATGACTCCACTCTTCCTCATACTGAGAGATACTGAACGTCTCGGGTGCCTGAAGTGGAACTCCCTAACAGGTATAATCAGTCAACCAGTTAATGCAAACATATTTTAGAAAACAACTGACGACAATATCCTGCACAACTATTAGTGAGTGATACTGGAAGAGAGAGTCTGCTTACTTTGGTGGAATGTTTTCTGGTCTGCTGGACCAATCAGCGACCCAGTCTACTTCTTTGTTCATGAGGATGTCTTCCTCTCTGTCCTTCTCAGCACCATCTTCCTCTGACTGCAAACGGGGAGATAAAGCAAGTAGGTTTTTAGCAGGAAATGAAAAGACTTGAAAAGGGTTTAAACTTTAGAATGAAATATGTTGTTTTACCTGACTACCTGTCGGGCTGGACATCTCTACGTCAAAAGTTATCTGACCCTCATCCTGATCAGGACTTGGTGGCCTGTGAGGACTGAGTCAACACATTGGAATAAAAAAAAAATATACATATATGAAAATTTGTTCAGCAAACAGCAAAGAAAGACAAGTCCACTTTACCTCCATGCAAACACACTTGTCAGAGCTTTAAACAGCATATTCCTACCTATCACAGGAAGAGCTACTTGGGCTGGATTCATGCTGCGCATCCAAGAGGATCTTTTCCATGTCTCCATTGTGGATAGAGGAAGATGATGGCACATGCTCTAATCCTCCAATAAGGGTTTCATCGTTCTCAGGCACCACCTCCAAGGTCTGCAGAGTTTGACTCACAGCAGCATTTGCATTTATTTGGTCAGCAGCGGGTGTCATTAGCAGGTTGGTCTGCATGCTCTGGGTCCCTGTGTTTCCATTCAGCTCCAGCTCTACCCAAGAGCCTTAGCAACACAAAGGTCAAGATGAGATAGGGAAGGGACATTAGGCTCGTTGTGTCAAAGTGCAAACCCCAACAGCAGATTGTGTACCGCACAGTAACACACCTCTGCCTCCTTTCAATAGGAAATAGCTGACCTACATTTCCTGCACCACTGACACTCTGCATTCAAATGAACTGGCTGTGCACTGCATCCATGATAGCATGCATTTCTTTGTGCTACTGCCCCACAAACAGCTTGCATTTTTTTTGCCAAACAGGATGGAGTTATGTAATCTCTTACAGCCAGCGGGCTTGGTTGAGCACCAAATGTAAACCTTCCAACATGAGACGCCCATTTTTCCCGCTTAGGGCTCGCTGAACGTAAAATATATTTCATGTAATTCGACGACGCACGGATGCATGAGACCGACTGCACATTTACAAAGCAGCAAGTCATCAATGCTGCTCTCATGTGAGGTCTTGCATAACTGTGGAGTGCAGTGTGAGACAATCTGCCCAGGCATGTCGCTGTTCCAGCTGTGATGTTGATCACATATAAAGCGCACGTCCCGGGCCTCTGTCAGAGCTAATTATTTAGTCCATAACAAAACTGTTTATAGATTCAAGTCTGAACACACCTTTTTCCCATTTTAGGGGCTGTTTAGTGTGCAACCACTTTGGGCTAACATCCTACCATTGGCTTCCTTTACAATTGACAATTAATTAGATAGACAGTGTCCTGTTGAGTAAAAAGACAACTCGGTTACACTAGTAGCCAATGTGATATGAGTTATTATCAGAAAATTCAAATAACAGTAGCAAATAAAAGCAATATTTATTTCGTCTTTTGTCCCAAACTTGTTTTCATTTTGTCTAGAGCCCGCCCAACGCTGTCTGCTGCACGCGATTGGCCTGCAATTCCATCAATCAAACATTTATGGCAACGCAATTGGCTAGTTTGCGGTGACGCCAAACGACATCACCCTCCACCCCTCCCAGAAGAAGAGGAAATTCCATACCCGATGTAACTTTTACAATAAACTCTCCAATCTCCACGAATAATCTCAAAAACACACACACTTATTGACAGTATCTACCGCAGCCTTAGTAGCGTGGAGCACGGAAAAACTGACGACGGTACGTACCGTGAAGCCCGGGCTCTTCGTTATTGTTTTGCTGAGCAGCAGCGGTGGACATGTTGACTCCCCAGCTTCAGCATTCATCAACATGACACGCAGACAAACTATCAAGTGCGCAGGCGCCAAATCTGTCCAGAGTCCAGACCACAGACAGACAAGGCACTCAAGTTAGCTCTGGATCAGTGAACGGCTTTTTAAAAATATTTTCTTTGAAATGTGCTATTTTTACTTAAAAGATCAAAAATAGTCCCTCGTCACAAATATACGTGACTGCAAGATTTACCAACAAACAGTGACAGTAAAGTGATGTTATTAAGAATAAAGTTTGTCCGGGGACATTTATGCTGGAGTGAGTCAAGGACATGGATGGACTCTTTCTATCTGAGCCATCTGAGCCTGTGGAGGGTTTGAAGACTGATGATAGTAGTAAAGCTGGCCCCAGTCACCTCCTATCACTCACTCTTCAAATATAACTGCTTGGCTACATGGCTGCACTTTAATTAATGTGGGGAGGTATGTATAAACATTAGCAGTGTTTGCTGTAGATTTGTAGAGGATGGCTCTAATATACATCACCCCTGCTCCAGGTCCATAAAAAGGTCCTTATGGATTATGCACAGCTTGTTTTTGGAAAATGAATGTCAAGCGATGCGTTTCCACAGTATCATGTAAAGTGAGAGGCAGGGGGTTACATGCACAACATGTGATTTCAAAGAGGTTGAACAGAAGAAGATAGCACTTGAGCAAAGTTCTGCACCTTCCCTGTTGACCCCATGGCAGGTGAGGTGGTGGGGGCAGGTGTAAACTGTGGTCATAAAACTATATACTATGTTGGATGATTATTTGCTGAGGGTCAAATGGATGCATATCAGTGTTACTTCCCTGCAAGATCTTAATATCTTGGAGAAATCATTATGATCAGCAGGTTTGTTGTAAGAAGGGATTTGCATTGTTAGACAATAATTTTACCAAGAGCAGCAGTGTGCGACACCACTGCAGAGATATGAAATATTTTGCCCTTTTAAAAACAAAGCAGCGACTCTGCCTTGGTGATGAAACAGGCCTAAAATAGTGTGTGTAGGCTCTGCAATAACAAAAATCAAGTCCTGACAAAGCCCATATTTATGCAATCAGTTCACATTTACAGCTCATATTATCTTCCATGCACAAACAATAAAGCAGGTCATTCATTTTATCCAGAATTCAGGTTTGAAATTCTTTATTACTTTTCATCTAAATTGTACTTTATTCCATTTGACAAAGACAAACATAGCTGTACAATGAACCATTTAAACAGATCACCAAAACTCTCCTACAATCTTTATTCAAGAGCCCCTTGAAAGAAATAAACAAAAACATACAAATTAATGAAATTCACAAAAATAAAAGTGCATTTTGTTTTTAACTCCTGTGATACATTAGACATGTATATAATGCTGCTGCAAGTGGAAAAACCTCATAACTCCAATTTAGACAGTTTCCTTGAGATTTCATGATCTTTAAACTGTATGTAGAGCAAGTTTCGTTGACCCAAGGTTCATGTCAAAAGCCATTATAGAAACATGAATGTAAAAAAAAAAAAAAAAAAAAAAAAATCTATGATCTACCTGTCAGTAAGGCAGATTTTCCTGAGAAGCTGCCTTCTTGAAGGTACAAGGTTTTGATCACAGAGCAGCAGTAAATTCCCCTGAGCAGTCTCCTGTCTGGCATACCAGAAAGTTCAAGAAACATACTTGATTATCTTATTTCTTCTTAATGCTATGAGAAAGGCAATAGGGTTCTTCTGAACATCTTTGTGGTTTACACCATAGCCTTGAGCAATAGCTATGGAGACATATGGGGAAAGTGAAAAATATTATTGGTTAGTTTATTCATTTTATGAATGTCAGTGACACTCAGTCTGTGGTGATCGTCTCTACTGTGTCTGCAAACATGGGATTTTGTAAAAGCCAAAGTCAACATTTTTCCAAAAAGAAAACTTGCCAATTCTGATCGGGTATTATTTCTATGTAGATTTTTGCATTTTCAAAATTTTTTCACAACTTCCAACAGGTTGTTAGAACAGTTAATACTTGACAGTGAATGAGTGAGTAAATGCTTCTTTGAATGAATGACAGGACAAAGCTGATCACTGATCTCATATTTTGAATGGACAACTCTCTTTCTGTATGGGTTGCTAACTCAGTGGCTAACTGACAGAATCCTCCTTGACTGTGGAATGGGACTTTATACATATGTGACTTGAGGCAAATAACTTGAACAACCCTCACACAATCTTGCATCAGACAATAAGAAAAGTTGTTTTTCAAAAAGGGTGCAAAAAAAAAAAAAAAAAAAAAAAAAAAAAAAAAAAAAAACAGATTAACAAAGTGTCTTAATAGTAGAGGACATTACCCAGAGCCCTGAGAAAGAGAAAGAGAAAGAGAGAGAGAGAGAGAGAGAGAGAGAGAGAGAGAGAGAGAGAGAGAGAGAGAGAGAGAGACTCAACACCACAAATGAAGGAGATGGTTATTATTTTTGTGGCATCCTAGTGATTTGGAAATCAGTTCTCTATGGTAGCAGTCACACATAAAATGTGGTTCAATGAACCAACAGGCTTCATGCCCTGATTCATGGCTTAATCTGTCACCAGAACAATTGTAATATAGTGGAAACTGAGCTATAATCAACCAGTTTTCTCCAAAGAGAAGTGGCAACATGGGACCAAAGCATAGTGTAGCAGAGAAACAGCAGAGTTAAACGTTTTCCATGTTCAGTACAGTCATTAATGACGGCTTCCATACAACAATCATCTTCAAACCAAGTGCTTCACAAATTCTCCTTTTCAAATAAACAAGTGTGTATAGGAGAGCTACCCCTGCATCACAGGAGAGAGAAGACATTTCATACAATAATTCAAAATCAGTAACTCTGCCTAGTCAATTGACTTGACTAACTTTAGAGAGAACTTGATTTTACAGTTTTAATATCACATGTTGATTAAAATGCCTTTCCCATTTAGGCCTTCAAGGACCTATTCTTTCACAGGAGCTCAATGATTCATAAACAAACCATGGCACAAAAACAGAACATTAAGATCCAAATTAGCTCAGAATCTAAGTGAAGTGTCCAAATAAGTTCTACATAAACATCAGTTACAGTAAGCCAAATTAAAAAAATAAACTGTTATAGTGCTTATGACTACAGAGGTACTGACACCTGAAAATACTTTTCTTTGGACATCCCACATCAGAAACGACACACTTCCTTGATGTCACAAAAAGTCTCTAGCTTTCAAACAAATTCTTGCCAGAATGAACAAAATAGTCATATTACAAAAAGGTTACCTGACCTTCAAGCGACCTTCAATCTACAATCAGTCTGAGATAGACAGCTAAAGAAACTACAGTGATCAGACTGTAATCCTATTGCCTTAATTTATACAAAAATAAATCAGCTATAGTGATTATTCTTCTCTTATCAGGTACGGTACAAAACATCATTAAAAAAAAAAAAAAAAAAAAAAAAAAAAAAATCTACAAACAGAAACAAGATCCAGAGGGTAAAGCGATTAATCAATCTAGAACAACACAATGCGCTTTGTGGGGAAGCTGACAGCAGCACTCAATGTTGGTGCCACAAACCGCAAGAGAATTAGGCCACAGCACGCCATCGTGCCCTTCCACGTATATAAGCTTTTGTCCTGAGCTTCATATGGTGGTCCACACATGTGCAAGGGTGCCCGGTCTGACCGGTGACACCTTGTCTGCAAGACAGCTTTAAATTAATCTATCTTTAGAGTGTATAGGACTGGTTACTTTGGCATAATTGGCCCCCACTTAACTCCCAAAACCACAATACCTGACAGATGTGTGCGCAAGTCATTCTTGTGTCCATGTTAAAGGACGATTTTTTTTTTCTTTTATGTTTTAGCCCATTAACTAGAAATCAATTACACGTCACTGCCGACAATTTTCCTAATTGTAGCCATTTCAGTGCTCTATGAAAATCAACTTACAGGCTTGAGCTTGAGATAAGTAATCCATCCCAATGAACATTTTAGGCAAGTTTTTAGTAATGCATGTGAGAACCAGGGATTGTTTTGAAAACCTGATACCGATATGTTCAGGACACTCAAGCAGATTACAAGCTGCTATTGTGTCAGAAGCTCTAATCCAGAGGACAGATGTTTAGAAACATGAATGTTCTTGCAAACATAAGGTGAATTTCATTATATCCTGCATTAAAAAGGCTGATTTTAGACGACTTACATTTATTATCATGTTTCAGTATGCTCGAACACACACTGTGTTTTCTTAATTGCGACTGTGTTACAACATAATAATTAATTTCACTTAAAGACAGCAAGAAGCTCACTGTGATGGAATACAACTCAAGTCAGGTTCAAGTATGCTGACTTTCTTACTGTAGACTGTAGAAAAAGGTTAGCAGTAATGTAAGTTATACACTATTTGTAGAGAATGAGCTAAAACATAATAAAATACTAGAATAGTCCTTTAACAGCATAACCATACTGTACATCTGGAAAGAAATGGTGAGTGAACTTGGCAACTTGACAAATACTTGGGGCAAATATGGAGTGTTGACAGCTTGTATTAGCAGTGTTTCAGGCCAGTATGAAAAGGAACATGGTGACGGAAACATGTATAAACAGTATTAAGAATTTCCTATTTATACTAATAAAACATGGCAGCTACAAAAAATGATCAACAATTGGTAGCTGTGACATACAAGTGAATCATGTCACGATGGCACAAAAGAATAAAGAAAATGAAATAGCCAAATATGTGCATTTAACTCATTTTCCCTTTGGTTTGGGATGTAGTGGAGTTGCAAACAGTAACTTGGTGAATGGAGTGATTCTAATGGAGGAAACCAATGACACTAAGTCACAAAGTCTGGTCTCAGATCTACAAACCCTGCATGTCTACAGTTGTTGTATACATGGAAAATGTGCTTGTGATGGCCTGCTTGGATGTACTGTGTTAATGATGCCGTTTGTTGTTGACAGAGTAAGTCTTGTCACATTCAATACTTAATTCACCAAGAGCAGATCATATCAAGACTCGGGGGTTTAGCCAAAGACAGACAAATATTGTTTGTTATGTGTGTATCAGAGCAGCGGGGCTCAAGCAGAAAACTGGGATCTGGGTTCAACAAATGCTAGTTGAGTTTTTCCTGGAATATGTACAGATTGTTGGTGGTGGCCACAGCAATGATGTTGTCCAGAGGATGCCAGGCAGTGTGGAGGATCTTCTTGTTAAAGTCAAGACTGTCTACACTGATCTCGTCCTTCTTGCGCTTCCCACCTGTGCTTACTTTGCGAGGTTTTAGGACCGATCGTGGTTTGCTGTTCTCCCGCGATGCCTCTAGGGTTACGTCCTGCCGGTAGCCTCTGTCAAACATCCTGAAGAAGTTGTTGTAGGAACCAGTCATCACAACACTGCAGAGAGACAAGTTATGAGTGAGAGATAGTAAACCAGATTATAACAATGAAGGAAAACTAATCAAAAAGCCATAAGTGTATACTCAGAACATGTCCAGAATACCCTTCTGCCATCCAAACCAAATTGTGTGTGGCCTTACACTCTGCACTGGACAGATAACTTCCTCTAAATGATAAGGCCAATGTTGCAGGGTTCAGCTGCGTCAAAGAGTCAGCCCAAGACATTTTTACATATCATGCATGTTGAATGTGTGGGGAATTGCAAACACCAGATTATCCAAAGATGACTGCATTGATGACTGGATATGTAAACAAGTAAATAAATAAAAATAGGTGCTCACCTGTCGTTCCCATTCCAACAGCACTCAAACTTGTCGAAGATGCAATCATTCTCATACAGTGAACACAACTTACTCCTGAGATATTCATGCACCTGTTAAAACAAAGTGAAGAACAGGTGTTGTAGTGACGATCAGCAGTTGTGCAAAAATGAAAATAACATTACAAGAGACCTGGACATTTTGATAATAATTGCAGTAAAACACCCCCCTCTTGTGGAGAAACAGTAGAACGACGTAAAATCTGCAGGACAAAAAAAAAACTGATGTAATGTATTTTTGTCTCAGCATGGCAACAGTTACAGACCTGATATGTCTCTACTGGTCGGGTCTCCATGTTGAGATCCCAGATTTTGACAGACAGGTAGTCGCGGGTCATCATGTAGCGTCCACTGTGGCTGAACTTCACATCAGAGATGGATGAGATGATTTCAGAAAAGAAAGAACGATTGTTTGGATCCTCTGGCTCTTCAAACACTTAAAAAAAAAAAAAAAAAAAAAAAAAAAAAAAAAAAAAAGGAAATGGATGCATGCCATTAGTATTCCCTGACTGCTATTAAGTGCAATGACAGTCTTCTTCTTCTTCTTTTTTTTTTTTTAATATAGCCGTTTATAATTTGATGCAGCAACATATTAAAATCTGTCTGCACTCTCAGTTCTGTATTTTTGGCAAAGAGTATTATGCACATGATGTTTTTACAAGCATGCTTTCTCTAAAATTGGAAAATCTAACAGAGAGAAGAAACAGTTTTGGAGCTCTGACCCTTGCCCGCTCATACAGGCACTTCACTAGTCAAGACTTCTTCTCAGGAAACTGCAGGCTTCATTAAAGCAGATTTCTTGGCAGATGCTACAAACTCTGCTGTTAGAAAGGCTTTAAAGATTTGAACGCCATCCTCGTCAACATGCATGTCAGTTTAAAAAGATACTATTCCCATAGCCCTTTCCGGAGAGACTGGGCTCACAATATGAGCTGGTCGATCAGAGATTGTTAGGCTCTTCATACGCATTAAAGCAATGTCTATCTACTAAAGCGAGCACGCTGACATTTACTACTTTCATTGTCTATCATCCAGTTTCCTTCGGCATAACACAGACACTCATCAGGATTCATCAGTTCCCCTGCAGGCACACAGCACAGATGAAACTCGCTTACTTTTGGCGTGCTTGTCGCACAGTGCTGATGCCCTCATGTCACACATGCGGATGGTGCCCTTGCTGCTGCTGTAGACAAAAGTGTTGCATTGGTTGGGGTGAAACTCCGCTGCTGTGATCACCTCCGTCAACTCCTCCATATTGGCTGGCTTAATGTCAACAATATCTGAAGAAGTGAGGTTAAGGTCAGGGGACTAAACAGACATGACCATGACTTAAATAGAAATACTCTAAAATAGTGTAATGGAAAAATTCTCCAGTCTAAAAAAAAAAAAAAACTTTCCTCTTTGACCATGCATTCAGAATGCCATCTATTATAGCTGCTCTGAACTAGTTAGGTGTCAACATCAACATTGCCTTATTTTGTGAATGCACTTACAATGGCAAGTAGCATTTGACTGGGACTCAATTCATTTTGCTCCCTTGGAGAATTAAGACACTAGACAGCAACAGAAAGTCATGTGGTCAGCTCAATGCAGGAATAAAACATTTCTTTACACTAGAACTACTCTGGGGTCAAATATAACATACATTTAACTTTTCAACATTCAGACTATGTTGGAGCAACTATATGTAAAAGTTTAAAAATCTCCACTTTGGGGGAATCTAGTGGTAGCATCAGATATGACATTGTGGCAGACACCAATGCACACCAATTAATTTTTCCCCCATGATTAGTTTACTTTAAAACACAGTGTCTAACATTTTTTAATACACCAGCAAAGTGCCACAGAACCATAGTTTGCATGGCTTATATAACAAAATGGATTGATTAATTCACTAACATGGATTAAAACAATGGAGTCCTAATAAGCAGTGGGTTTCAGTTTTGCCACAGGGACTGAATGATGTACAGTCTGAATGTATCCAGTGTGATGTGTGGTGGGAGGTGAACAGGATGCATGCAGGGGATCATGATCTCAGAGTGAGTCAGAACTACCTTAGAAGAAAAAAAAACAAACTAACCAGGACATAACATTCATTATTTCACACAGTACCTACACAGAAAGAAACAAACTTGTGGTCACTTAAAAATTTATCACAAGTTTGTCTTTGCTTCTTGATAAAACTGTACACAAACAACAGAAGAATTATGTCAAGACCTATAAAGATGATGGCTGCATAGAATTAAAGAACAGAAGGATACTAAAGCTGCGATCAGTGATCTCCAGATGCCAGAGGTTAATGCGCAGGTCATCTGCAGACAGGTAGGTCTCACAGTCACTGTTGACTGATATGGAGTTGATGTGGTAGGTGTGAGCATTTGCAAACACTCGCCTAGGGCTGGCTTCCACCATCAAGTCCATGGGCCTGAAAACTGGTACCTGAGAAGAGGAGAGGGTTTTAGCATCACTTCATTTGTAGGTAAGATTGTGTGTTCATCATATCATCCTCTATTTTACAAATTGCATTTTGATGATTAAGGTTCGCTGATACTGACACAAACAGATAAAAACAGTTAAAACAAAGGTCTGGCCTCATTTTAACTGGCGAGTCTGTTAAACTGAGTCTATATTTGGAAACTATTCAATAAATATAGATCAGTGTTTCACAAACAGAAGGGTGCACATGACTGGGGAGAAAAAAGTGAAAGCTGAATAGACCTTTTTCAGAGCAAACTTTTAGACTTCTCAAACACAGGTGTGACTAATAACATTAATGATTGCACTGCAATAACTGCAGCAATGGATTATTAACGTTATTAGTTAATGTGCTTTTTGTTTGTGAGACATGTAAGTATGATTGCTGAATGTCTGCATGAATCAAAGACAACTGATTACTCACAGACAGTGCCGTAATGACTGGGCTTTCTGGGTTTTAAATTTCACATCCAACATTAAGGGTACAGAGATAAAGCAATTTATACACACCCGTAGTGTCGTGACAGTATTAGGATCTCTGTATCGTCCATCTTCTTCCTTCAAATTGTAGCCCTCTGGTCTCTTGTCGCGCTCACTAATTTTCCACAGCTTTATGGTTTTGTCTGGCAATGAAAAAATCGTCCTCAGTTACACAAGAAACTCTTTAAATTTAGATTACTTGTGGCCAAATGATGTCTCCATAGGGCAGATGGAAAGGAAAAATAATTTAGCATCACCAATTAATTCTTATTGCAGTGAATCAGTTTAAAATCCAGTAGTTTTACTGACCATTTGTAGACAAAAGGAACTGTGCTGCATTTTTCTGAGGCAACCATCGAATCTTGTTGATCTTCTCTTCGATCTCAAGGCTTTTCAGGTAGTCAAACTCAGGCTCGTGGCTCTGGAAGGTGCTGTAAACATTGTACTCTCCTCGGCACTGTGGCTGATTCTTACTCTAAATAATAACAGAGAGAAGTTTTTATAAATTTCAAATGGTTATTTTCATCTTAAATTCTGAATTCAGTAAAACCGGCAGCCTGTGTGACCAAGTTATAGGAATTTATCCAATGTAAAAAAAGTCAATGATCGCACTGTTTGTACAGATTTAGTTTATTCAGATGAGTCACCAAAACTTACCTCTGGCTCCTGCTGAAAGATGACAACACGACCCCCCTTGTCCCCGGTGGCTAGTAGCTCCCCAGAGTGGTTGAATTCAACCGTAGATATGATGTCAGCTGTCAATAAGGTAGTGTATTTAGAATATCATCTTTTTTTTTTTTTTTGTTAAACTTAGCGCCATTTTTTTTGTCTTTAAATTGGAACTGTAGTGAGGAAACTGTTGTGTAAACCTGAGATGTGTTCAACATGAAAATATTTTGCACCGGTTTGCAAGGCTTTTCTGGTTGAACAACATATCCTCCCAATGATGCACAAAATTCTTCAAGCAGCGTTAAAGATATTGTACATTTGATGCCGTTTTTCCCACCTGGAAAGTGTGCAAACCATGTCATCCATTGTGAAAACACAACAGAGCAGTGATGTACATGAACTTTAACTTGAACATAAAGTCTAGGAGGGGAAAACAAACAACTTGCCATTCTCGGCTATTCAGCACTTCTCAAAGACAAGCATTCTCATCAAATCCTACAATATAACAATCAATCCCTGTTTACTGGCTTGGACTATTCTGAGCTAGTGCAATCCTTAATATAGACTATGGTGTTGTTCCTCTCTTAACACAGCACACAAAGAGCCTGACACGACCTGACTCCATACAGACTCTCATATAAAACTAAAAGGGCAGAGTGAAGGAGAAGGGGTTTAAATAAAACTACTACACTAATGTAGTGTTATGTTTTCAGGCTATGCACTGATATGTATTTTTGACACAAGGAGAGGCTCTTATTTATACTTGTTCTCAGGCAAAGCTTACTGTAAACAGCTGAGTAGCCCTCTACACACAAACAAGTCCATCATGTACTGTAAACATAGGTCTTAAGGGCACTTGTGAATTTACTAATTGGACAATGGTAAAAGGGGAGGTTGCCACTGGTCTTTCTGTGCATATGGTAATAAAAACTATAGTGTGTGTAATGTGACATTTTTTGCACTTTATTTGCATTTATTATCCCCATGTACTGTGTTAAAATGCCCTTCAGTACTGCAAGAATCTGCTCATCCAAAACACAGATTACATGATCTGTGTGGTATCTAACTGTGCAGATAGTTGAAAACAGAAACGCGTCTTTCCAGACACTATTTTCCAGTTAGTCAGGATAATCAATAGACCACATCGTCATCAGTAGTTTTCATTGGGAACTATTATTTGTTAGAAAATAGTTCAACGATGAATGTGGATTATCTGGGGTAACCAAACCAAAGAAACCTGTGATGATTTGAGCACCACAATTGAGTTGAATTAAATTCCTTTCACTTCTATCGTAATGGGTTTGCAGTAAAAGTTTCAAAATATAGGACCACCTGCATGGTAACACAGTGGCAGTGCCGATCAGACCTTTGAAAGCAGGTCATTAATGGACTCTGTGAAACACATTTGAAGTGGAACCTAAGCCAACTGATTGCTCAACCAAATAAACGTATTGCTTGACTAACTTCCTACTTGTTTATGAAATCTCCTTGTACTACGGGGGTAAAAACCAGCAACTTTTCAGTTCTAGTATGCATTTCACTCCCATGCATGCAAGCTTTACATAACACACACTGGAAAAATGCACACTAGGGAATTATAAAAGTAGTGACTGTTTATATTTTTGCAGCAATTGTGCCAAAAATAGATGAATGTCAGCCATGAGCCAGTTTTACCAGTCTGTAACAGGCCTACTGGACCATAAGCAAGTATGTGCCAGACCAGTAGCCCTTTTACTTCAGTGCAGCCAGACTGATCATGGCAATCAGTCATACAAGTTTTCATATGTATAAAAATATCTCAATCAGAAAGTGTAGCACTGGCATTAAAGCTAACCTCAAAACAAGCACGCACAGGATGCCAAGCAGAAAGTACATTTTAGCAACTGTTCAGTGACAACCACATGGACTTACCTTCTGCGACATCATCATCTATCGCTCCTTTGACCTGGGAGAAGCACCACTGCACATCACTGTTCCCACCACCGGCCCCTGCACAAAACACAACCCCAACTTTTAATACACCACCATCAAAGACAACTTTGCACGCGTTAGCCTGGTGCTAACTAAGCTAAGAATATTTATAGTCATGAGAGCAGGGCCACAAGTAACTTCATACTTATCGAATATAGTTACTGGTGTAGACAATTCCCTATCACCGGAAATACTTTTAGCATGTTTGCTGTGGAAAACGCTCACTTTCACACTGTCAGTGACACACACATCTAGCATCTTGGAAGTATCCTAGCTTGCTAGTTAGCCTGCGCTGGTTGACCACAACAGGAGAGACAAACCCATCATCTGTGCAGGACAGGACACATACTGCAGAATAATAATTAAACCTGAGACACTCTCACAGTCTTGGCTCTCTAGTTTTACCTGCCATGGTGAGCGACTCAAACAGAGTATATCTCTGTAGCGGGCTCGGGCCCTGGGCTGGAGCAGTGCTGACCCGGGTCGGCTGGGTGGTTCTGACCAAGGAGCAGTGGAGGAATGAAGCGGAGACTGCTGCTGTTGAGTCCGAAGACCGCACAAGTCCTGGACCCGGTTGATATTGACAGTACGAAACAGTTTTCAACCAGAGAAAGTAAACTTCAATCCTCAGTACTAGCTTTTAGACTTTGCACTCTACTTTGAGATTTCCCTCGCCTCTGCCTCTCCCAGCATTACACTTTCAAAATGGCGCAACTCGGGCGGCGTTCATCAGCCTTCAAACTGAGAGAGCGGTGCGGGGGCACCATGAAAATTTAACCTGGCAAATCTCAAGAACCGTCAGCGATGTGGTTCTTTTTCCTGTCCTGGGAAACCGCTTGGGGTAATTGATTTAAAGCACGTTTCATTTTCGATGAAAAGTTAAAGGGACTTTATTTTAGAAAACCCTTTAATAGCTTAAACCCCGCCCATGTGCATTGTTTCAGTGAATCAAATCAAACTAACCCACGCACGCAGGGTGAATTCAGCAATAGTGAAGCGATAAAACTGTAAACTAGATTTGATACGACTTTTAATTTACAAATGTAGATTTAATTGAGATAAGTACTATTTTATATTGAAGTTAATTAATCATGATTTAAATACTGATCACACAGTACATTATAGTAGGTTATTTTTTGGGGGAGTTACAAACACATTTTATGTTTGCTGTGCATTTAATGCAGGCATGTCTCTGTCAACTGTAACACATCCGGATTTCAACAACATGAGATAAGAACAAGATAACACACAAGCCAGACACCAGTTTTGTTAGTACATATATGTCAAGAATGAGAAACTAAGTGGAGACCAAGCACCAGGCCCAGATTTACCCTCGAACAAGCCCCAAGGCAAAGTGTTGTTGAGCACCTATAGGCCTTTTTCACAGCAGACATACTTCACACCTGCTATAGTAGGAAAAGCACAGGTGGTAGTAATTACAATAACAATGGCTCTATTATATTCTCGTTTCCCAGTAAGTCATGACGGTGTGATGTGTGAGGCCACATGCAGGTAATGAAGCAGCTAAATGATCAGTAATCATTTATTTTATTGTTTATAGCATACCTGTGCTTTCTTTGCTGTCACATGTCGAAATGTCTTTCATGAATAATGCCCACTGACATCCCTGTCACCCTCTGTCTATTGTATGTGTATCATTTAGTTTTGGTAGGTAATTTTTGTTTGTTTGTTTGTTTTTTTTTGGGTGGTGCTATTATAACTTAGTGCCAACAAAGGGATGACAGGAAATGAGGAAGAGAGAGATGTAAGGAGGGCCAAAGCCAGACTTGAACCAGGACAATGCAGCTCATGGTCAGCATCTTAGCTCCTAAGACACAGGGATACCCCAGTTTTTGGTAATTTGACTGTTTTGATTTATTTAGAAATATGCACCTTATAATCACAATATAAACTGAAACAATAAAGACCTTAAAACTAGAATTTGAAGACAGGACTTCCTACAGGTGTTTCCTTAAGGCCCAAATAATTTCAGTTCATATTATGTTTTGGTGCTATATACAGTATTGCCAACCAAATTTGCAATTAACCAAATTATTACAAATTAATCTCCATACTTTAAACCTGGAGCCTTCCGGTCCTCTGGAAGCCTAGGGCCCATGGGGCAGGTGTCCACTCTCCCAGATATCCATGCAGAAGAACAGCTTTGTTTCACCAATGCATTTGGCAGAAACTAGAACCATAACAGAGAAATAATCCCCAGTGACATTACCACTGATGTGTCTTATTTTCACAAACATTTTGCCAAACTTTATATGTGCTTCCAAGGGGGGAAAAAACAGCTTTGAAGATACACAATACGGCTTTTGTATGCTACACAACCATACAAACATGTTTTATAGCTTCATTCTGGTAACCTTGCAGCCCAGCAGATATCACAGTTTTTAGATTGCACAATTAAACACATTGTCAACAAACACAACTGATGAGTTTCACTGTGGAGTTGCTCTATATGCCTGAAACACCCTGTTTAGATTAGTAAAAAAAAGAAAGAAAAAGAAAAACTGGACAAAAGCTATGAGCTCTAATGCAGAGTGTGAATCACAGAGCGAAACAAACATGACCACTCCAGCTGCGCATGGAGACATTAACAATTTATAGGAACTGCATAGTCCACAAATCCCAAGAAGGTCTGACTTCATTAATGAGCTCTCGAGAACGGGCTCATTCTTTAACAGTCGCTTTCTTTTTACTTTCCCACCATAAAATATGTGGTCCATCTGGCAAGGAGCAGAGCACCAAACAGCACGGTGTAGCTGAAGAGGACAAATTTAAGGATTTCCTTGAATGTCCGGAGGAAGCGGATTAACAAAGGCTCCACATCCAGAGGCTCCTGCTGCATCTTCTGCCTGCGACCAGGTTGAGTCAGGTGTCCCATATTCTCACCTCGACCCATTCTGCAAACACACACTTTTGTCAGATTTCAGAATAAAACACAACAAAATAGTTAACGACTTTAATGTCCACCAAGGTGGCCCATCTGAAAGTTTACAACAACACAGACGGTGTGAATAATCTAATTAATTACATTAAATAATCATAAATGAAGACAAAAAAGCTCAAAATTTTCTGAAAATGCCGTTGGGATAAATTACATCTTATGTATGGTCTTTGTTCCCATGCTTACTTAAGTAGAAAATACATTATTTTTAGCACTTTATGTATTATGAAATGTGTTGGGGGTGCACATTGATTTGTTCCTAGCCCTGTAGGAGCTGAAGAGGCTGCATTGTCACAAGACCACTGTTAATAATTTATCTGTAAATTACAGTAAGTGCTGACCCACTTTGTTTGTGTACAGCCAGAGACAATGTAAACTGTTGAACATCTTCAGCATTTAACTTTCATGATGTTTTAAACCGTTTTCAGATATTCTCAGGGAGACATGATGAAGCTGTAGAGTATGCAACTTGCTGATTAACACTGAATACGTTCATCTATGTTTTCTTCAAAGTAGTTATTAGTAATTGAATAAGAAATGTAAGCATAATGTAATGAGTTGTCTTGATTAAAAATGTATTAATATCTTGTCCTGGTAAAGGTTTGCCAGACTTGAACTAAATTTACAAAATTTATAACATGCATGAATCACAATTTTAAATCAAAACCAGTCATACCTTGGTGTTGTTGGTGCAAGACAGGAGCTGATCAGAATGTGGGCTCCTGTGCTTCCTGTCCTGAAGTCCAAGTTGGTGTGTGCTGCCTTGAGCGTCTCAAGCTCTTATGGCAGAGGAGGAGCCAAAAGCAATAACTGATCACAAGCATCTGAATCTCCTGGGAACGATCTAATGGGAGTTTAAGTCTTCAGTGCACCTGCTCCTCAAACAAAGAAATGGTCCTGTAAAATTATGGCCATCAAACAATATTAACAGATTTAATTTTAGCCAATCAAAATGGAGGAAATTAACATAGATTTACCCGAGCAGAGTTCACCAAAATATCTGAGTGCTGTCAGCAGGTCTCCCTATGTTCATAGTGTAAGGCACGGAGACGGTATTGACTGAGAGAGAGATCAAACACCCTCATGCAGCACAGTTATCCTCTACCGGAACACGGAGCAAATGGCCTCCTAATTCAATCAGTGTCCTGCACTGTCAAATCATGGGCTGAGCTCTCCAGACAGCACAGGGCCATTATCGGCTGATCGGGAGGCCTGTTACTGTGCTAATTGCTCCTTCAGAGAGCTGGAGCACTGCTGACGGATACACTCCCATCCCTGCTTTTCATCTGCTCTCACCGATCACAATCGGCTTGTCTTTCCTAAAATTATCCAGAAAACAATAGTCAAAATGGCCTCCCACAAGACCAAGTAACACAAGACTAATTTCAGTTAGTTAAGACTTTATTTACCCATTTTCATCCGAGCAAAAGCCACACAGAAATCTGCCAACAAAAGCCCTCAAAAGTGGAAATCAAAGTTCAGCTTTAATCATCTTACACATTCAAAATATTTTAATCATACATACATATATACAGTACCTTTATAGAGGACAAAGGGATGTACATAAACAGTAGAATTAAACCAGCTTTATGTTATATATTGTCTGGCTGCAAATTAGGGACTAGAAAAAAATATTTAAAACAGGTACTCTATGGAGTTTATGACCACTTGAAGCACTATGGAGGAATGATTTTACAAATGGGTCAGTATTTTGTTTGTATCATGAACATGCACGAGACCACAACACAATCCACATTCCTGCTGCTGGTTTCACACTATTCCACTGATCGACAGGTGGCGGTGCCAACATACGAAGAAGTGTAGTAAACCATCTATAAAGGCGAGTGACAAACATTAGTGTAACAATGCACAATATAAAATATATATAAAAAAAAAAAAAAAAACAGGTTTGCAAATGCAATGAAGAAGAAAATGCATTCAACATATTTGCAGGGCCTCAGAGATACACACAGTGTGTTTTAGTTAGTAACAGAATGAAAACATAACTTTGTTCACAAAAAAACTCCACAGGGCACCTTTAAAGAGCCTGTTGCTGTTTATCCAGCAGAGACATCAATGAAACACCTGCAGTTCACTGATAGGGACATAAAAACAGCAGCTGTGGTTTTCTGATGGATGGGGTGTTTGATGTGGCCAGGTGTACATGCAGGTGACTCAGGGGGTCTGAGATTCAGGTCGGTCCATGAGGGATTTGATCCAAGTTGTACCGTTTATGAGTTTTGTGGTGGCTATAATGTACTCCATCCCGCTGTCTTCCATTTGAGAGAGGAAACGAAGAGCGGCTATTTCTGCATACGTCACACCACCGAGGAAGAACACTAGTGTTGTCCGATTCTCCCCCTGCTGGCCTGTATGACAGTAACAGGAGACACATGTCACTCAAACACAATGTAAAAGCTAAATAAGAGGGAAATGATGAGCATGACAAAGATTTTCCTTTATTTCTGACGTGGTAAACTAGCCATCACTACCTTTAACAAAATACAGCTGAATGTAGAGAGGGCCAAGTTCCCTCTGCTTAAGCACCATTTTTTGAAATGTGAAAACACTAATTTAGCCGTCAGCCTCCCCCTAGATTAGAGTCCTCTATTATCACCTTTTCCAATCCAGTTTAAGGCAGGCATGTGGAAACAAGTCAACTGTCTAATGCCCAAACTCACAGTTCTAATTTGCACATTTCAAATTGAGTGTATAATTAAATTCATTATTCACATCAGTGTAACACCTAATACTGCCAATATGAGAAGAGGGAGAGAAACTGAGGGAAAGCACTGGTGGTCACTGTCAAATCGAGTGCATGTTTTTATCTAGCCTTCTCTTCACCAGACAAACAAACACGGACAGTGGTTCTGTGGTATTGTCAGCTTTGTGCCATCAATCTGCTGCTGTTCTACATTTGACTCAACAAAAACAAAGCCTGTGTCTTATCTATGCGTACCAGGCAGGAGGCTGTTTACTTTTATTCTTGTCAGTGAGCAGCAGGGCAAACAGCAGACCTAGTTTGTAATGGTCCTTACGTTTCTTATGAAGCCCAGCGGGCAGCTGTTGTCTCTCCTCAAAGTGTGGGCCTGGAAGCATCTTCAGCACCTCTTCGATGCTACGCCACCCGGGCCTGGCCAATACCTGTGTCAGTCGGATGCTTAGAGGAGCGTAGCCACTGTACACGTAGGAGATGTCGTTGGGGTTCTGAGGGTAAAAAGAAAAACAGTCAAGGTCCTCTTCAAACCTTCAAACATGCATGTGTTCAATTGTCAGTTTTCTTGCTTTTCTTCATAAATGTCGTACCTGTTCATTGGCATCCTCCATCCACAGTTTAAGGGTTTTCCTAATAGTGGGGTAGTTATTCCTTGAGCTTGTCTGTGCCTTCAGAAGACCCGCCTTCTCTAGGTTGTTCAGTGTTAGTATGTGTTCATAACCGTAGGTCTACACAAAAAACAAACAAAAAAAAAAAAGCATTATTAATAATATCTGTCACCTACCAGTTTCAATTAATCTTTTAATACAACTAAGTAAAAAAAAAAGACCATCCCACACTCCACTTCCCCACGATTTTTCTCTGTTGATCCAGTAGGAATGCATGAGCACAGACAAGACATCACCACCAAAAACAAATCTTGTCTTTGACTCTACCTGTAGAATCTCCCTCTTGTAGAAGTCAAACACCTTCTGCTTAAGGCCATTGTTGCAGACTGACTGCATACACACCAGACGCAGAATCTTGATCAGTGGATCCTTTTGGGCAATGCTGTCCTCTATATACGTGTTCACCTGGATAATCAAATAACATTGTAGTGGAATTATAGATAAAAGTACAAACCAATTTGTCTAAATTCAAACCAAAGACCGAACCAGAAGCTGAAAAACAAATGCCATTCAACATTTCTCATTTTTTTTCCATTTTAAAGACTTCTTCAATTAGACATGTTTTGAAAATGAGGTTAACTTTAGTGAAATCATATGAAACATGGTATATCTATGTAATAATAATGTTAGAGCAAACTGCATAACACATTAGCTTAGGTGGAATGGTGAATGATAAACAGATTAATACCTTGTCTGTGTCGACTCCAGTCATAAACTCCTGCTCCACTGTTAGATTATCAAAGAAGGCCTCAGATGCTGAAATGGGAGAGTTTAATTTTATCATCAAAAGTATTTGATAGTTAAAACATAAAACGGTGAAAGGAAAGACAAATACAACTGAGCAATAGAAAATGATTTCATAGATGGGTGATAAGCAAGTTTTTACAAATCACACATTGTATTTTGTAAATATTAAATATGTAAGAATCTGTGCAAAATTAAATGAAAAAAATGGTGTCAGATTTGATGAGGTAAGTCAGGGGATATCACGCACTGGTGATGTCCTTGATCAGCTCTGCTATAGAGGTATGGTTAGCCAGTGAGCTTCGTGCTGCCTGCATATGAGGCAACTGAGACACAAACTGCTTTATTTCTCCCACTGTTTTGGCATTATGGCGTTCCTGCAACACAAGACAAAAATAAACCCTTTACTTGCTGAACTGCTAATAAATTTGATAGAGCAGCTAAAAAAAAAAAAAAGCATTCAAAATGATGAACCCAATTTAATTATCACAAAAAGACAATCACATAGCCCATCAGTAAAAGGAAACAGGTGTGGGCACGACAGGCAAAACAGTTTTACCCATCTTCAGTTTTTTTCTATAAACTCCCACCAAACACACAATAAACTATTTTAGTTTGGTGTCTATCTACACAAATTCCCTTCAGACTAAACAATGACAATACACACACAATCAATGATGTTCCTGAAAACCTTTCTAATGGAAAGTCTCTTTCCCTGGAGCATCCTGCTCATGCTCACTGCTTTCTGGGGTCAGAATCAGTGTGTCTGAGTTCTGAGCTGATAAGAGAATGGTAGTATGTTTGTCTTGGTTAGGCATCTGCTTCAACAATTAGTGCTTCATCTTATCTCTAGGTGATTGTCATCACCTCCTTTACCTAATAGATTTCTGTTATGACCTTTGCTGTAAAATGCCACACAGATTAAAATCAGATCAGATCAGCTAGAATGTCTGAAAGTGATCTATTGTAGCTCCAGGGAAGTGCCAGGCATTTTAACTAATTTTTTTTTTAACATTCATGTGATGAAGGAAAGATTACATTATAATCATATTACAGCAGGTAAATACACTGGGACAGGCAGAGTTGAAGCAAGACTAACCTCAAAGGCAGCAGAAATAATTTTGGCCTTCTTGCTGAGCGCTGCTCCGACAGCATTAAAATTTTTGTCCCTGATTTCTGCATACAGTTCCTCTGCTGAGTTGAGCTGTAACTTCTTGGGCTCTGTGGGCAAATCTTTACTTGCTTCACCTTGCTTTTTCTGCGCAAACTTCTCAGGGGGCAACTTGACATAACCTGTGAGGCAGAAGGGAGAAAAAAAAAAAGTGGCGATTAAAAATAAAGTTAATTGTTCTTTTGTCATATTATACCTGAGCAAAACTCCAGACAAACTCATGGCTTAGGATAATATATAATATGTGTTTAAAATACTCTTGGCTGCCACCACATGAAATGGCTGCAGCCAAACCCTTCAATAAAGCACAAATAGTCTGTAATGGTCAATGAAATAATCAGTATGAAGAAATGAATCTTCACATTAACATTATGATATGATCAATTGGTAAAATATTGGGAAAATTTGACTACATATACATGCCTATAAGCATATTTAATACATTACATTTGTAATTGAATATTTTCTGTTCAAGTACAATGCAGCCAATTACAACACCTTTTTTGCCCCAAATTCTCAATAAAGCAAAATTTTAACAAATTATTTAAAAAATAATAATAATAAAAAAATAAAAAATGCAGCCATCAGATCATATAAATATAACTGAGTACTTGACCATTCAGCAGAAGCCAAAAAGGTTTATTCTGACCATTAGTGATTCCATAGATCTCGTCAATGAGACCCTCGTAGGTGAGCTGTGTGGCCAGAGGGGTGAGCAGGTCAACGTTACGGTCCAGGAGGAGGAGAGTATCGAACACGGGCAGGATCTGATTCTGACTGCCGGCAAACTCCCTCTTCATCCTCAGCATCATGTTGGCAACATGCTGAGAACAAGCAGAGAATTTCTTTCTCAAACAAATTCATTCACCTGGCTGCTGCTGAGAGCTTGTCCATCTGCAATTATGAGTTTCAATACAGAGCAATACTTATCACTTTTTATAGAAAATGATTCCAGCTCGCACCATACTCACCCGAGCACATTCTCCTTTCCCATATATCTGTGGAATGGTGCCATACAGCGCCTGTAAGGTCATGAGGCCTTTGGCTGTGTGGTAAAGGCTTGTTTGGTCATTTTCTAGGTAGCACTCCTGAATGAGGGAGTAAAGACATGTTATGAACGTGAGAAATACACCACAGCAACAAATAAAGTATTTGGAGTATTTCTTTAAAGAGATCTCACAAATTTGACCCACAATAATCATTTTGTCAATATTTTATTATGGTAAAATACTGCTTGACTTTCTTGATTTGAAATTTAATCTTCACTTCATGACAACACATACTGTAAACACTTCATTTGTAGAGCAGCTGAGTGGTTAGTGTATGTCTGGTATGTACAAGTTGAACACACCCTAAAAGCACTTTCATACTCCATGGAGAGCAGGTCACCATCATAGGGAATCAGGTCCAGAATATACTCATCAATGTTGATGAACGAACCCAGCACACCCTGCTCCTTCAGCCGCTGTTCACACAGCATGCTCCGCCGTGGCACAAACAAAATGTGGAAGTCTCGTGACGAATGCAGCTTATCCTCACTAAAGGTGCACAATCCAGAACAAATGTTAAAATACAGCAAACAGCTTTACAAAGTGACTCGAAAATACTTGGCTGTCTGACATTGATTGTCTGATTTTGTTTTTTTTTAAAGAGACACATACAGACCTAAATACATTCTCAGCAATGATGTCCATAAGCTCTAGTCTGGGACGGACAAAGAAGATGATATTTTTGACATCAGCAGAGGGGAGCCTGCCACTCTTGAGGGTGAACATCTTTTCCACTTCATGTTCCTAAAAAAACACAGTGACAAACATACAAGAGTTGTTTGGCATCTACAATTAACAAAAGCGTAAGCTATATTAAACATATGGTGCATTACTGTGCCTTCACCTGACACTTTATCTGGGCCTTTTCTGTTATTTTACAACGCAACAAGAGAAGCACTTACCTTTAGTAGAGAGTACTGAGCTATCAGTCCAAAAGGCCCAGTCAGATATTCATCCCAGACAATGGCCTAAAGAGCAACGGGACACACAGTTAATGAGCAATGACAATTGCAAATGGAAATGATTACCATAATAAATTGATATGCAGCCTCACTAAAAGAAAACTACAACTCACAGACAGATAACCCTGTAGCTATAGTGTTAGGGTTAGTGTTATTAAACTATACTTACACTCAAGACATAACTATCTCTTCAAATAACCTATAACATTATGAATTATGTCCACCCCATTGAAACTGCATGATAATGTTGACGTTGAGGCTAAGGAGACTAACTTAACTGTCGCTGTTTCAGCCATGTTTTACATGTTGGTGTGTTCATTACCTTGCTTCCCGCACATTTGTCCAAAAACTCTCGAAGCTCTTTTCGTGCTGCTTCTCTCAAAATGTTTAAATTGACTCTTCCGTAGGATAGGTGGGCAGCCATTTTTCCTTGTTAGCGACAGAAGTAATCAGGTGACCGCAGCTGTACAGCTCAATCACGTGACCAAAGAAGATACAATATTGGGAAAGTTCACACCATAACCCAGCCCGAAGACTGTAAAATACAAAACTGCTTTAGTAAATTTCTCCAGTCTATGTAAACTTTGTGTCCGTTAGTCTGCCCTATCTTACAACAGTCTACAATTATTATAAACAACAGTAACAGCTAGCTAACAGGATCCTGTACGTCTTTGGCTTGCCTAATTCGTTTCACGCATGCGTAGTGGGCGCTCGCTAACAATTTCTCTGAAAGTAGTTATAAGGAAAGTCTGAGTCTCAAATTACTGTGACCATTGGTAGGTTGAAATGTCTTAAACATACTGCGTAGACCTCAAGCCGCACCGTGAGTACCTTTTCCCATTTTGAGTCTTTTAAGGGACACGAACACGGAAGTACGAAGGATGAATCCTCTTGCCTCCCCTGCAGTCTTTTCATGTGAGTAGGTGTTGCAAACATAAACCATAACCGTTAAAAAAAAAAGCCCCTTATAATGTAAATCCAAATTATTTTCACAGCGAGTGTGTTTTTGCATTATTTTATACCGATTCAATTCATATTACACAGAAACATATCATGTAATAACCTATGGAAATAACGCAAAAATGGTGATTTCCATCCTTTCTTTGACGTAATTAATACATAATCCATTAGATGGCGCAATGTCTCCACTGTACGAATCAAAGTGGAGGCATGCCCTTATAATTGAGACACTGGTGTTAGAATTTCAGTGGTTGTTTCTTGGGGATTAAATTGTTGCTGCAAAACAATATATTAACCTTACACATGTGACTGGAAAGAAAGTACCTACAAAGTTTATCACCAGAAAACATGAAGGTAATCCAGAATATTTGTTTTCTGCCAAATAGTAGGTTATATGATATATAAATGTCGATAGTTGTGGAGGATATAAATAAACGACTCTTCAGATAGAAATAGAATAGTAACTCAATTATATTAAAATCCTTTACATTCAAATGACAAAAAAAACAAAACATTGAACAGCCACAGGCTATGATATCTTGTTGTAATGTATAGTCTATACGTTAAATACCACAAAGTCACCACAGTCAGCACATAATCTTTTAAAACTGTCAGTGACTTCTCAACAGGGTTGCATGGGTGATGATACAAATTTAGCCACTATGCGCCTCTATAGAGACAATTGGATCAGGTGATGACTGTCCACTTAAGCATCAGCGTTATCACTTCAGATCCAGGGGTTTCCTTCCCAGGGTACCAAGGGCTTTCCATCCTACACGCAGGATAGAAGACGAGTTCCCACGCATTGTGGAGATCCGCTGTGCCTCTAGCAACAGACTACTCCTCCACGCAAAAAAAATTAAAAAAATTAAAAAAATAAAAACACGGGTTTTGGTGACAGGCACCATGCGCAATGACTGACTCTGTGGTCGCTTCCAAGCGCTGCACAGAAATTTAGTCCGCATCATTCCCTGACAGCTCCCTGAGAGAGAGGGGGGGAGAGAGACGGGGCTGGATTCTCAGGTAGGCTTTACGATCTCCTTCGAAGGATTTTCAAACATTGCATCCTCAACCTGAAATTACTGAGAGGTTAGTGCGTTTGGTCAGTGACTCAGTGCATTAGTATTTCTCATTTACAAGTTGAATGAATGCAGCATTTCATTCACAAGAGAGTGGAACTGGAAAAGATCTCCTATGAGGGAACAGATTGCATTGCTTGTATTTATTAATTTGATGAAACACATTTTCGTTATCTTTATGAGCATGTTTCTCACTGAGTCATTTGAATGAAAAGGGAAGAATGTATGCTTTGGTGAACGTATGCAGTATACTCAGTATGCATGAAGCTGCTGCCAGTTAACCTATGTGAGATACCAGTTATGTAAATGAACATTTGATTGATTCCTTTGTTTTAGAGAAAACATGTCTCACTGAAAACATTGCTCTGCAGCAGACAGCTCAATGTTCCTTTCATTCATGCAGAGGTGCTGATAGAGCCTCTTATTTTGAATTGTTGCATCGATTTACTACAGCATGCTTTGGTGTTATGCTTATGTACTCAGTTTATTCATGAATGGCCGATAAATGTAACTCTTGGTGTAGCTGCTTTTAATCCCCTTCAAGAATAATTAAAACAAGAGTGGTGGCTGGCTGCACTACTGCAACACGGTGCTTCCTTGTTGCAGATCTGATATAAGAAAACAGACCTGGTAAGTCATGTGGGAGATTGTGTGGTTGCGGTCCCTGGGCGTTGCTGCAGGATTTTTTAGGAGCGCACACTTGGGCTTGATGTGCCTGCAGACTTAGAGGAAAAAACATCAGTGATGCCTCCAAATGCTCATCTGGGCAGGGCAGCTCTCAACTCCAGCTGTGCCACAGGACAGGTGATTTAGCCACCTACTTGTTGTGGTGTTATCTCATCCTGCACCGGTGGGTTATTACACTCGGACAGTCAGAGCAGTGTGTGTTGCAAACAGACTTTTTGGACCTGTCCAGTTCATTTCTGCTAGTGTTTGTACAGAAGTGGGACAGAAAAAAGAAGCTGGGAATCCGCCTTCCAGTTCCACCATCTCCAACTCCTCCTACAGACCTGAAGCATGGGGATTAAATGGGGGAGGGGAGAAAAGACTGAATGAACAGTCTGAGAGATATCTGCAGCTGCCTCCTCTCACATGAGCACCCACAGTAGTGATTGGACGACACCCTTATTTAAGCTGGTACCTCTCTCCCTGTATTTCTCTATCTGTTTGACAGCCTCACACTATGTTCTGTGCAGAGGAAGAATGAAATTAGGCAAGAGAGAAAGATAAAACAAGAGAAAACAAAACATACATAGCATTAGGAAACACGGGTGTTTAGGGAAAAGGTGAAAAAAAGATGGAGGAATGAAGTAAGTGCTCTGCACACTAACTGCATTATTTAAAGCTGAAGAATACAAGGCGACTGCTCGCATAATCTCATGTCTTCAGCTCGTCTTCCTCTCTAACCATGCTGTCTTTTCAACTGTGACTGTTAACAACCATCCAAGCCAGATGATTCATTCCAGACAAAGTGCAGCCACGTTTCTTGATGATCCACTGACACTGTTATTTCAGTGACGACTTGTTCTGCATGGGCTATGAAATTCGGCACAGGTACATTCTACTACAAACACACAGACTGGTGGACACACATGCACACACACGGCGTTTAATCATTCTGATTCTCATCTTCTGATCTTGCTGTTACCATGGCCACAGTTGGTAAAGGTGCATGACTCCATGTTCCTCTGTGCTCTTCCCAATCCATATATGGAGCTTAGAGCCCAAATCGTATGTTGTGCTCTAAATATCTGTTGGTTTCTCTGTTCTGCTGTTGAGCAAATTTATTGAAATGCGTTGTAGGAGAGACATTATTCTTACATGTGTGGCTGAGCTTCCGAAGGGAGTGGCTTCATCTTCAAATTCTCATCACAGTGGTGGATGAGAATCGATTCACCGGCCTATCTGAAGCTGATGATTAGATCTGCCTTAACACTGTGGCACACTGGAAAAGACAGATGTAATTAATGTGGCCTTTAAAGAAAGTTCCACCAAGAGAGCAAGGAGTTAAAAATCTAAAACAGAATCTGCGATTGAATCTATAATCACCAGCATATCTATATGCAACATTTCTTACCTACTACTTACAACCTGTGATACTTACATTTAACTGATTATAATCACTCCTGTGCATATGCTGTGGCTGCAGTAAAGCTCTTGTCCCAGAGGCTCAGAGTTACGTCTGAATAAACAAACTTTGCTTTTTCAGTCACATAGCCAAGCTTCCCAACAGGGGTTTTTTTCTCCAAGGTTGGGCCAAAGCTAATTTTTCGTGTGTTTCCAGACTAGAACATGCTCTAGTTTGCCAAACAAGATCCGCTAAAAACACCCAGGGGTGTTGTACCTTCTGGTTTGCTGGTGGGACAAGAGGGAGGGTCAGATATCCGTCAGCTGAACAGTGCCAGATCCTCAAAGCAGAGCAACAGAATCATGGCCATCACATAGATAGATAGATAGGTCTGACGTGTTTCTTTATATGTTCGGAACCATGTAGTTTATCTCAACAGACCACCGGCTGTAGGTTACGTCTGGTTAGTAGGAAATAGATGCATAGTGTCTTCTCAATAGACCTTTACTGCGCTGATTTAATGGCCCTGTCTGGTAGTACTTGTTTCCCGGAGATAAGATGGGAAGAAAGTGAAGGAGCATGACTGGCCAGTGCATCAGCAGCCAGTTCTCAAAGTCCCACCTCTTGCCTCTGGGGCATACAAGGATGAATCATCGTCAGCTTAGCAAATCTGAGACTTACTGCAGGTTCTTGCTGGGGTGCAGTTAATTGAGTGCTCCATGTCCAATAGCGGTTTACTTTTATGGTTCTATAATAAGGCCTGGACAAAATACTGAATAAATTTGAGAATTATTTACTACAAATGACACCTATAGGATACCCCCTGCTCATTCAGTGTGCGTTGTGTTAAATTTAAGAATGAAAAACACAGCGCCCAACCTCTTTAGGTCTGTTGGATAGCGCCAACAGTGATAGCAGGATAACAGCACGGTAGCTTGTCGGTCACTGGATGGTCTTTCCTGTTTGTTCTCCAGCGATGCGGGAACTGGAGCCATGCCTGCCTAGAGGATGAAGCTGAGTGTATTTGAAACGGTACAACACTCTCACATTTGAGAGGTGAAGAGTCCTCACAGATGGTTCCGCAGATGGTCCCTGTCAACACCATTGTCTGAGTGAAAACATGTATAATTTGTCAAGACCAACAAACATCCGTACTGTTTCCCAAAATAGAGCTCAATAATTTAATCAATCGTGTCATCTTTTTCTCCCCTAATTCACTGTTCTGTATATAATGTCTGATAAATATATGAGTACACACAGTGTACACTAATACCTTAAAGAATGTAAGGCAATGGGGGTGGGAGTTGTAAATAATTAAAAAATGCTGAGTGATGTTTTCCTCCTGCAGTGGAGGGCTTCTTGGTGCAGTGCTTTACAATCTTGCCCAGGCCTCAGTGTGTTGGCATCTCACAGTCCTCTATGGGGGATGGA
Source organism: Seriola dumerili (assembly GCF_002260705.1). Taxonomy (NCBI): domain Eukaryota; kingdom Metazoa; phylum Chordata; class Actinopteri; order Carangiformes; family Carangidae; genus Seriola; species Seriola dumerili. Next base: position 5,491,602 of record NW_019174272.1, on the reverse strand, counting down.
TGGAGTTGGATGCCATGCAACTGGGAGTGGGTGGATACCTTGTTGTTTTTTGGTCCTTCCTACCCTGTCTCCCCACTCGCCCTGCAGGCCTGGTGTGTGAGCACTGGACATCGGCAGCTGAATACTGTGAAGAGTTAGTTCGTTTAGAAGATCAAATGATCAGTGCGCAGCGACAGGGGAATGTAAATGAATTATTTAGCATTCAATAATCCATCATGATTTCTTTCTGTTCATCACATCTGAGAGGTCAGTGGCACATTTTAATGATGATAGTAATTCTGGTACATACAAGTCACAACTTAAAAACCAACTTGAGTGCTTGTTTCAAAATTTGAACAAGAGTCTACAGCCATACAGTGCACTGATCTAACTGCTTACATCAGCATGCTAATATGCTCTCAGTGATATTGCTAACATGCTGATAAGCAGGTATGAAGTTTACCATGTTCACCATCTTAAGTTTAGCGTGTTAGCGTGCTAGCATTTATTGATTAGCACTCAATAAAAAGCAAAGCTGAGGCTGATGGGAAAGTCATTAGTTTGGTTTAATGAAACCAAAGTATTGGCCAAATTAAAAATGTGACCTGATGCTGGCGCTAGAGAAAAAGTTACGAAATCTGTGATCAAAGTCACCAGTTTCATCCTCTTGAGACTGTGAATGTCTGTTCATGACAATCCATCTAATAGACGTTGAGATATGTTAGTCTTGACCCAAGCAGTAGACTGACTGACCTGCAAACGGATAGTGCCTTTGTCAGGCAAGTTGATTGCCACTCATAACCCTATTGTACTACTTGTTCTTATGGCCTGGTCAGCTGGTCAACATTTTACTGTCTGTGAAACCACCAGCCGACATGTGTCACTACAGAATGTGGAGGAGCGGATGGTTGTACTTTCTGATGACATGTAGGCTACATGTGAGTCAAGGTATTGTCAATTTGTTCATATTTTTCAGAACATTGTAATGAAGGTCTGTAGATGACTCATAGTTCAACAATAACAGCAATCGTCATTAATGGGTTTTACAGTCATCGTTTTCCTAAGTAGATGTCATCTCTTTATTCAATCATTCAAGCCATGTGCTTATAATTATCAGTGAGGCATTGATGTCTAAATCGAGTGCAGCATGATTGAATATGATCTGAAGATTGCCTTCCCTCTGTCCAAAAGATTTTTATACTGGAAAACCTGTCTTCTGATTGGCTCCGTATTTATAGATGTGAATGAAGAAGAGATTTAGATGAAAAATAAATTGACTTTTTTCAGTCTTCCCTGGTCAGGCATGATGTTCCAGATCTCCACAGGACTTGAGTCGAAACTGTAGACCAGCCAAGACTCTCCTGTCTGAGGATCTCAGGCTGTGTTCTGTTTCATAATACATAAGACAATCTGAGTTACTGCCAGGCCAGATGGTAGAGGAAGAAAAATTAGAATGAAACAAAACATTTTATTTCTACATTCTCTTCTTGTTTAGATTTAGATTTTTTTTTCTTCACATTTAAGATGAAAATGTATATACTGTTTTTCACAGTGGATTTTCTATTTCACAATTTTTTAAATTGCTGACAATATGGTAAAAACAGTAGAAGACATAACATCACATTAATGTTGTAATGCCAAATATCTATTTTTCACGATTATTATTTTTGGGTAGATGAATCCTTTTAGTGCTGCTTGGTGTAACTATGCTGTTCATAGTCTCACAACATGATAAATTATGAATGGAAATCCACGCAAGGCAGTATCAGCTTAGTAATGACTAAGTTTAAAAAATGTTATAGCTGAGCTGGTTTCTCTCAGCGCAGCGAAAGACTGTGTATGGGTTGCAGGATTATTGGGTCTTTGACGGGGAAAAGCACAGTGTGTTATAGCTGATGAAACATTCATGGTTACAGCAACCTGACAAAAAGTGTGTGTGGTTTCACCAGGATTATTAAATCACTGGTGGCAAGGCTATGCTGTTCTGATATGAATATCAAGAGTGGCATCTACTTTGCATCAGCACCTTGGAAAATGGTTTGGAAGAAAGTGCTGATCTGAGTCCACAGGGACTCTGCAATGGCCAGTGGTAAGGGTTTGTGACGATTGCGTGGTGGCTACAGCAGAGCTTTAAGGCGACCTCCATTATACCTAAGTAAGGTTTAGTCCGAATACAAATGGAGGCCTAATAAAAGATAAATTAGGGTGAAACCAATTGTGCATTCATTGATCTCTGATTCTCATTAACCCATTTTAGAAATGTCCTTCTTGGAGGATGGCGAGGGAATTGTTGCCCTGGAATTCAAGTGAAGCACCATGTAGTGTTTCAACGTCATTAATATCTACAAATAGGGCACGTAGCAGGTTTTTAAAATAATAAGGTGAATGAAACAGTTGCTGTATTTCGGTTTAAATATGTTACCATGTACAAATGAAGTCAACAAAGTCAGACTTATTTTACTTAGCGGTCATCCCTCATGTGTTCAATATAGTAAAAATTACTTTCAGCGCTGCATTTGATTTTATTATTGTCATTACTTTAATAATCTGTCCACTTTGTTAAGATCACTTGATTAATCATTTAGTCTATAAAATGTTAGAAGATAGTGAAAAATGCCCAGTAGCCTACAGTTTTGAAGAGCCCATCATAAGGTCTTCACACAAAGATATTCAATATATAATCATTATAAAATCAATATATAATCATATAAAAATACCAAAGAAAGGAAAAGAAGCACATCCACACATTAGATGACATGGAAACAGCTTAATATTTGGCATTTGTCTTCAATAAATCACTTAATAAGTCATAGACATATTATTTTCTGTCAATTTAGAACTTGTTGCAGGACAAATTGCTTGATAATGATATAAAACACTGGTGTAGAGCCTTTGTTTTAACACATTGGGTTTTTGTTGTTGTTGCTGATCTCAGTACAAGGGAGATGACCCTCTTCCCTCTGTACCCATTCCTTCTTAAGCTCTGAGTGCTGTATCCATAATGATCCCTGTTGGATCAATCCATCAATGACTTGTGGTCACTGCCTGCTTTCTTCAGTTCTTGTTTCCACAAGCAAGAACTAAAATCTTAACAAGGTGCATAGGTCATATGTTCTGCTGTAATGAGTCATACACCTGTTAATGAAAGTCACATAACAATGTTAATCTGGGCAGCTGCTCAAGCTGAGCGCTCACTTCAAGTATCCAAGGAGAATGCATGTCTGTGTTTCTAAAAATGGATGGAAAATGTGTAGGGTGTGTTCTGGGAGTTGTGTGTGCACACATCCCTGAATATGCACAGATGCAGATTTGTATTGACTAACTTCTCAGGCCCTGAGGAGGAGACACAGGTTTCTAAATTGGTCTTCACCACCCCCATATGAAATTCTGCACGGGAGAGATCCTGCTGGGTGGATGACTTACAATGATCAAGCAGATGACTTATCTTGAGTCGATGCTCTCCCTCTGGTGTTTCCTGTTGTCAGCTCACACATGATCTGTTACAAGTCATGCCTGGTGTGTTCGTAGACAACATTGTGTGGTTGCTTGCACAGTTCCTGGGGACCACTTTACAGAGCGACACGTCACTCTGTTGGCTTCGTGACATTATGGAAGAAAAAAAACAAAAAACAGATGGATATCTGCTGCTCTCAAGAGAGGAACCCACCACCTGACTGAATCATCTCACATGGGAGGAAAACAGGATGAATGTTCCACCGAGTCACAGATGACGCAGATTAGTTGCATTTATAATCTCAGCAGCGCAGAGGATGACAGTCTGAGGGTCACAGTGGTGTCATTACTGCAGTATAACAAGGATCAATATGACATTTTTCGCAAGACAGTCCCTTATAATTGGCCTTAGGTTCATATTTGAATATGTACACTTAAAGCCCTTTGAGATGTAAACCCTCTCTGGCAGTACAGTAGATGAAACCAAGCAGTATTTCTCTATGTCTCAGGCTTCGAAGCCTATGCTTACAGTTCTTTATGAGAAAAGAGTGGATGTGATTATTCAGACAATCTCCTGAATGCTAATTGGATTGTCACCTCAGCAAAGAGTCCACTTGTGTGATGCAGAAACATCTTTCCCCAGCACCAGAGAGCCCTGACTTGTCTGAATCAGTGATTACCCAGCCCGAGTCTGAATGGCCCCTCCCATCTGTGTCTCTCCATGCACCTCTCCAGGACAATCGTGTTAGACAAAAGTGGGATAATTAATTTTGGCAAGTGAAGGAGGGCTAAGCTTGAGAGCCTCAGTGTACACAATATATACTATACAGTCGGAGTAATGTCTGAGCCGACAGATTGCTGCTGAAAAGTGGGAACAAAGACAAAAGCTCCCTGAAGACTGTGTTTTGCTCCTGTTGGCTGGATGCAGCAGCAGCATCAGAGGGAAAGCCCACACCCAGAGTGGCTATTGATAGCACAGCGAATTTGTTGTTATTCTGTGAATCCTGCAGGCAGTGCAGCAACAGATTAGAGCCCAAAAGGTATGTACCCTAACGTTACGCAGCATAATACGAGCAGCTGAAAGGGGGAGACAGTGTCGCACCCCTCCCCTCCACTCCCTCTTTCACTTTCTCCAAGGTTCTATAGTGCGAGGTTTTACTGCTGTGAAAAGCTGAGGACAAGTGAAACTTATTGATTTTCCTTTTAGTATTATCATTATGCATTCCTTACTGTATCTCTCTCAATCTCTCTGACACTGTGCCGGCACTTTCCTCATCCTGCACCATCACAGTTCTCCATATTTGAGGCTCCAGAGAAGCTTTTTGTTCCTCTTGTTGCTCCTTTTCGGAGCCTGCTGGTCTTCTCTGACTGCTGGTACTTCCCCTCAGGACATACACTGCCGTATTCCCCCAGCGTCTGGCTGGAGTGTCCCTCCATGTATTGTCTGGCAGATACTTGGAGCAGCTCTAAGTCAGCTGCACAGTGGCACGCGCACATACACACACACACACACACACACACAGACTCAGCAGACTTGCCCGTAGGCACTCGCCTCAGTGATTTCTGTTGACATCTTTGTATCATCTTTTCCATGTCACTCTGAGGTTAGATTACATTGTTGATGCATCATATGGACAGGGCTTTGGTAGCAGCTGACAGCTCACTGTTTCCCTCTGTCATCATTAACACTTGGATGTGTTGTCGGCCTGTTTTTCGCACTATGTACACAAATGACTACAAGAGCTCATCTCTTGTCATCGTGTACTTTAAACACTCCGATGACACACGCCTTTCTTCAACTCCTCCTCAGCGACAGTGACTGCAAACAATCCAGTCTCGATGTTGCCGCATGGAGTGACGATAACTTCCTGCGGATCTTAAAAACTGTTCATCAGCCTCCCCATCACACCCGACCACACTCTCAGTCCACCCAGCATCCCTGGAGAAGGAGTATATATTGTTGAGAACTGTAAATACACAGAGATCACTTCGGATAAAAACCTCAGCTTCAACCAACACACTGTGAACAATCAGAAACGCTGGAGACAAAGACTCTTAGTCATCCCTGTCAGTAGAAGCTCTCCCCCTCCTCCTCCTCCTATATATAATAATTAACCTCCTCCTCCTGCTATATGGAACCATCTGCTTCTTTGAAATGTGTAGACTCACAGTTTCCTCACAGTTTCACTTACAGCTGCTAAAATAATTGGCTTTACCACCCCCAATTTGTGCAACCTTATCTCCTCAGGCCTTTTGTAGAAAGCGCACATGAATTGAAATGACCCCGAGCACCTTCATTCACTGTGGTCACAAATGTGCAGGAGGTCTCGCTTTGTCATCAGCTTTTTTTTTTTCACCCCATTGCCTTACGAACACAAAGCAACTCTATTCATGTTAGAACCACTGTATGTCGCTATAGTTTAGGCTCATATTTTACAGATCCATTGTCTTGGTGTGTCACGTCTTGGCAATGTTTTCTCTGTGTCCATTTACTGGTTAAATATGTCTGTGGAGAGAATTTGATAAAACAGGCTTGGCAAGAGGAGATGGCACTGATTAGGCTGTAAAACTGGCACTAGGAAATGTGCTTACATTTCCACTGGTAGCTGATATTTTGTTGCTATTTCAGTTGTGGTATGTAAATTCATAGGAAGCAAGAAGGGAAGGGGAAAAAGTGATTATTACTTTTCTGGAAACTGTAATAGATTTTTCTTTATTTGCAGTAGTTGTTTGGCTCATGGTGGTCACCAATGGGAGGTCATCATTAGATACCTTTCATTTAGCTTTACATCAATGAGACAATTAAAGGAAGTGTATCTGGTGACTTGCCAATTTAAGGCCAGCACTGTCCGTGGAGGCCGTTAAAACAGTGCTGCATAAGCATGAGACAAGGACGGAGGATAGCTGTGAGTGTCGACTCAAAACACATAAGTCATTCCTACCCAAATTAAGAACTCTAAATACAGAGTTGGCATCTTTTTATGACATCAGTTAAAGTTTGTTTTACTGTTTCATGCTGAATAAATCTCTGTCTTTTTCTTTCTGTCCACCTGCAGACTGCGATAGCGCAGCATGACGGACACGGTGATGAGCAGCAGCTCGGATCGCTGGATGTCCAACGACAGGCAGAGGAAAATGCACGCTAGGTAAAGCATGATTGTCAGAACTTTTTTTTTTTTGTTGTGTTAACCGTTTGTGATGGACACATCGACGCTAAACTGTGCCCTCCTGTCTTTCTCTTTCTCCTGCATCTCTGTGATGTGTGATCTGTGACACAGTGAAAAAGAGCAGTAAGTAGATCAACTCCCACTCCACCACCTCTTATCCTCATTGTGTGTCTCTGCTCTGTAACTGTTCAGAGAGCAGTGTGATGTGTTGACGCTGTAAATGCATGTTCATTCATTCGCTGCGTTCGCTCTGCTTGTTCAAACACAGATTGTGAAGTGCTTATGCAAATGTGCAATTGGATATCATTCATATCATCAATCACAGAGGTAGTGTAATCTCAACTGGAGAATATGTTGACTGACAGGGGCAACTGGACCATGCAGCCTGGCTCTGGTTCTGGTCCAGACCTGACAGATGAAGAGAAAGAGATTATAAACAATGTGATCGCCCGTGCTGAGAAAATGGAGGCCATGGAGCAGGAGAGAATTGGGTAAGAGACTGTAAAACATGCAGTGGTTTCCCACAATATGTGTATATGAAAACAGAATTGCCTGTTGAGACTGATGACACGCACACATTTGGACCTGAGATAATTAACGGTCACATTTTAAGTAAGATTTCATCCTGTGCTGCTTGCAGGCGCTTGATAAACCGCCTGGACGACATGAAGAAGACTGTGTGTGGGGATGGAGTGTCCCGCTGTTTGGTGTGTGGGGAGCAGCTGGGCTCACCTGGGGTCAGCTCAGTGGTGTGTGAGGACTGCAAAAAGGTAGGTAATGAATCAGCCAATTATAACAAGGGAAACGCAAATATACTCCTCTGCTGCAATTCAGAACACAATAGGTCAAATCTTTATTTTCTCCTGTCGTGCAGAGCATGTGTACCAAGTGTGGTACACAGTGTAGCAGTCGGCCACGCGCCGTGTGGCTTTGCAAGATCTGCAGAGAACAGCGAGAGGTGAGTGATTTACACCAGTGAACAAGTAACAGAATTCAATTGTTGGAAAATCCAGTAACACTTTCTTTTTCTTCTGTTTTGTCAGGTGTGGAAGAGGTCTGGTGCCTGGTTCTTCAAAGGTTTTCCCAAGCATTTCCTGCCATCACCCATGCCATTATCTAAACCGAGCAAGACGGGTGCGGCAGAGCCCCAGGGGCCTCCAGCCTCTGAGCCCAGGGAGGCGGTAACCCAACCACAAGCAGCAGGTAGACACAGCTGAGATCTGCCCCTTCAGAGTTACTCTGCAGTCTTTTTCAGTTTTTCACATGAGGCGACAGGCAGGTGCTCATCACCATTTTCGATTAACCTGTTTAGACTGTCGTCACAGACAATTAGTTTACAGCATGTCTCTCATAGGTCACAGTCAGAGTCAGGTTGCTGCATCTGGGCAACTAGATTCAGGCAAGTTTTTAGTATCTAGAAATCTCTAAACAGGGATCTGCTGAACTACCGAACTGCATCTGAGACTTCAGTTTCTCAGCAGTGCTGCCTGTTGTGATTTAAAATTGAACTGAAATTATAATTCAACTCACTTTTTGTGTGAGGAAATAAACTAAATACTACAGCTACTGTGCATATTTTTCAAAACAGGATACTTTTCAGCAAGGGATAAAACCAGATTAGGACATATTATGGAAATAGCATCTAAGCTGCAAGCCTCTGGGTGGGCGTTTCCCCCCTGGCAGACTAACATCTGACGAGAGGAGAACGTTATATTGTATAAACTACAAACATTAATACAAGGAGCATTTTTTCCCACTTTTTCCCCTTTGTCAAGTCCACATGGTTTTGACTGTTAGTGATTTAAGCATTCAGCATTTTGGAAGTCCCATCATGCTGTTAAGGTTGTATACAATTTATAATATTGTATCTGCATTTCTTCATATAATCACAATTTTGACCATAAAAGTATTCACATCAAAACAAACACCAGGGATATATATGTATATATATATATATATATTTCATTTCAGTCTGACTATTTTTCAAAGGGCCTCCTCTTCACACTCATTAGATCAGCATCTGTACACTTCTTAGTCTTTTGGCAATCCCGCCTCTCATTGCTCTTTTCCCAAGCATCAAACCTTTTATCAGCTTCCCAAATTTGGCAGTACCGCCCACTGGCGCAGTGGAGGGGGGTGAAGACCTCAATTAAGCTGTCGGAAGGTGCATGCTGTGACATGGGATGAGCCTCCAGGTGGTGCTGGCATGATGGGTCACATTGTATCATTTCGCACTTTCAGCGTGATTACCTGTGCAATGTGATTTGCCCATGAAACATAGGGGTAGCTTTGGCGTACAGGCACCATATAGCTGCTGCATGTACAGTAGTCGGCCACCACAGCTTGTTGTAATGTATGTAGGTCAATGCCTTCGCAACGAAAAAGCTGCAACATCAAAAGTATGCAGAGGGACTAGGGAGTATTACAGATTCCACTGCAGTAGGAGCCTGAAGTGGTGTGATTATGCGTGTCTCCCTTATGTATAGCGTATGTCTGCATGTTTACTGTACGACGCTATTCATACTTATTTTTAGGACCAGAGCCACTGGGCCGTGCTGGTTACCCACCTGTGGCCCCTAAACCATCAGCTGTGTGCATGGCCACTGGGGGGGCTGGCCCTCAAGAGGCGGGTCAGGGCAGCCCAGTGGTGATGAAGAAGATGGTTCCTGTCCAGAGCTCCAGACCGCAGCCTGCCGCCACCATGGCCCAGCAGGGTGAGAGACAGCTAGGACACAATCCTTATAAAGCGTCCCACGCATTAACCAAATATAACATCCCCAGTGGTGTCATTATTTTGTGCAGTCAGTCTCACATGATCCAATGTGGTTGTAGGTCCAGATGGAGGTGCGTACTCCTCTGGTGCAGTTCCTCCAGAGCAGAGAGCGCCTCCTGCAGTGAGAGAGGACAGGAGGCAGCCCGCTGCCCACGGTGCTGTTCCCGTCCGACAGCAACCTCCCCCAGCCGAGGAGGAGGAGGAGGCCAACGACTATGACTCTGATGAAGCCAGTGAGTACACCATCTGCTCACTCTTCTCACAGAGTAGCGTGGCTGATGTGTCAGTTTCATTTCACCTCATGTTCGGTTTGACATTGATGATTTCTTTCTGCTCGTTTCAGGTAAATACCACCAGATGAGGTGTTTTTCTTTTTGTTAATAAAGCAAAACATATTGCCATATAGCATAGAGTATTGGGCATTGATGTCCTTAATTTGGCTGCATTTCTGTTCCCCGTAGGGATTCCAAGTCATTCTGTGTTGATGCTTGACTTCTGTCTGGAAACAATTTGTATCTATAAATTGTTCAATAGTCACAGCGAACAGCAAGAATTGTTCTGGCAGCATCTATTGAGCTGGGTAGAAAATGACAAATGATAAGCACCATATGTTATCGAAGCATGAAAATCAATGTCCAAGGAACTAAATCAGAGGAAGATGTGTATCAGGACATGATTCACTAAATCAACAGTGATGTATAAGCTATGCAATCATACTTTTTTTTTTTTTTTTTAAATATCCCATATCCCATTTTAATGGTGAGAATGGTGCCATGTCATTCATGTTCTGCGCCTGCAGCGTCAATCGGCCTTTATTCTTTCTCTGGGGGATTGGGTGTTAATTTATTTTATTGAGGTCTGGGAATATGGAGCTGTACAAATAATTTGAGATGCACCGGGGCTAACAGGATATAGAGTCCCCTTGCGTTTGATCCAGTCCCCTGTGCTGGGAGTGAAAATGGCAGAAATCGCTATGGTTTTCATGTGGCTGCTGGAGCTGAGATGGTGGGAACAATTAAGGCCTTTGGTGCTGACTGGTTTCAGTAGCTCAGATGGTTATATCCTCTTCAGTTTTGTGGTGAATCTCAGACCAGAAAAGTTTAACAGTTATATAAGAAAAAATTAACAAATGTCATTTAATTATTTTGTCCCCCAACAGCTATGCTTGGCAATGAAACTCCTCCAAAGAAACTGTGTGGGCAGCACTTCAGTATATTTTTTTTCTTACCCAGATCCTTATTTTCTGAAGGCCTTCCTTTGAGATTTGGGTGTTTATTTGATTTCTTTTATACCACATGCCCTGGATTTGTAATGAGATTTTTTCAGACGTTTAGTTAAGGTAAATACAAGGCTACGAATGTGTCATGAGTGAAGGTGAAGACTTACTCGGAGACTTTATTGTCTGTCATTCCTGTCCACTCTGGGCTGGTACTTATTTTCACTTCTATTCACAAGTTGAGAGTTGTTTGATTACAAGAGCATCTTTCCCTTTGTATCCCTTGTGTCCCTTTTTATTTACACTTTTAATTATTCAAGAGCGGACCTGCTGTCTGCTCTCTGTGGTCTAATGTGATGACTGGTCTGGGTCTCTTTCAGCCACTCTGGGCTCTCTAGAGTTCAGTCTGCTCTATGAACAGGAAAGCAACAGCCTCCACTGTAGCATCCTCAAAGCAAAGGTACCACTACTCTCCTCATTCTCTCACACAAAGGGACAATTACAATCAAGTGGTTTATGTTAAAAAGCTCCTGAATGGCACTTTAGCTTAATTGTTGTGTGCTGTGTGCGACGATGTGATGGACACTGTGCTCTGTTTCTCCTCAGGGACTGAAGCCCATGGACTCAAATGGACTGGCAGATCCTTATGTCAAACTTCATCTGCTGCCAGGGGCTAGTAAGGTAAAAGACACACCTTTCTTACATTAAGCTTTTACTTCTTTTAAAAGATTTATTACCTTAATATCCTGCTAAGTCAAAAAGGAAGGGTGGTGATTTTAGACCCCACTGGGTGGTGAGAGATCGTTCTGGCAGCTCAAGCCTGACACCTTGTGGTTTGACTGAATAAAAGTCATAAAATTGACATAGGGATGATGTCTAGAAATAAAGTAAATAAAGTAAAAGTTGTAGTGAAGGTGCATTATTTGTGGAGTGTGATCATAGTGCAGAATGGGGCAGGCCTCAGCTGCAAAAGCTCCTTTTGATGGGAAGCAGCAACACGTAGATACTCACCGTGATTAAATAACAGAAACCACAGATATTGTGATGTCTTAGTGGTCTGTAGTGGTAACCCGCCATGAGATATTTCCATTTCCTTGTCCTGATCTATCCTACACCAAACAGTCTAACAAGTTGCGCACAAAGACCTTGAGAAATACCCGCAACCCTGTGTGGAGTGAGACGCTCACCTACCACGGCCTGACAGATGAGGACATGCAGCGTAAGACCCTCAGGTGGATAATGTTCATGTTTGACACTTAATATTACTTTAGTTGGCTTGTTTAAGGGTGTAACAGGTTAAGAATCTCTTTCGATTTCCACAGGCTCTCTGTCTGTGATGAAGACAAGTTCGGGCATAATGAGTTTATTGGGGAAACCCGAGTGGCGCTGAAGAAACTGAAGATGAACCAGAAGAAAAACTTTAACGTGTGTCTCGAGAGAGTTGTCCCAGTGAGTGAAACTGAATTACAGTCAAACAACGCTTTGTTCTCCTTGTCTGAATCGCTTATTGACCGGGTGTAATCTTGTTCCCCCTTCACAGACGAAGAGAACTGCAACAGCTGGGGCAGCCAGAGGCATCTCTCTCTACGAAGATGAGGTAATGCCTTTTTTATTTCCGAGTATGTTTAAACATGGCAGATTCCACCAAAGTAGACACAAAGCTTATCAAGAATACTAATGAACTTTTTTTTTTTTTTTTTTACCCCTCTGCTCTCTTAGTCAGCGAAAGATGGCGGAGACATAGAGGAGCGTGGTCGGATTCTGATCTCCCTCATGTACAACACCCAGCAGAACCGCCTAATTGTGGGCGTCGTGCGCTGCGTTCACCTGGCTGCCATGGATGCTAATGGCTACTCTGACCCATATGTCAAAATGTAGGTAAAGCAGGACGAGAAGTACATTCAGCTTGTCAGTGTATGACTCTTGAAATGGCATAAATTAACCTTTATATATATATATATATGTATATATAATTTACAGATGTCTGAAACCTGACATGGGGAAGAAGGGCAAGTGCAAAACACAAATCAAAAAGAGGACTTTAAACCCAGAGTTTAATGAGGTTTGTAAGAGAGTTCAAGGTGGAAGTTAGCTGCAGTTAATGAAAATGAGTTTATTATCCAGTCTCTGTGTTTGTATTTTTTGCAACTCAGGTTTGGAAAAATGTTGGAATTGATGAGTTAATGTCTCGATTCAAATTCCAGGAATTCAGCTATGACATCAAACACAGTGAATTGGCCAAGAAGACTTTAGATATCTCTGTGTGGGACTACGATATCGGGAAGTCCAATGACTACATTGGTAAATATTCGATCACCGTCACTGCTCTGATGCAATCAAAAATGAAATTCTCACCTGCTCCCCACCTGCCTCTCACACCTCACTTTCTTCCTGACAGGCGGGTGTCAGCTGGGTATCACTGCCAAAGGAGAGAGGCTGAAGCACTGGTACGAGTGTTTGAAGAACAAGGACAAGAAGATTGAGCGCTGGCATACCTTGATGAATGAGAATCACGTCGCTAGTGATTAACCACTTGTCCGCCCCAGTGCAGCATGAGCTACCCTCCCTACTTGGTTTGCATCCACCTCTGAGAGCACTTGTTTTCCCCCCTCATTCTGTTGTGTTTATCTATTCTCTCACGACTTGACCATCACACAGGCACTGCTCGCATCGCATCCTTCTCCCTGATGTAGTATATACTCTTCTTTCCTGTCTTCTTATTAACAATTTCTCTGCCTGTGCTGATACTTAATCTGCCTCTGGGACAAATCATGGCATAAATGAATTAGAGATTTCATTAATGTAACTAAGACATCTGTCAGTGAACAGCAGCATAAAGACCATCATGCCTGTCAGTGATGTTATATAGTGTGCTGAACTTGACACATTCTCCGCTAAAGGAAATAAAGTTTAAATTGCACTCGTACAGAACAAGAAAAGCAATATGTTGTGGTGGCTGAGGTCAAAACCAATTGTCAGGCTCATAAATGCCTCAGTTGAGCTCATGCCTGAAACTCATTAGACTGTCAGGTTATTATTTTTGAATGTTCATGTGATTACAACATGCTTAGTGTAACACTTGAACTGTATAAGCATGCCGAGCCACTGACATAAGAAAACACGCAGCTGCACCTTAAAATATTTCAACTGTGCCCACTGGCCTGCACATAGTGTATATTTCCATGAAGAAATGTTTACATACTGATACATTGCTCAGGTTAGGATAGACATCTGATAAACAGATGATTCATAAGTCAGTGGACCATGAGCTAAATGAACCTTTCATCAGTTGCTGTTAATTTGTTAATTAAAATTATAGCACACTAGTTAAACATTAGGAGTTTTTACGTATGGTTATTCAAGCTGTGAATTTTGCGTTGGTGGGAAGTATTAATTGCGTGATTAGAGGAACTGAAAAGTGAATGACAATGTTTATTTTTCATATTTATTTCTTAGTTGTGGTTAGACTTGGCAGGAAAAAGGATTCTCCTCCTGCTACCTGTTTTCTTCTGAAGCTCGCGGTTCACACCTCAGAGGTTTTCTACTGCAGTGTTTACACTGAACGCACACAGTAACGTTTCTTACAAGTTTCCTTAACAAATTTGGCTGCTTCACAATGAGAGAAGGTGGAAGAGGTTATGTCATAAGTATGTGCAGCTTTACCTGCATGCACTGTGCTCGTGACTCTAGTGTGCCTGGGGCAGTCTTGGCCCGCTTTTACATCAACGCACCCTTTGCACAAAGCAGGGCGCTTTCCCCTCTGCCACGTCCCAGTCATTCAAGGCTTTAGTGTGTGTTTGTTCACTAATCACAGCAAACCAAGGAAAGCACACCTTACAAAGTGGAATGACCTCAATTTATACAGCTGTTTGCAAGTTATTCCAATGTCAAAACAAAGATGAAAACAAAAAAACCTATGCATGAAATGTCTTGTGGTTCAAGATATATATACTTTGTAAGAAATTAATGCTATTGTAATTTCATTAATGTTTACACTTCTTCCCCATAACATTCCTGTTGATACTTTAAACACAAGAGGCCATATGCTGCATGACTATGATGACTGTCGGTGTAATCTGAATAAGCTGGTCTGATAGCATCCACAGGATAAACTTATAATAAATTGAGCACATCAACAAAGTGTCAGACTTTATCCAACTCTATCAGTAGCAGACATTGAGATTATTCTCATTCTTTGAATGAAACCTTCTGTACATTCACATTCAAATCTCTCCAGTGTCCTGTTTCCTCTGTACAGCCACTCTGCCCCCCTGTGGCAGGGATTGAAACAACCACCATTACAGCATTACAGGCTGTCCTATGTTGTGCTACTTCAGCTACAGTGATCATCAGATGATGATCGACATGAATTATAACCAATATAGATATATATTATTTTTTAAAAAACACAAGCTTCTATCTGAGCTAAACCTATAGCCGTCTTCTACTTGATTCTGCCCCTTTCAGTGGAATGTTTCTTGGTTTATCTCTGTATTTGTAAATAGATAGTGCATGCACTGGAATTATGTATGTTTGCAAATAACTTTGCATGTAAAGATTTTGCAAAGAGTTTACACAGATCAATAAAATCTAATGAAAAATGACATGTCCCCTGTGTGTAATCAGTGAAGATGGAAGCAGAAGAAAAGGGAGCAGCATATCCTGGGGAGCATTTGGCTAGTAAATTAGACTGTGGCAATTAAATGAACAAAAACAGCACATCTTTTTAAAATCATATTTATAGCCACAATAATTCAATCCATACAACTAGGCTATACGTTTGTCTTTTTATTCAGCACCAGCTGTAAACTCCTGCAGGTTAGGACAGCTCTGCATCTTTCCTCCAAAATCTTAGTGGCAATACAAATAATGTCTTTAGGTTATAGGGTGATTCAGTTCTAAGTATAAGCCGAAACTGTCTGGGAACACAAATGCACACTAACTAAAACAGTGAGGTGTGTCATATTCCCACAGCAGACCAATAAGAAGGCCCTCTCAACAAACAGTCCGGGAGGCACACATGACTCTCAAACAGAGACAGACACCTTAAAACCGGCAGGTGCAGAGCTACACTGATGCTGCAGCAAATGCGGAATAATTCCTCCTTTCAGACATTGATTAAACCCTTCAAACAGGATTGGCTATACACCAATTTCACATTGAAATGCAAAGCAGAGTCCTACAGCAAGTTATTTTCTCCTTATCATGGCTCATTTTATCAAAAGCACAAGATGTGATCGGATCTGGTCTCTCCTGTCTCAGATACAGTCCTGCAGATGCTGACGGACAGACGCGCATCACTTTTCTGCGGGAGGACGCAGCCGGTGTGCGCTCCTTCTACCTCACCCTGTGGTCCGAAGACATGCGCCTGCTAACATGCGAAGTAACCAGCAGTCCACTGGCCACTGAGCGTTA
Organism: Seriola dumerili; assembly: GCF_002260705.1. Classification (NCBI taxonomy): domain Eukaryota; kingdom Metazoa; phylum Chordata; class Actinopteri; order Carangiformes; family Carangidae; genus Seriola; species Seriola dumerili. The sequence goes on along the minus strand of NW_019174272.1, from coordinate 5,475,599 downwards.
CCGCACTCTCTGCGACAGAAGCGGCACTCAGAGTCAAGAAATAACCCGGCGGTTGAATATCAGTGTGTTGTCGGCTCCGGATGCTCCTTGCGCGCTCGTCTCCTCCAGTGCGCCAAAGTTTCCCAGGCGCACAAGAAGAGATGGGACAGAGGGCAAAGCTCGGCGGAAACGCGCCTGGATATTGCCAGGAACTCTGTGGTGCGGCAAGGGAAACGAAGCGGTCAGATACGAGCAGTTGGGTGAGTGGGGGATGTTGATTTCATTACTTTTTGTGCCCTACATGTCTGTTCGGTAGACAAATATTATAGGCCAGGGAAGACATGGATGGAATGGTTAATGGATAGAAACATGTGAGTCACTTCCATAGGGTAGGCTCATTATTAGCTAACACCCTGGACCTTCTGGAAGAATGTAAAATACAGGAATTTGCTGTTTGCTCCCCCAAAAAACATCATCACCTCTCAGCAAGTCCTAGACATACTCTTTATTAATATCATAGAAGATAAAATTCAGTAGTGCAGTAGTATTTGTTATAAGCAAAAGCTACATTAATGTAACAGAAGTTTCTGTTAGTTTATGTGACAATGTCAACAGTGTAATCCTGTTAAATGCACTGTATTACTGTTATATTTCCCAGGTGAAATTGCTTATAATGGTATTTTACAGTATTACTGCTTGGAGGAAAGAAAACAGTAGTCTTCACCATTTTTGCAATGCATTTCGGGAAAACAAAGAGCCAAGTTTGACTGGACCAAACTGAACAGCTGAGTTAGATTTTTTCACCCATCTTCATCCTGCAAATGAATAGGTGAGTGCCTTTTTACTTTATTTGTTAGCTTTGGCAAAATACATCACATTTTCAATTAAGGTATGTTGTGTAGTCGAATACTATCAAACAACACAAGCTATTTTACTTGTAATGTTTGATATAAAGCCTGAGATCTTCCCCTGATTTGAACTCTTCATTTTATGTTTAGGATTCTTTCGCTTAAACGAATTATATTCAGAGTGAATGCATTGGACTTGAATTAAGTTTTAATTCATTTTTGAGATTAGAGTCTGAGCTGACACAAACACCTTTACACAAGCGGTTGAAAGGTATTTTGTCAGCTAAAGTTAGCTAGCACAGAACTGTACAGCTGCTAAGCGGCGGAAACGCGGGAAAGGGTTTGTGATACCGGGAAGGTAACTTGTTTATCACCAGTTTCAGTTTCACTGTGTGTCAGAGTTGAGCTGGACTCTGATTCTTATCCTCTAAATTACAGGATGAGTTTCATCTTAACCTTCCTTTGTGTTTGCATCTGCTAAGTGCACTCCTGGAGAGGACACTGCTGATTTACTTTACAGGGAGCTTGTTTACTAATGTTAGCTAGCTAGCTAAACTGACATCACTTGTCACTTAAACTATTATGAACAGAGCCGACATAAGGTGGCTGTTCAACATGGTTTAACTCTGCATTACACCACCTTATAATGTACATAACAAAAAGAACAGGGCTCATCTGTGAATGGGTAATTCATTCAATTCATTTTTCCTGACACTGCATTCTTTGCAGTGTGGTAATGTCAATGTTGAAATGGGTTTTTCTTTGTCAGGTTTCAGGTGAAACATCAGGAAGCTGTATTCACCACTGGATGATCAGCACTGAGGGGCACATCATTTGTGAGGCCACCCAGCAACCCTTTGTTGACCAGACCTGCTGCCGTTTTTTCCACTTACTACTCCTCAAAACTTCAATATCAAGAATTCATTTGAAGGTTAGATGCTTACTTCCTTCAGCTGGTATTGTGTGCTCACAGCAGGTCACATTCAGGCTGCCTAAAACATTTGATTACTAGAGCATGTTACGGAAGCTTTTCTGACAGAAATCAAGGATTTAAAAATACCATCACTTTCTTTGCTCCATGTTTTTGGCGAAATCATTGAATTTCAGTACTGTGCGGATTTACAGGTGACAATATGTAACTCATAAAAAGATGATAAAAATGGAACAGCACCTACAGATAAGGTAGTGCTGTGATTTGTATTATTATCTTAGTGAGTACAGTTTATTTTTTCCCACAAACTCTGAACACTGATGCTTGTTTTTGAGGCAGTTTATCGAGATAAAGTTTGAGAGAGGCATCAAGGCTGGACTGGGCAAAGTCCTGTTAAAACATACGGAGAAGGTCACCCAGAAAATTATTACATCAGTCAACCCTCATGTCTCCAGTCTACTAAAGAAATTAAGGACTTTGGGACTTTACATAGTGAACACAGCCATTTACACAAACACGCACTCAAACACTACACACGTGGTCTCTTTGCCACACTGTTGTTTCAGTTACTCAGTAAGTCATTCTTGATCACTCATTCAGTCAGTCACACTCTCTAAGTCAACAGTGTTAATCACTGATTCACCACTCTGTAACTTGATGATATTTGATCTTTTTTTTCTTTTTTTTGTTTATTTGCATTTAATGTTCATGCAGACCACAATACTTGTAAAAATATTTCGTATTAAAATGATGACATTTTTGTTTATTTGCTCTAAATGTTCCTTATGTTACGTTTTGTTTTTTGCCAAAGAAAGCTTTTCAAAACTTTTTCACAAGCTTAATAAAGAGAAACATTATTTGAAAAGACACTTTGAAGCTGTATTATTTGTCTTAAAATTTTAAGTTACAATTTTTAAAAGCTACATTTATTCAAGGTATTCAATGTATATGAGTGCCAAGGAGTGATTCATCGAGTTTAGGAAAGAAAATATCACAGTAGTTCTTTTTGCTAGAAGTTAATTAATCAATACCTTAGTAGTAGAAATCTGCCTGTGAAAAAAGTGCTAATAAACAGTAATAAACTGCTAATCCTTCATCAATATTTTACTGTAAAAGTAGAAAATAACACATTTTTGTTTGTATTTAAAAAAACAGCGAACTGTAAATTTAAGCAACAGAAAGACACTGTTTACAGTAACATCATGGCAACCCTGCTTCCAGGTCTTAACCATTTTTTAATCGAGAAATCTTTAACAGTGTGAACTCCCCATAAGAATATTATGACTGGCATTTTAAAAAATAAAACACCAGATATTTTAGAGTGATTCAATATACAAAGAATAATTTTATTGAATTTAATTAAGCTGAACTGAACTGTTTTGTTGTAATGTTGATGTTGAAAGCATGCCACAAAGTGTGTATTTAATTAAAATGCAGCATTTTTGGGACACTTTCACGGGTGCAGTTATTGTACAGAATTCAAGAGAAATGAGAATGGAGGTTGATTTACATCATAAGAAAAATAATTAGAAAGTCTGCAGAGTAATTATATGGCAGTCGCGTCAAACAAAAATGTGCCTCAGTAGGTTTTTTTTTAATTGAAGGTCTTGATTTTACAACCCATACATCTTTCATTTTCAAATAGGCTAACTGTCTTTGAAGCATTTTGGTTTTAAATCAGCTAAAAAATCTATCTCTGCTTGCAGCTTTCTTTGATACCAAAAATCCTTTGATATTTGACTGAATTCACGTCTTGCTCTCGTGCATAGGAATGTTTGAAGATGCAGATAGATGCTGTCGTGAGCACGACCACTGCTTGCATATCATCCCTGCTTTCACAGTGAATTATGGAGTCTTCAACCCCAACCTCTACACCGTCTCACACTGTGACTGTGACCAAAGGTGAGCATCATAATGCCCACCCCTGGCATCTAATACTGAGTCAGGATATTTAAGTTTTTCTTGCCTCAAGGGAAACTCCTGCAACTTGTAAATCACATCCCCCCCTGACCTATCCCCATAACGCTCTGGCTGTCATGGTCAGTCAAGTGAGGACAGACCTGCTCGAAGGCTGAATTTATAGGTGTTGTAGTAGTTGGTGCATTTTATACCTTGCACTTCTTACTAATAAAAGTGTGGTTCTCCTGTGAGTATTTTGTCACTATAAAGCTATTTAAGAAGGAGAACCTGGGGCCATATGATATTACCATTCATTCAGGATTAATAAATATATCACTGCAATCAGCCCTTCAGGTAAACTATTTATGTCAAGACTGAACACGGTGCTTGCTGTTTTTGTGATAGCATTCCATTCCTCCTTCACAATCTATTATTTAAACCTGCAGAGACGTTTGTTTTCTTCTCACTTCACATCTAGTGCTGACAGGTGCATGTGTATTACATTTTCCCTCTAACTCTTAGTGCTCATCCACAAGTACCTGACACATTTTAAGAATTCACCCCGCACCTAAAATGTTATCTCTTGCTATAAACTTTTTGGACTTTGTAGAAGATATAGACAAAATGGTGTAGCATTTATGGATATTTACCCACCATGCATGTGTTAATTTTACATTTACATTTTATTATTTTGCAGATGCTTTTATCCAAAGCAACTTACAAGTGAGGGCCATCACTAAAGCTTCATTTTCACTGGACTCTTTGACCTTTGCTTTTTCTTTTTCCGCCTTTCTCAAGGTTTCGACAGTGTCTTCAGAATGTGAATGATACCGTTTCCTCGATGGTGGGCTATAGCTTTTTCAACATCCTGCGGGTTCCCTGCTTCGAGCTCAAAAATCAGAGGCGTTGCACCCAGATGTACTGGTGGGGAATGTAAGAGAAACACACTGCATTCACTTTAACTGCATATTGTTAGACACAATTGTGAGTGTTCAATGGAAAATGACGGCATGGTCACATGTGGTGTAGGAGCAGCAGATGTACCTCTGCAGCTTGTAGTAACATGTCTGATTAACTGCCAAACCTCATAAAATCATGAAGGTGTGCTGTGCCAGTCCTCTGCTCTGTTTTCATAACTTAATCTATCAGGTTACTAACAAACAAGAATTATTAACCTTTTTTGAGCATTAATGGCATTACATTGAAATTACGAGTGTTTGAAATTACAGATCATATCCCAAACAAGTATACCTGTTCTTAATCAAATAAATATGCAAATTTGGTTTGTATAAGTTTAAAATACAACAGATGCATTTGAAAAAGGGTTTTTTTTTCTGTGGTTTGGTTTTAACATCCATGTTTACTCTCTACAGGTGCAAAGTAGCCAAACAGGCTCCATATGCCGTCTTCAAAAATCCCCTCCCATACAACACCTCTGATGTTGCAAACAAATACTTGAACAACACTAGAAGCAACAAGTTAACAAGCGAGGTAACAAAAAGCCATGTGATCGGCCCATGCAGAAAGTCACAAAAAAGTGAACCTAGATGTGGCTCCAGAGACCCGCCCAGACAAGACACTTTCTACCGCAGAGGGACAAAGGGGAAAGGATGTAAAACACACTGTAAACTGTCTACAGTCGCACCCCCCCAAATGCCCCCATTGGCACACACCACTACTCCTTCAATGATAACAGGTCTTTTAAATCCTTCTAAAAGTAAGGCATCAATGTCAAATAAAAAAAATGTTGGAAAAGAGAAGCGCACCAGAAAGGGCCTGTTGGCTTACCCTACACAGAGAAGCCAAGTTCCACCACAGGTGACTATAAACTCTTATCCACAACCATCATCTACAACACAAAGCATGCCACCTTTAACACAGAGCCCAAATCACTCCACAGCCATCACAACAGCGACCAAAACCAGAAAAAGTCACAGAAAAGCTCCAAAGCAAAGTGGCTGTTGTGGATCTAGGATGCCTGTGAGGGGGTTTTCGCCTCGTTGTAAAAGTTGTCTGGAACAAGCAACAAGATCTCACTTGACAATTGTTAGAGCTGCAACAACTACAAATGGACTGCTAGTCAAAGTGACAACGGAAACATCCGGACAAGACACTTTGAAGAGACTCTGGAATACAGCTACATTTGCAACACCCATGACAACAAAACTAAAGACAGCAGCCTCTCTTCATGAGGATGGCAAGCCACAAAAGCAAATTGACTCGCGTCTACTAGAAAATAAGACAGGCCAGGAGCCCATGGGTAGTACCATAGCCCAAAGTACGAAGGAAGAAAGAATCTTAAAACAAAGTAATGCATTGCGTAATATGACAGGTGAGTGCATGCAGTGCCCCATCACTTCTCCTGGGGCCTTTTGCAGCATAACAGGCTCCTGCTCACAGCACCAGGCATATTACGAGTAATTATAATGATGCCAGAGATCTTCAATATAACTTATTTAAATTGAATGTTGACCACCCATTAAGCACTCAGTGCCAGTAAAATCAGTTAGAGTCATCTGTCACACTGGCTGGTAACATTATAAGATGATAACTCTCGAATCTGTCAAAATTAAAATGATCACTTGAATTTTGCATTTAATGACAAACTGTAAGACTTGTATTATTGAATTACCTATAATATGAATTATCACTAACACCAACCCTAAATGTTTTGTAAGTGAGTGAGCATGTTTTAAATTGATGATAGAAAAATTAGTAGCGTAAAATGTCACTGTTGTACCTATTTATTTATTACATTAATTATGGTGGGTAATGCTGCTATTATGTTAAGGCCCTACATAAGAATTCCAGTGTGATTATTGTATTTAAAAAGGTGGTCCAGGTATGGGTCCAGGGCAGTATGTTTTTATGGAGCCAGAGCTACCACGCCCCCTACAGGTGGGAGAGAATGCTAATTTTCACCACTGATTGATAGCTTAGGTAAATTGTATCATAACCTGTGTTTCTTTTTGCTCCTGCAGACAATCAGCTCCTGTGTGGAAGCTTCAAACATCTGGATGAATGTAAATATCAAATCCCTCCTCTGCAGAAGAAATATGATCTGCAGAATATGGAGTCAAAGACTGCCTACCACTGTGGTTGCACCAGCCGGTAACATAACAGCATTTTTCCCCATATTTATATAGATGCAACAATGCAAGAGTCTTAAAGATGAAAAATATAATTTCTTCCTTGAATTTATAATCACTGAAATATATGTCAGGGGCATGTATTCTCCTGGATAACTGGATAACTGGAAAACTGCACTGAGTAAAGCCTGGCCTTTTTCTTCAATCCATGTTTTAGATTTAAGGGGGCTCTGACTGTTCCTCAGCAAAATTATCCTTACAGCTTTGTGATCCCACTCCATTAGACAGGCCCCTGATCTACTCCTGTGTTTACCGCTGTAGAACAGGGGTAGATATAAACAAATGAATATTGCAAACGCTTGACAGTGTCAGAGCATTGAATGAAAATCCTACTTCACAGCTTGGGACATCATGCTTTGTGTTTTCTTGTGTATTTTGGCCACAATATTAATAGTTCAGCATAACATGACTGTAACCCCTGGAAGCTAGAGCTTTACAACATAGTTTATTGAAGCCAAGGAACTGAAAGCCTTACACAACTGTTGAACCAAACTAAAAGCTACTATCCCAACAAGCCATTATGACTGTATTATGCATTCCTGAGCTACTTCCATGTTCCACCTGCAGTTTGCAGTGAGATGAACTAAACAGGGCAACTTTGAGCAAAATTAGAAGTCATGTAAAACTGAGCTGTAATATGCATATCTGCCAAAACTAAAAACTAAAAAAAAAGAAAAAAAAAGGATTATTCTTAGATTTACTTGTTGTCTAGTTGCACCCATCAGAAGACCTGTCAAAGACTTTTTTCACAGCAAACACTTTGGCAGGTCTTAGCAGGAAAACTGCTGCAGGTGGAACCAATAATGTTAACGATGGCTGCATTCCATTAAGGTTTACCAGGTGCAGGGTTTTGCCATAAACCCTTTTTTTTTTTACATCAGACATTTTGACACAGGTTTAACTAATAACATTAATGATAGCTCAGTTCTGTTCAACTGTCCCTTTAAACTATGACAGTGTTACAGTGACACAGCTAAATGGAATTCAGCCATCCATAATCTTATTATTTTCACTTGTGGCTTTCTTGCTGTAACATGTCGAAATGTTTTCCTTGAAAAAAGGTCTACAGTGCATACAGACTCACTGTCACATTTAATGGAGAGCTGTCATTACTGTTACTGACTGACTAGTCAACATGTCTGCCATGGAAAAATCTTTTTGGAAGTGATAGCAGGTTACAACCCTATGTTTTAAATATTTTTATTTACAATTGACGGATATCATTTGATCTGATGGATCATGCCAGCTACTACTGTATGTAACGTTTGTACTTAGGGCTACAGCAGCGCATGTATGGTAAGACTATTATTCCTCATTCCTATCTACAGTATGTTATAAACAATGAGGAAGGCCTGCCCCCTCAGGCAGCTTTCTCCTTCTTTGTCTGTGTCTCTCTCTCTCTGAGTCACACACTCAAATGCATATCCCGCTATATTGTTTAATTCCTGCCTTGTTTCTCTCTTTATTTCTGTATGTGTGGTTGTAAATGACCACTGTTTGTCTTTTTGTCAATTTTACAGCTTGGCTGTTCAGATCAAAAGCTTCAAGCAGCCCAGTGTTCTCCCCACGCTAGTGATGGATTTTGTCTCCTACTACTGCTTTAGAATGCCGAAGGAGAAAAAGTGCCATCGCAGAAAAAGGTTTTAAGTTCAGATGTGCTTATTCATATTTGTCTCAGAAAACAGTCTCCGGTCTAATGGCTTAACTCAGTTTTCCTCTATATAAAAGATTATTAGGTTGGGTTCTGTTTCTGATATTTTTTGTATGTTTCTTTTCTAGCTGTTCTTGGGGCTTCATTAAAGCCTCTGACCTACTTCGAGCACTAAAGAAGATAGAGGAAAAAGACACAGCTGGGGTGCGAAATTCAGGAAATGACAGAAAAAGAGGGATTCCTGTTCGACTTTATAAGCGATGCCTAAGGCTGGAAAGAGAAGCTGATATTATGGCACAGCTCACATGATTACAGACTAAGCTGCCATGTGCAGCAACAATGACTTTTATCAGCTTTAAATTTCATGCGGCATTTTCTGTTTCTCTCTGATGGTATAAAATGGCAGTGCAATGAAAATACTCAAGGACTCAAACCCTTCAATCTGGTAATATTTTTGTAAGTATGTCATGGATGTGAATTTAATATATTTATAAAGAACTGTTATACAAAACTGAAAACCATCCAATTGTTCAATTGTGCTTTGAAAATGTAATACACTCATTTATTTTGTTTGAAAATCATGTGTTGAGGCCATTTTGCAAACACATTCCATTATTTGCACTACATATTAATTTAGTCAGGAAAAATTATTAGACATACACCTCAATGCATTAAAAAACAACTCACAACCTTCCAGTAATCATAACCCTAAATGAGAAAAGTTACACAACAAATTCTTGGTTTACCTTTTAGCTATTGAAATGATTATCATTTATTAGCTTTAGTGTAGTGTGATCTATCCCTACCCTTCATAATATATCATACAAAATTACATATCTTACTACATGTAAATAAAACATCCCTGATCCAAAAACCTTTTGTGAGGGATACAACATGTTCAATGTGCACCTCATCTGTCCTTTCATAAACTCCAATGACTTACAATGTATTGCATCAGTGTTTCTTTGACATGTTATTTCCAAGGTAAGAGAGATGGAAACTGGCTACATCAGTTGTTTGAAACAGATTCAAATATCTATTCCTCTTCAACTAGACAATTGTCAGGTTTGCACCTCCCCAGAAACACCACCATAGCCAAGTAGGCTTCATACAGGCCATAAATGTGACCTCAAGATTTTGTTGCTATGTTGCATTTAATAAATTTGTGTATTTTACATGACATGAAGGACTATGTAAAATCACACAATTAAATGTCAGGGGTAACACAATTAGGCAACAGGACTTATTTCCATTGTGGTCTATGGATCTGATGTACAGTAAAGACAGCAAATATGCGGGTGACGACCAAACCCTGAACTTTGTTATTATATTGTACAATATAATCTTTGAACTACATGATAGTTATCTTTTTCTTCTTATTATTATTATTATAGTAATGTGTTGTTCTGTTAGACACCAGAATGAACTCATGAATTTTTGACAGCTTTTATTCTGGCCCGCGGTGCATGCTGGGAGCAGCTAGTTGGCCTTGGAAACATGGCGTCGCACTGACAGCTGGGAGACTTTCATTATCTTCTCCAGCCACTGACACAGCGGCTGGGCCGTCAGCGGAGCCGCCTGCCTCCAGGTTTTAACTGTGAAATGAGCTTACTACAGATGAAGTCTTCGTCCTGAAAACCCTGTTGTTTTAACGGTACGGTGCGATAACAGATTTTGTAGGGGTGTCACGCCCACTCTGCTCGGTAACGTTATAACGATACCGTACTGTAAGTTAGCTCCGCTTCCAGCTAACCGAGCCAGACAGACAGCTAGCAGCCGCTGTTAGCACGACACGAGCACGGATGTTATGTGAAGAGGAGCTGCCGCTGCTGCCTGCTCACTGCTCGGCTGTCGTTTTTTAGCGCGCTCCCTAGCACTACAGTCTGCCCCGTCAAACACCATCATCAGATAACACGGAGACGGTAACGGCTGTTATGTTATTGTAGCTCGCTAGCAGGCTAGCTAGGGCGTTTCTGTCAATCTGTCACTGAATTTTTAATGTTCGACCCCTTTGGCATCACTGTCGGAGGAGAGAGCGATGGGCTCCGGGGCTGTGGATTCGTCCCAGTGGCTTTCGGTGAAGGAGGAAACAATTTTCCTCCACGACGGACTCATTCGGGTCACAGATCTGGCCGAACTGCCCAGTGAAATTGGAGTGTCGGAGCAGGGGGACACCGAGCAGGAGGTGGGTGAAAACCATCTCGGACACACACACTCACACACATACACACAAAGGTTTATATATAGAAACACACGCACATTACTATGATCATGTTGTCTTTTTTTGTCTTTTAATGTAAAAATGTTTTCACTGTCTGCTGTAACACACCCTCAGTGATAACGGTAGCGCTAACGTTTGCAAGTTTCCTGCCCTGCTTGTTATTGACCAACAATTTCAGTTCATGGTCACTTCATGTCCGGGTACTTCCTTCAAAATAGAAGTCAAAATAAATTATGCCACTCAATCGGCTACAATCGAATGACAAATGCAGAATTGTGTAATGTTAAAATCTCTAAAAGTTTATATGGTCAAACACTGTTTCAGTTAATGGCACGTTCAAGTAATGTTATGTGTAATTTGAAATCAATTATAGTATTCAAATAACTCGATTCGAATATGAGGTGGCGCATACACTTGCATGCTATCCCTCTACCTCAGGTGTCAAGTTGCACTCCTTCAACTTTATTAGTAGTGCCAGGGCAGCAGCTTCTCCATGCAGGCGACTCCTCAAATTGCATCAAAGTGTAAACATTCCTTTGGGTGCTCAAGTAGAAGTGTGGAGACCAGTATTTTATGTAACTAGATGAAGGCTTGTGTAGCTATTAATCCAAAGATGAGTGATAACTGAAGATGACATGGCTCCTGTGGTTTATGAGCTGTGGAACTGCAGGGACACCACTTAATGTCAAATGTTTTACAATCATTGTCAAGTGTAGAACACTCAGCTAATAGCTGCCATCTCTCATGACCTGTATTTTCTTCTCTAAACTCAAAAAAGCAACGTTTTATCTAGTGCTGCTGAGTGTATAACACTGGGTATAAACTGTACATGGTGTGTATGGGGTCACGTATACAGTATCTTAAAATAGTTGTATAGCCAGCCATTTTCCCATATTTACTGTTATGTTTATCAAGTAGCCCCTAATTTAGACTTTGTGAGCCCAAATTAAAGTTATGTGCGTGACAGAGGTTATTTTAACTTCAGTGTTCAGGTTTAATGTACATAATGTGCATTTAATGTTTTTTGTCTGGGATACAGGCCTTTTATTTTGAAGGCAACATCTCGAACCCGGAAGTATCTAAATTGTTAAGTTGTGGATACTTTACACTAATGCTGATAGAAACTTCAAGCTATCAATTTATATTAACATCCTCTATATTTCCTTGCGCTGCCATGAAAAAAAATAAAAATAAAATAAAGCCAGTGGTATCCATTAGTCTGTAGAGTTAATTTGCCGCAGTACTCATGTCACATGTTTATGAGCTGGTGTCTAATGTCTGGTCGGTGGTAGATGACGATGAATGTTGGACTGTGACTCACAGTGATGTTTAACTACGTAAACTAATTTAGCCATAATATTGGTAGTGCCTTTATCTAATTGTTGCTATTAACATTGACATTTTAACCAATTTTTATGAAATATCATGTATAGCTAATCCAACATGCTGTGAATTGAGTCTCATGTATTTAACTATAACTTTACATGAGTTCACAGCTGCAATCAATTGTTCCCATTTCAGGATTTTTACCTGATGACATTTTATAGGAAAAAAAAACAACACTAAATTTGTTAATAAAAAGTTTTTGCATCTGTTGAATTTTAACAAAAGCGGAAGCTTGCAAGTATGGCTTTTCAAAAACATTTTTATTTGGTCCACATATAGCACTAAATAAAAACATTCAAAATAAATTGGGGTTCATCTTAAAATTCTGAAGAAATTAATGTTAATGTGCTAATATTCCAATACATGTTTTTTTTTTTAGAGTGTGTTATAACAGTGGTCAACCTCAGCTGTATGATGAGAAGTGGCATGTTGGCACAGTTCCATATTTCATAGTGGAGAATTTTTTTTTTTTTTTTTTTTTTTTACTACACAGGAGCTATGCTGAGAGTGGTGTAAGGCTTTTGTGCTCATCAACAGACACTGTCTGCTTGATTTAGTTTTTACAATGTACAGTGTGGTGCATTCAGCTGTGTGTACTACAACATAACCTTATTTGTTCTAACCTCTCCACCGACTATCTAACTGGTCCTATAAATTACCAGTTTGTTAGCTGCCTTTCTTCACAATACCACATTATATTTGCTACTAGTATTATATTCGTACCAGAAAAACAGCAGCTGCAGATGGCTCCTTTGCTGTTCAGTCATCAGCCACATGCTGTTTATTATGGCTGATGTAAGTACATATGTTCTATCGGCAGCTCTGACAGATGACAAACCATTAGTTCATTAATGAATGTGAATGAGCAGGTTTGAACTTGACCCCTCTCCCTTTGTTTTGTCAGTTTGTTAAGCTCAACAGCAAAGCTGCAGTGACCAGACACAGCTTCTGAAATTGTGTTTTTTGTTTAAGCTGAATTAGAACAAGAAGAAACACTGTGGACATGCTGGTGAAGGCACAATAACTGACAGCTGGTCTTTTAACTTGGGGAAATGCACAAGATATTGTTAAGCGCACCACTGTGTAGTTTAGCAGCATGTGTGAATTGAAGGCTGTTTTGTGTTCTTACACTAATCTTTGCCCTGGTACCTTTTTAAAGAATTGTAACAGCGCCAACCACAGTGACCTACAACAAGGCGCACAACATTGTTGTGACAAACAGACATTTTATATAATCAAATTCTGCAACTTCTGTATATATCATGAATTTGGGGCATACAGTATTGAATGTAAAGTATAGTTACATTATCCGCGTGATAATGTCTCAGGGATCCCAAGGATAATAAAATAAAAGTGGCAACATGTATGGGGGAGAGACTCATAAGAGTGACATTTTAATTAAAGCTTTTTAGAAATGGGTAGGTGCAAATAGAAGTAAAGCAGCCGTGTCTGTTGGTGTCAACCCTCCTGCGTATGGCAGGTAGTAGCTCATACCAAAACATAGCCCCCCCCCCCCAAAAAAAAGAAAATCCTTGCACCATTTGTTGTTAGTCCTCAGTCTGTCTTCTTATTCCAGGTTATATTCTGATATTCTACATCTCTGTGTCCAGCGTTAAGACTGACTGGGTCATTCAGTGCCGTTTTCGTAGGTGTTGTGATGCTGACTATTTTTATCCACTTGCAGCAGTGTTTTGCAGAGCAAGGTGGAGAAGGCCCAGCATCCAGTTAAAGAGTGTTACTGTAACATTAGTAGCGTTTCTGAAATTGAATCAATACAAATTGTGCCTGCTAAATGGTATAATGGATTTTTTTTCTAGCCCATGGTCTGTGGGCCACAGAGTGTAATCAATATCTGAAATACTGCCTAAGTGCACATGAGGCACATTGTTTCACTTGTGATAAGCTATCCTAAATATGCCATCTCTGACCATTATTTCGTAGTCCACAGAACTGTAGACACAAGGGTTAATTCTGTGAAAATGATTCATAGTTAGACTGAAGAAACACTGTAAGTACTGATAAATCACAGGCCTGTAAAATAATTTGCTTGTTTGTAAAATAAAATCTTAGCTGCATATTAGCCAACAGTGTAATACACCTTGTGCACAAATTGGCTGTTTTAGACTCTTCTGAAGGTAGACCAACCTTACCCTTTGCTTAGTTTAAAAAGATTTTTTTTGTATCATCATGCTGGTTAAGCACATACACTACAGATGAAGTCAAATGTTCTGTGAAATTATTCTCAGCTGAAACTTTGGATTCAGGTAAAGTAGAACACAGAGATATCTCTCACAACCCTAAATTCAAATCCATGTCAGTGTCATTTAAATTCTCTACCACTTTGCTCTTCTCCTTTAGTTGAATTCATATTTTTCCTTTGACATGCAAAATTAAATTTGTCTGTAGCCAGACCAAGCTTCTTTTATAAAGCTGCAGACAAATTGTCACAGTTATAACTCCTGTTAACGTCATTTTTTTATCTTCTCCTCTTTTCTTTCTTACCCTCCACCCCTGTCCGTCACTCCAGATTCTAACATTTGAGACAAAGAACCCGGTAGAGCTAGCCGAGCGTCTGCGTGCCGTCTGTGGGAATCAGAGCAATGCATATGCTCGCCTGCTGGAGTACCGGCTCAATGCTCTGCGTGGCCTTTGGGGGGCGCAGCGGCAGCTGGCCCTGGAGGAGCAACAGGAGCGAGAGGGTACTGGAGGGGCTGATGAGGAGACCTTGGCCTTGCTCAAAAGACAAGGTCTGCTCCAGCAACCCGAGCAGGCGCCCTTCACCTCCCGTGTTGGTTTGCTGCTGGTCTTCCCCCTTTTGCAGTCCCAGACCCGCAGTGACCCGGCGCTCTGCGGTGTCACAGCAGAGGTACTGCTGGCTTGCCTCCGGGACTGCCAGCCGCTCAGCCTCAGCAAAGAGCCCGCTGACTGCCTCAATGGCCTGGAAGGGCTGCTCTGCTCCTGGCTGGAAGATGGTACCCAGGAGTCAGGCCAACTACAGGGGCAAGCTCAGATGCAGATTCTCCACACACACAGACAGAGGGAAAACGCTGCTGCTGCACTCGTGGCCCTTGCCTGTGCTAGGTGAGGCCTTACATTCTTTACTCATCGTCCCTCTGTTGGCTGTTGTAGACAGTGTACTGAACCAATAATGTTCAGTAAAGGGTTATTATAGTAGCCAGACATATACTGAAGACCCATTGTTACTTTTTAAGTATCAGGAACTCATTGAGAAGTAAAAGCAGTCCAAATGATATGTGATTACATCACTAAACATCATTAAGTCAGTTATTCTTTGCAGCCAAAATAAGCATATAACAAACAAACTGATTAATTTATGTCTTCTCTCTCTTCATTGTGTATGCAACATGAATGATCATGCCTGACTTATGGCTCAAAACCATCCATAACACACTGTAGCAGTCTCGTTTGGATTACACTATTCCTTACTATTACCACCGTGGATATTCTTATCTTAAATTTGTGATTATAAACAGACAGAGTTTGCTGTAGTCTGAACTGTTGTAGCTTCAGCCACAGCTTGTGAAATAGGGCAGCAGCAGAGGGCCCTTGAGGAGAGACAGACCTCACACACAGTGTGTCTATGTATAGGAAGGGGTGACAATGTTTTCCTTGTCTTTGGCTTACATGCAAAAAAAAAACCCAACAATAGCAAAATAAGTCAAACTTACAAGTCTGATATAATTGTTTTGATATTTCTTGTATTTGTCACCTAGCCCACAGAAGAGCAGAATGTGCTTGGTTTTTTTGTGCCTGAACTCTGGCTTCTGCTGGTGACAACTGATCTTGACTTGTCAAAACCAGAACTCTCCACTCTTTGTTTAGCCTCTGTTGAGGCTGAGAGCTCTTTGTTGTGGGGAACTATCCAGCTCTGGTGCCTTTTCACCAGTGGTGGAGGCTAATTAAAGAGCTATCAGCTTTACTCCCCCTCACCTCTGGTGGGGTCGGTTAGCAGATTTGCTATGTGAGACTGCATCGCCATGTGCTTTGATATTGGCTGTTGATAGGGTGTTTACATAGTAAGGTGTAGAGGGGGGCACTGACACAAGGATGACTAATTTTTTCCTATGGAACATTTAAACACTGAACCAAACATACATCCCTGAACAGCACATGGCAGTGTTTCTCTGCCTGGCCCCAGTCTTGCAGTAGAATTGTCAAAATGCACATTTGATAGTATTTGATATGATTGATGGTAAAAATATGTTATCACTGTAGGCATTGCAATCAGTATCATCATGTTGTTATCGATCCTTTCTTTTTGTTTTGATGTCCTGCTCAGGCTGTTTTCCAAAGCTAAGGAGACAAACCAGAATAGCACTCAAGTAGCCCTCCGTTGATCGTCTCCCAGAATATAGAATTACTTGATAGTTAAGTCTTGGATGAAAAGAAGCAGTAAATGAACACTGCACAAACTTAAGTAGGTTGCTCATTACACCCTGCAGAGAGTGGCATTGTAAAATAATCGCTTGTGTTCTAATGGAAAAGATCCTTTTATTCAGATTCAAAAAAGATTATTTTAATAGTATTTTAATTCCCATCACATTACATCGGACAGCCTCTATAATTCAAGCTGAGTATTATTCCACTCACAGTTCCAGAAATACTTAACAATGAGCTTTCACATGTGTTTCATGCTGAGGCCCTCTGACTAATCTGCCAAACTATTTTCCAGGGGATCTCTGAAGACCTTCATCCACACAGTTCACCTGCTGCAGAAGCAAACCGATCTGGGCCAGCTCCCTGTGTCAGATGTCCTGTACAGGTGAGGGCATTACTTTGCTTCATCTGAAAGGTAATTATTAGTGGGTTTCCCAACTTGTAACCGCTCTGTATCTCTCCTGCTTCAGACTTTTGCTCTTGGAAGGAGGCCCAGGCTCTCCATCCTGCCTCCTGGGGGGCAAACACAGTGTGTCCTGGGGTTTTGAGGACATGCTACCCACACCTGATAATTCTGCTGGAGGAGCAGAGAGTAAAGGTACAACATCCTTCTAAAAATGTTTGTGTAATAAGCCTCCAGAGCACATGGAGCACATTCTCTCATGTAAGGCTCATTTGGCCTAAATTTATTGTATTTTACTGTGAAGACATTTGGGCTTAAGGTGAAACTAAAGACTGGAGTTGTGACTGCGAGAGTTTTAGGGGATAAAGCAGAGGAGAGGAGAGTGATGTTTCATTCTCCACCAATCGATCAGCTGACCTTGTGTGTGGTGGAAACTGATCAGGGTGTATATCCATGTAAAGCAAGTTGCATATTTGCGCATATTTTAAGATAATCTGACACTACATCAGTATTGAGTCTTTTTACCCAGATCTCTGAAGGCATATCCAAAGAGTAAACAAAGCAAAGAGATTCCTCCACCTTGTTTAGCATCCTAATTCTTCTGCCTGGTTTCATCCACTCCTCTGTTGATACCTCCCCCTACTTTTCATCTCAGTTGTCCATCATATGTCTATCATTAACCTCCAACTGAATTTATTTATTTATTTATTTCGGTGCGTGTGTCTTGCAGACACTGACCTGGGGCGCTGTCTAGCCACAGACGGGCTCTATCTGTATACCACTAACTCCTCTGGGAGAGGACTCAGCAAGCTGGGCTCTGGTTTACATGGGACACTGAGGTAATGTGACACTCTTTCCCGCCTGCCTTTCTTTGTCTGCAGCATTCAGAGCACAGCAAGAGACAGAGACAGAATGAGAGAGTGAAACACTAAAAATATCCCTTATCACTTACCCATCCCAAGGCAAAAAAAAGATGCTACATTATTTCCTGGACATTTTTAAACTAATATCTGCAGGACACAGTCACATCCTCCCCAACTGTCTTTGATTGACTCGGTTGATTTTAAAAATGACAGAGGTGTGATGTGTGCTCTGCATCTTAATTCCATGCTATGGTAGCAAATTGCCCAATTTGCAAGCAGCTTCCTTCCACACTGTTTTTAGAATTCAAAGAGTTCAGAGTTCATGTTCACACTTTCAGAATAGCTTGCAGCAAAGATACATGTGTCAGATTTAGGCTTGTTAGTTTTATTCTAGAAGTATCTCTGTTTTGTTGATTACATCTGAGAAAAAGTCACAAAACATCTCTGAAGGGAAAATGAATTCTAATACAGTGAGAACCACCGTAAATAACCGGTAGGAACTAGCACAATCAGCCGTAGTCATGGCAGGCAATGGACTAGATTTCTAGACTATAATAGATTTGAAGTAGTTCACCACAGCTTTTCTTAGAGGACACACTGTCAATATATTGTCATAGTCAGCATTCAGTTGGGTAAACAAGATGTTTAAGTCTGTTGAAAGTATTTTAAATACTGCAGAGAACTGTTGACATAATGCATCAGCAGATTATCACCCTGTAGATAATGTATACATTTTGCTGTTTTTTCTGTTTGGAGATGATTATTCGTTTAAATACTGGCATATTTTACATCAACCTCTGGTGTCTCACATGGGTCTTTGACAAATTATGTCAAGCAGAAAAATAAAGCATTCAATTAATCCAGTGAAATGAATGCTCTTTGTTTGTGTAGGGGTTTCGTATACTGTCGAAATGAAGAGTTGGAGCCTGGCTGGGTGGTGTTCAGCAGCGGTCGCCTCCTCCACCGTCCCTCCTCCTTTGATGCCAAGCCTCATCAGCTGTGCCAGGTCATTGACCCCTTCACCCTCCAGGTACTGTTGTTATTATTATTCCACTATTGTTTTTGATTTGATGTTGTACCATTGAGTGTATTTGGCATCGTAAATCTTTCCACATCCTGCATAAAATTATAGTTATATTTGTCATTTCAGTGCAGATTTATTGTTGCATAATAGCATAATAAAAGTGACTTAGTCATACAAACCATGCTCACGTTTGGGCAGCATGTCATTCTGATGAGGATTCAATAAAGATACAAAAGGTGAAGAGGTAGGGGGGAATTGTAATGATACATACATGAATTCAGAATTATCCAACCAGCTCTTAAATATTCAGTTAATGTGCACGGCCATAGCCAGGATTAATGTTCACTGTGTCATTTTCAGGTGTGCCAGATTGTGCCCATGCCAGCCCATCACTTCCCTGTGGGCAGCAGCATGACCACGCTGCACCTCTGCTCAGACGGAACCTACCTATACTGGGTCTGGTCCCCAGCCAGTCTCAACGAGAAGACGCAGAAAGGCCACTCTGTTTTCATGGATGTCTTTCACTTGTCTGTGAGTACTACAGTATATCCCCTGCAATACACAATAGATTCAGCTGTATTTAGTGTGCTTATGTCTGTTTTCCATATTTGATGTTTTTCTCTCCCCTGTCCATGGTGCAGACACAGACAGGATTGTGCGTCGCAGACATCTTGCAGGAGAGGGTTATTCTTACTCGCAAGGAAGGCGAATCTTCCAAGTGCTTGAATGAACTTCTCTTGAGTCGAATGTCACGCTTCCGGGCCTCCCATTCTGCCACATTGGCTGCTCTCACAGGCTCTGCAATTACCAACACAGTCAAAGAGGAACAGTCTGGTAATTCATCAGCAAAATGCTTTAATGTGCAAATCCTATGGATCATATATGTGATTTTCTATATCCCACTGGTGACACTTTTCTGTTCGACTCTTTTGAAGCTGTCAACACTAGCTGTGGACTCCCTCTTAAGACTCTGAGAAAGACCCCAATGTATGTGTGTGGAACCTATCTAGTGATGCTGGTCTCACCTCCTGGTGTATCGGGGAGCTCTGCCACACGCTCCTTATTTGGAGGTACCAGCAGCCTGTCGTCTCTCAAAAGTAAGAGCACACACATACAGTGCTAAATCCTCACTGTGTTTACTTTTTTGTCATAATGTCTGACAGTTATTTTCTTTGGAAAAGTCCAAAAATGTCATGTTTAGGTTTTACGTTTTACGTGAGACTTGAAGGCCTAAGGATGAATGATAGTTACAGCTATATTACATTACAGTTGAAAACAGATCACTTTTAAATATAGACAATAACAAACATTTTTGTTGTCTTTGTTGTCTTGTCTTATGATCAGTTTTAGCCTCCAGCCTGGTCTTTAACCTGGCTGATGGTCAGTTCAGCAGCCGCGCAGACCTCATTGATGCTCCTGGCAGTTCTCTGGGCAGGGGAGCCCAGGTGGCAGGGCTTGGTGAGCTCAACTTTTGTCACATTCCACCGGTATATTTTGAACTTGCAGAATATAGTCACACAGTGCGTGGCCAATGTAATCGACATTTGATTATGCGAACTTTGACTTCACAGGAGCATGTTATGATGCACTGAACAACTTGATCTGGACCTGTTCCAGTGATTACATAGATCAGTGGTGCAACCCTGGGAACCAAGCCTTTCATCATGTGTGCCATAGGCTCGGTGTCAGCCATGTCATCAAAGAACCCAAAGGTAGACACATACTGCACTGAAACCTCAGGTTGATTTCTTTATGAGGTTAAGTCAGAAATTTGATCATCTGCAAAACCTGTCCCTTCACAGAGGAAACTGTGGCCACTGGCGAGGTGATCAACCAGCTGCTTCATCATGTAGGTGCTATGTGTATCCACCAGCTCAACCTGCTGGCAGCAAGCAGCAACAGCTTGCCCCTGGGCGCCCTGCTGGGTAAACAACACCCCATTGAGGCGCGTCACTTCAGCAGCATCTGTGACATTATGGAGAAGGCCATGGTCAATGGGGATACCTGTATCATCCGCTGCATCTTGGTGGTGTTCCAGGTTAGTTTCCAGGTGCAGCTTGGGGCAGTGCAGAAAATGTCTCTGCTATTTTCTTTGTTCTTTAGTTTATTGATGATTTTTTTTTATCTGTCCCCTCTAGGTGGTGTTTAGGTTTTTCAATCCTCAGTCGGAGCAGAATAGGGAGAGTGTACGCCGTTCTGGGCTACTCCTGTGGCAGCTACTTATGGCTCCGGTTGACCAGATAGGAACAGAGATTCAGAGAGAGGTGTGCCTGGCCATCAGGTAAGTCATAAATACGGTATACAGTACAGTATGCTATACATATAAATCAGGAGTAACAGTTAGAATGTTGTTTTGTGTAATCAGTGA
This sequence comes from Seriola dumerili, assembly GCF_002260705.1. Lineage (NCBI taxonomy): Eukaryota > Metazoa > Chordata > Actinopteri > Carangiformes > Carangidae > Seriola > Seriola dumerili. The sequence goes on along the minus strand of NW_019174272.1, from coordinate 5,454,479 downwards.
TGAATCCTCTTAGTTTACCTCCTCTCTGTCTTTGCAGCTCAGGTCTGAATACCTTGTATCAGGGGGAGGCTGAACTCAGCAAACTGCTAAAACTTGTTCTAACTGAAGGTGAATATTTAACACATTCACTTTAATACAGCTGGCACTTCCACTGTTTTGTGGCGACTATAGCTCATATGGCGTGTGTTTGTGTGTGACACCCAGGTGAAAGAAACAGTGGCCTGTCTCAGCTTCGGGACGTCATCCTTACTAACTTGGCAGACCAGCTACAAAAGAACAGATTTGGGAGTGAAGAAGATGACCACTACAGGTAAGTGGCAACCCTGTTCCAACAATATCACGTCGTAGTTTACAAACCTAAGTTAGCTGAGTTGCTCTGTAGGTATCGACTCGTTTAAAGTGCTAGAAATCTTTCTCTTTTACAGATTGAGTGACGAGCTGCTGCATTGTATCCTCAAGACTGTAGTTCGGGAATCTTGCCTCATCATTACCAAATGTCAGACTGTTGCCCGAGACGACTTCCAGAAGCTGCTCTCCACTGTGCCAGTATGAAAATCTGTTGAGCAACACTTTGTACATTTGTACTGATCAAGATCACATGTTTTGTGAGTCTGCACTTGTGCCAACTTGAGATGGTTTCCCTCTCTCTGTAGGTGGTTTCACCTAGTCTGCGCTACCTCATGGCTGTTCAGAACCACCTCCTCAGTAACACCATTCTAATCCGTCCAGATGATAACGACGACAGTGACAGCTCCCTACAAGGGGAAACAATGAAGGTACAGGTAAACATCCCCTTTAAATACCCCTTCCTCTGTGCATGTGGAGCATGCGGAGCATGTGTTTGTGTGTCTGTCAATGAGAGACCAACCTATGAAACGGAGCAATGGGAAATATTTGTTTGATGTTGTTATTTGATGTTATGCTTAGTAAGTTGTGCCTGTTGCAGTTTTAATGATATCAGTTAACTGAGCTATATTAACTAATGATGTGTTGTTTTTAGATATTGCCACTTACAGTTACTGATAAAAGGATAAAAACAAATCATCTCATCTTTAAACCAACAGTCCAGATTGTGCTGATATACAGAGTTGTTCTTATCTGTAGGCGTAAAAATGAAATAAAAATAGTGTGTACATACATTTCCATATTGCCTGAAAGAGATGTGATCACTGAAAATCTTGGAAGCAGTGTTACGTAAGTGTGGGCCTATTGTGTGTGTTGTCCTCAGGAGCTACAAAGCAGTATCCTGTCCCTAGCAACCAAGATCCTGGTGGGATGTGATGAAGTACTGGAAACCCTGCAGCAGGTGACCACAGCCCTGATAAACAGCGACATCCCTGACAGAGAAACAAGGTGAACTTTGAATTTCATCTTTTTTTTATTTAAAGAACTTTTGCAGGGTGGGAAAACATCTGACTTTTGATGAGCAATGCTTGATGGATACCATTATCGTCTACCAGCAACTTATTTTATTATATTTCATGACCAGACTTTTTAAGTCTTTGGTGTCTGCTGTGTTGCCATAAAACCATAATGTAACTGACAAAAATAAATCCAGACATGATGTTCTCATAGTTGGCTCTAATGCAGTATTTCACCGTGAAACAAGATTTAGCTAAACCTGAGTAATGCCGCAGCCTCCTTTTTAAAAAAGAATAAAAGAGTGCTTGAGAAATCATTTATGGACGCAGGCTTCTAAAGTCACAGTGGCTTTTCAGTGGAAATTTCTCGATTTCTTTGTCATATTATTGCACTAAGGATACATCAACTTAACATTTTCGCCCACCCCCTTCTTTCTATCCTCAGGTTGAAAGGACTGGAACAGGTAACCAAGGCCACCATGCTTGGGCACCTGCTGCCAGTGTTGCTCACCTCTCTGATGCACCCTAACCTGCAGACCCTCATTCTTGCCGATGCCCTCATGCCACAGTTGGTGCAGCTGGTCCTCTACACCAGCCAGGTTGGCGTCTTGCCGGTCAAAAAGACAATTCTTTCATTAAATAAAAAGTTATTTCTTGTTGCTCTTTTTATTTAAGTAATTACTTCCACTCTGTGTTTTCCAGACTGCCCTGTTATTAAAGACTCAGGCTCCTCTTTTCACTGAGGAGCCTCCACCCGTGGGTGGCGCTCTAGGGCAGGGGGCGAAGGCATGTGCCACTGATGACAAGTATGTTTTCTAAAGATTCACAAATTAATTCATCTATTATATATTGGATCACTTTTCTGCATAATTTAGCATTTAATGAGATTAAAACCAGATTTCACCATGTTTACAGAAAAGCAAGTGATAACTAAGTGCCATCTGCTCTGTCTGTGAAAAGCTCAGTTTTCTAAAAGCAGGAATGTGTTTGTGTCCTTGATATTAGAATTCTTGACGAACGTGAGGAGCCAGGTTTCCTGACCGGACTGAAGATCCCAGCCCCATGGGCTGCTGGGAAAACGGTAGAGACAGTGCACCCTGTGAGAGACAATTACAAGTTCAAGGAGACGGTACACATCCCTGGAGCACGTTGCCTGTACCTTCGCTTTGATTCTCGCTGCTCTTCACAGTATGACTATGACAAGGTAATGACCCTCACAGCACACCAGCTGTATGGTCTTCACTCTTTGCAGCTGTTACATGTATTTTGTGCCATTTCTCAAGTGTCGCCAATCTTTAGTTTGGGGATTTTCACCCAAAATATATTCTCCGATATTTTAGTTGGTTATCTACGCTGGTCCCAACACCAACAGTCGTAAAGTAACAGAGTATGGAGGGAACACTCTAGGATATGGCAGTCGCAGTGTCTTGGGGACAGGATGGCCCAAAGACCTTGTAAAGGTACAAGAAGCTGTTTTGCATACATACATACACAGTGAACACACAGAGCACATGCAGCCTTGAAAAGCTACAATTTTTCTCTTCCCTGTTTTAGGTCGAAGGAGACACTGTGACCTTTTCCTTTGAGATGAGGAGTGGACGTGAACACAACACCCCTGATAAAGCCATGTGGGGGTTCTCCTGCACTGTCAGAGCTCAGGTAAAACATGGGAACACTGGCACTTGACAAACATCTGTACTAAGCATTGTTTAATCATACTGGCAGCGTGGAACATGAAGAACAACAGCTACTCCTGAAGATGCTGTTTGTTTTTGGTTGCAGGAGTCATCCGAGGATGTCTCTGGGGGCCTCCCCTTCCTGGCAGACCTTGCTTTGGGTCTGTCAGTGCTGGCCTGCTCAATGCTCCGCATTCTGTACAACGGACCAGAGGTGACAAGGGAGGAAGAGGCCTGCCACGATTTGCTCTGCTCAAAGCTGCTGCAAAGGTGACACAGTTAAAATAGCACAAAAAGCTACCACTATGGTATTGTCTGCCTATGTGATAGATACAGTATAGTACAATGCAAGCTGCTGGCAGCCAAGATGACAGACAGGTGACAAGCTGTGTTTTTTCTCTAGGTGCCAGTGGCAGGTGGAAGCAAATGGTGCAATCTCTCCTGCCCTCACACCCAGCCCTTCACCTCTGCCACTCACTATTGAGGAGGACCGGGAGTTCATCTATCCCTCTGATGTGCTCATCCCACCTCCAGGCCTTATGCCAGGGACCTACTTTGACTTGCCTCGTATCCGCCTCCCTCCAGGCGTCATGGGAAGGCTACGAGAGGTGTCTGGAAGGGCTCGGCCACAGTTCCGTCCCAGCATCAAGTAAGAAGTTCATGCTGTCACAGTAGTAGAGGATATGCAGGTGTCATCTCCATGCTGTATGCAGAAATCACAGTGGTCACTGCCCCCGAAGTGGTAAACACAAACACTGATAAACAGAGGCGAGGCCATTTTGAAACAATTCTTCCTAATTTTTCTGTGTAACTTTAAATAACCAAGCACAGAGTGAGTGAATTATTTAATATAAATATAAAAATTTTACAAAACTGTCCACAGATGATCAGAATATCCTTTGAAGTCCTTGTGATTTTGATTAGGCAGACACATCCTGCTTTAAAATAGGACCAGAAATCTCGGATTTTTGTGTGCCTTGAGGCTGTGTTCATACTGTAAATTTTCAGTTCTGTTCCAACGGCTGTTTTCTACATAACTTGTTTTCCTGTTTGTACTGAAGCTCTCCCTATTCAAAGCAGCCATATTTTTTGTATGTTTATGAATAAGGGAGGTGATATTGCTGATATCGATGCATACCCACTATAAAGTAAACATCTGATTGTTTTCTTGTCAAGTGCATTATGTAACTTTTATACTCAACTATTTTTTCTTCAAGGGAGGTGATCAGACCAGATGTGATGGAGGAGGTTATCGTATCTTGTGTCATCAAACACCTAAGCCTGGTGGATGCCCTTCAGTCACTTGTCAACTACCAATACCGTGAGGATCACGCAGAGGAGTATGACCTGGTCTGTAAGATCATGGCTGAGACATTCAAGAAGATCAATGCCATGGAGCGTCAGCTACAGGTAAAGTTACACAACAAGGTTTTTTTTTAAAAACATTATGCTTTAAATTATGTTTGCGTGTTAAATACAGACTGTACACACTATGCATGTTGCTCATTTTCTCTGTTTTTAATGAAGACATGCAAGCAAGTTCTTTCTGAAGTAGTTTAATTTGTAGTATTTGATATTGGCTACAGGAAATAGGATTAATGGATTAATATAATGTTCATCATATTTGTAATTGTCAGGATGCTGAAGATGTGACAACAAATTTGAGATATTTGCATGACAGGCAGTATATTGAAATATAAATTATAACCTGGAAAATTAGGAAATAAGGTTGAGACTAACCAGAGCACATGATTTTAGTGAAGAAAAAAAAAACTTTTATTAATATTAATAAAAGTAAAATAAATCAGGTTACCAACTTGAACAGAAGCAAAGAGTGGAAGACTGTTAATCTGTGTCTAATTATCTCCCGTGTTGCGTTCAGAGTGTAGCAGAATTGGAACAGAAGTGGCAGAATGAGGTAGAGGAGGCCCAGCAGGGAAAGCTGGAGAACAACGCTCCTTTCTTTCATGACTACCACTTCTTTGAGGTACCCTTCACTATTCAAATATACACCATGTGCACAGTTTTCAATTTTTGCTCAAGAGATAATTCCATTACCATTACCATTTGCTGTGATTGTTTTGTTTTGCTTTTTGTACCAGAATAAAATTAAGGAGCTGGAACTACTCTGCTCCCTGAAGGAGGTCCCACTTGACTTTAGTGACTTGGAAAATGTTGTCCTTGCATTGAGGCAAGTAATTAAGCTAGTCAGTTAGTTGAGGCAAACTATATGTTAGGCAATATCCTAACACTATGCATCTGCACCAACAGGGAGAAGTTCTTCCAGGAGGTAAACACCGCACACATCAGAAGTAGCACCCCACTTGTCAAAACTAAGGCACTGGTGAAAAGTCTGATGAACCGCACCGAGCTGCTGCTCCATGTTACCATCGCTCCACATTGCAGAAGCCTAACCACCACACCTGCTGGCACACCAGGTCCAGGTACACATAATCTTTTTATGTCTTCTTATGGTACTAAGTAGCTGCTAAGTGGAACCTTGTTTTGATTAGAGACTTGCTCTTTCAATGAAATTTTCAAGCTGCATGTTGTCAAACACTCACACTATTAAAATGTCCTTGATCTAGTGTTCTTATTAAATTTGTGGGTACAGTTATGTAAGTCACACGAGAGTCTGACTTTAATGAATTCCTGGAAATGCATTGTTTGATTGCCTTATTTCTGAGAATCAGTATTTTCATTTGTAAGTTATTAATTCCTGCATGATCAGTAAGTGTTTTAGTTACCCCAGGACATCAGTGATGGGAGACGAGTTTGAGTTTCAACTAATTAATCAAATTTTTTGCGTCAGCCTCTAAGTCAGTGTCAGACGCCAAGACTGTGATCCCCTTGGTAAAGCAGCCAGTCTTCCTGCGCAGCATGTCTGCACCCTCTGACCTGGAGATGATTGCTAACCAAGACTTGGAGTTCACGCACGCTCCACAAAGGTCTGTGGTTATTTTTTGAGTTTTAATTATAGTGAATCATTGGAATGAAACAGAGGTTGAATTTATTCTTTTACTGGTTGTCTTTTTTTTTTTAAACTTTAGGAGGCGACACCACCCTACTAGTCATCGCAGCAGCTCATTTACCCTGCTGCAGTCTCTGGCCATAGAGGACAACCGTGACAAGCCAACATACAGTGTGCTGCTGGGACAGCTCTTTGCATTTATTGGGACTACACCTGATCAAGCTGTTAGTTTCTTACTCATCACTCAGTGCCATTTTTTACTGAGTTGTTTGTTGCCATAGCTGCATGAGAATCATTGTGTGAACTCTGGTTTGACATTGAGATATTTACCTGTCATTTCTGCAGGTGTCAAGCAGCAGTTTCCTGTCTGCTGCACAGACACGATGGAGACGTGGCAGCACACGGAAGCAGGCTCTTGTTCATATGAGGGAGTTGCTCACTGCTGCTGTTAGAGTGGGTGGGGTCACCCACCTGGTGGGGCCTGTCACTATGGTACTGCAAGGTGGCCCAAGGTAAGAGGAGAGGCTGAACCACAATTAACAATCAGTAACTACAACAAAAACTTTTGAAACTTTTGCAGCCATCATATTAAAGTATTATACAAAAAAAAAGATAATGGCTGAGTATAATGGCCCAGATTGTGTCTGGTTCCTCTACACATCTGTGTTTGTGTGCCATCTGTGCAGGATTGAGGAGCTGACCTGTGGTGGAATGGTGGAGCAGGTGCAGGAAGCCTTTGGGGAGACCATGACGTCTGTAGTGTCACTATGTGCTCGCTACCCCATTGCTTGTGCAAACAGTATTGGCTTGCTTTGCACAATCCCCTACACCAGGCAAGAGAATCCATCTTAAATTATCGCTCTTTTATTATTCCTGTGCTACTAGACCCTGATATTGCTGACCCTCATTTGTTGTTTGTGTTGTCACAGGAGTGAGGAGCAGTGCCTAGTCCGGAGTGGGCTGGTTCAGCTTATGGACAGTCTGTGCAGTCTAAGTGGTCAGAGGGAATGCAGCTCAAATGAGAAGCAGACCAAAAAGCAGAAGGTGGCCACCATGGCTTGGGCTGCTTTCCAGGTGCTGGCCAACCGATGCATTGAGTGGGAGAAGGTGGAAGGTATGAAGTTGGTAGCTACTCATTCTGATTGTGTATGAACAGCGACTAGTGTAAACGTTACTCAGTAATGAGGGCACTTTAAAGATGTTAAGGGTTTTCCACACTGTCAGATGAAATTATTTAGTTGTATGGTGTAATGATAGGTTAGTAATCATTGTTTCCTCTCTTCTAAGGTGGGTCAACAGATGCAGTGCACTCTGGTCTGGCACGGCAAGTGTCCAGTCTGCTGACCAATCACCTGGCCAGAGCCACAGAGTGCTGTGGGAATCAGGCAGCTGGCAATGATGCCTTACAGGATGTGCTAAGTCTGCTCAATGACCTCTCCAGGTAGGGTTTTATGTCATGTTTGTATATCATGTATCATGTATTTATTTATATCCTGTATTATATTATATATGTATATGTTCCTTTTCTTTTGTTTTTCAGGAGCCACATAGGGAAAGCTATACTTAGCCAGCCAGCCTGTGTTTCTAAGCTCTTGTCTCTGCTGCTTGATCAGAGACCTTCTCCAAAGCTGGTACTTATCATCCTCCAGCTATGCCGAGCTGCCCTGCCTCTCATGAGTGTGGAGGACTGTGGTAATGTGGCCCTGCCGTCATGGAGCTACTCTATTAACACGCTAGATGCTGAGCAGCAAGATGCGAGTGACCCTGCCTCACGTATAGCTGCCTTGCTGCTAGCCAAGCTGGCAGACTATGTAGTACCAGGTTGGTCTCTTTTCTACTAAATACATGTGTGTGATAAGGGGTGGTCCCTGTAAGCAAATGCTTTGCTAAATGCTAAAATGCTAAAAACATGCTAAACTGGACGAGAGAGGCATTTTCTCCTGCTAATTACAATGTTCCCTCTTTACTAGGCTGTCAGACCCTGCTCTCCCCCAGCTCCTCTGAGCCAGACACTAGTCTATCCCGAGCCAGTTCCAAAGGAGCTCTGAAATCTGAGGATGTAGGGGAGGAGGGAGAGGCTGTTGACGGAAAACTGTCAATCTTTATCCACAAGAGAGAGGACCAGTCTTCTCATGAGGTTCTACAACCACTTCTCAGGTATGACCTCCCATAAAGTAAAGCTCCTTTTCCACTGGTCAAAAAAATCCACTAAGACCCGCTAACATCTGGCTTTTGTCGGCAATGGAAAAGGGAACAAATTGCATTCACACCTAGGTCAAATGATTGTGAATGAACACGCTTATTTTCACCCCTTGTCCTCCTGTAACGTCTCAAAGCACAGACACTGTAGACCTGTCACGGAGCAGTGGAGCTTAAAAATACGTTTTCACACAAATAAGTCTCACATGGAGGCTTCAACACTTTTACAGGAGCACCAACCCGGAGATGAGACCTGACAGATCCATTTTACCAGTTAACACGGCAGCTAGCAGCTCCCTCTCCCCCCCGTGTGTTTGCTCTGCTCCTCACAGTTGTGCTTGTCCTCAGTCCAAACTGAAAGGCAAACTTGACAGGCAGTGGAAAGGGGCACAATCTGGTTTTATTAGAGGGTTTAGCCGTGTTTAAAAAAAACCTGCGTATACCTGCTAAATTTGGTGGAAAAAGGCTGCTTGTGTTTTCATATTAGTGAACTCAGTTTAGGCTTCCCTGACATGAGCATTCTACCAATCTCTTCTAAATACAGCAGCTCAGAGGGACGTCCCTTTCGGCTTGGCACAGGAGCAAACATGGAAAAGGTGGTAAAGATGGACAGAGACATGACTAAGGTAAAAGTTTTGATATGAGTAAGAAAAAGTTTAATTCAACAGCATATGTTCACCAAATGAATAGTAGTGTTACTGTAGCCTTTTCTCACCTCCATCCTATTTGAATCCCTCCCTAGAGTGGAAGCTGTGAGGTGATCACAGAGGAGGCATCTGCTGCCCTGAGGAAAGCCAACAAGTGGGCCCAGTCTGGTCTGATAGTGAGTGTTGGTCCACCTGTGGAGACTCTGGCCCAGGAGACTGCTGGAGGCATCACCACTGGCGACAAGAAGAAAACTGCTCAGACTGCTGTTTGTAGGGACAGGAATGCTGAGCTGGCCAGGTACTGTTTGATTTAGCGATCAGATATACAAATTAAAGTTTCAGTATTCCATGTAGTCCACACTCCCTTGGCAATCGAAAATGCTACGGAGAGAGTATGGCATATTTTGGTCAACACGCGTATGTGACTGACATCAATCTTGATTGTGGTTGTGACGTCTCTTCTCAAAACCTGCCTTGAATAGGTCGGACCCTGTGAGGCCGTTCATCAGTGGCCATGTCGCCAACAGTATGGCTGCTGAGGTTATTGCTCTGCTGCATAGTCTGCTCACTGCTCCCGAGTCCAACACTGCTCAGATCTGGACCAGCACTGCTGAAAAGGTAAATGATTATCACGTTTCTACCTTCATAGCTTTCATTATACTTGGTGCTGGTAACTGATACTGTAACTTGCTGTGAATAGTCACTACAGGGTCATTGATCATTTAAAATCATTGAAAATAATTTCTATTTAGGCTGACATCTATTTGATCCTTTATGATACCGTATGTCATAAACCTAATGCTTTTTCCTTTGGGTTTTGTGGTAGGTGCTCTCCCGGGCGCTAATGTTTATTCCTCAGCTGGGGAAGTATGCTGAGAGTATTCTGGAAAATGGCAGCAGCAGTGGCAGGAAACTGGCTAAGCTGCAGGCCATTGGCAGACAGGCTGTTGCTGCACTCTGCGCCCTTGGAGGCTTCAAAGAAACTATTAAGATCGGCTCTGAGGTCCAGGTTAGTGAAAGGAGATTACATTGTGAAAATGCTATGCTTACATACTAACGTGTGCACTATAATTTGCATCAATAAAAACAAATCAACATGGCGCCATTATTTTCATTGGAAGCAATGAAATGTTAACTGCTGTCATATCCTGTGATTCCAGGTGGTAGGTAAAGGAGTGCTCGGCAGTGTGGGCATAGTTATGTCCATAAATGAGCAGGAGGGCATCGCTACAGTCAAGTTTCCTTCTTGTGAGTATAGGAAAGCTTGCAAAGCCTCAGACATCCTGACTGTACCTATATCACGCCTCTGCACTCCCAGATCTGAGGTAAGAATTCCAGCATGAACACACAAGCGAGTCCTTACTTTACTGGAAAATAGCTGCCTGAATCTCAGTGTGTCTCTTTCAATTCTAACCCACCTCCAACAGGCTCTCCCTCTGTACAAGCTGTCAATCACAGAAAAGGTGGTACAAGCAGTGCAGTCCATGCTTTTGCCACAGGAGGGCAGTCTCTCTATTCACACCTCTCTACCAGCTACAGGAGATGGCTCCAGCCCGGTAATGGCTGCAGTGCGCTTGTTGGCTGAAATCAGAACCAGGTTAGTAAATGCTCATGTAAGTAAACTCGTCTGCGAGTTATCTGTGCATCTTGTCAAAGTGGTGGATACTGATGGCCCCACGTTAAATTTGTTTTGTTTTGTGAGGAGTACTATGTTGCCATTTTGAGAATCCACTTCTAAACCTCACTAGTTCCAAGTTTACTGATGGTTAACGGCTGAGCAATGTTGTTTCTCATCTGCTGTATTTAAAATGTGATTACTTGAAACCCTTTGAAACTTTAACTCTGGTAATGTGATCTAATAATGTTGAAAAAAATACTACGAAACACAGCAAAACCATAGCCTGGACACATATTACAATGTTCTTACTGGTGTTTTTTTTTTTTTTTTTTTTCCAGGGCATGCCTGGTGATGGCACAGCTCCTTGAAGATAGCTCCTTCTGTGAAGAGTTCATTCAGCAGTGTCCTGCCGCTGTAGAGGTTCTCAACCTGGTTGCCCAGGAATGCAGCCCTGGTGAGCATGTATCCACACAAATAATTTGAGCACCCAAAACATCTCAAATACAGTGTAATGCGTTTGGTCTGCAACACCATGCACTGTTGGCAGCTGTGTGCGTGACACATTTCTTTCATCTTGTGCAGGAGAGCGTCTTGGCATGGTGGAGGCTCAATGTGAAAGGGTGAGAATGCTGTACCGGGACTGTGCTCGGCCACCACCTCCACCTCTGCAGACAGACAGGCGCCAGGTGGGAGTCACCCAAGTTTATAGAATAGTTCTTGTTTTGATTATGTTAATTTTTGCAGTAAGGAACAACTAACACAAGAGAAACCCCCTCATGGAACATACATGTGCATGTTGCAGAAAATACATATTTATCATGGAAGAAGGTGGAAAAACAATCTTTTGTTTGCAGAAGCAGAAAAAGCAATAACTGAACGTTTCCCTTATTAAAGAGAGTTTAATTTTAGTTTTAAAAAAAGTGCTGATGGAAAACCACGAAAGTCTCTTGAACATGTATTAATTAACTGACAGCCGAAGCCAAGATAATTATGGTATGAAATTCTTACATTGCTGCAAGCGTCAGCTCATAATGGGCTCAAAAACCTTCAAAGACATTTTGATGTACTACAGTCTGATTTGTTTCCAATGATCTCCCTTTGATGTGCTTGCTGCACCAGCCCAAGGAAATTACTTGGTGTCCATCCAGAGTGTTCCCTCCAGTCCGTGCCTGCATGTTCTCATCCCGTTTGACCTCTGTCACCTTCTTGGCTGATCCAAGTGCTGGAGGAGGTCTGCCTCGAGGCACATTCATCTACGCCACCTCTCCTGTACCAATTCAGGTGCACAGATCACAGTGGAATGCACTCCTGCATTAATATTTGCCAACTTTGTTTGAAAGTCTATTAAAGAAGTAGAATTATTTAGTGATACTTCTACATACCCATATTCTTCTATTTACTTCTCTTTGTCCCTGCAGGCACCTTCTTTCTACTGGGAGATAGAAATTGTCTCCTATGGAGACTCTGAGGAGGACAGTGGCCCGATTGTGTCCTTTGGTTTTGCCACTGAGGCAGAGAAGAGAGACGGAGCGTGGACCAACCCAGTCGGCACATGTCTGTTTCATAAGTATGTTCAACTGCATATTCAATCTGAGAGACTCCATCTTTTTCCTCACTGCTCTGTTTCTCCCTTGAGTGCTGACTGCTATCTTTCTCTTTTGTGTCATTCCGTCTCTGTACGTCTGTCTCCTATCTGTCTGTGTGTCAGTAATGGTAGGGCAGTACATTACAATGGCTCCAGTCTGCTGCAGTGGAAAAGTGTCAGGCTGGATGTGGCTCTACTTCCTGGTGAGACAGGAGACAAAAACTTTTTGTTCATCTCTTGTTTTGATGTAGAAATCCATACAGTGATGTGTGTTATGGATTTGAACTAAACTCCTTAAAACCATTGTATCTTAACTGGCTGCTTTTTCAACAAAAACCCTTTTTGCAAACATATCTTGCTTCCTTAACTCAAGCTGTATCCAGTGTTTGCATGCTTTAAAATATGTCATTACCTGTTAACATCATTGTTAAGATGTGATCTTACATTTGCATAAACACAGGTGATGTGGCTGGAATAGGCTGGGAGCGCTCTGAGGGCACTCCTCCACCCCCTGGTCAGGCCCCTAAAGGCAGGGTCTACTTTACCTACTGTGGCCAGCGGCTCAGCCCCATTCTTGAGGATGTGGCAGGTGGAATGTGGCCCCTGGTACACATTCAAAAGAAGGTGGGTTTCTGTAGCTAAAATGACCTTGAAAGCCTTATATTTGAACAGTTGTCGAGCTCTTGTAAAAGTTGGTTCATCACATATATGGAATATGTATTTTATGTTCTCCCGCAAGATTAATTCTGTTTTTTTGCTGTTTCCTTTTTGTAGAACTCAAAGATCCGTGCCAACTTTGGAAGCCGGCCTTTTGCATACGCAGAGGGCCAAGCACACAGAAATGCGGCTGACTTATGTGTGGACCTTGCAGAGGAAATAAGTGCAAATTTTGAAGCACTGCCCTTTGCTATGGCTTCAGACAGTGATAATGATGCAGGTGCAAGCGTTACATCAGACACTGGCTCCCATGGACCCCCTTGCCGAATCGCAGCTGTTGCCGTTGCCCAGCAACGTATGTCTATGACCTTCTTCTCAGTTTTAACCAAAAATGTGCATGCTTTTACTTTAGATTTCTTTTGTTTATCATTTTTTATGAGTTGGTAGTATGTGTGAAATCCGCATCTTGTGTTTGTCTTTTCCTCTTGGTACAGAGTACAACAGTGACCTGTCGTGCCATTACAAGGTGGAGCTGAGCTACGAGAACCTAGTCACCTCTGGGCCTGACTCACATCCTCCGCCTATTGCAGATGATGAAAGTGATGACGAGGATGATGACGATGTTCCGAGGGTGAGTAAGGACTCCACTTATCCACACTGTATCGAGAAAACATTGGTGTGCTTGTATATTTGATTTGATATGATTTATGTTGATTTGGGTTTGACATTAGGAGGACCATTATGCCCTGCTGGTCAAGGCCTGGGAGACCAAAGTGTTTCCGACCATTCGTAGGCGGTTCCGTAATGAAGCTGAAAGGAAATCTGGCCTGGATCAAATCAAAGGAGCTCTGCAGCTGGGTAAAGAATGAAAGAATATCATTAAAACATAGAACAAAAATATTGTATAACGCAGCAAATTACCATAACATAAAACATTTATTTTGCCAACATCATTTGATTAAGACAAGGAATAAACCGGTCAGCAGATCCACAAACTTCAAGGTTTTGTAAACAGGTGACGGCATGTCTGTGTCTGAATCTAATCATGAATATATCACAAACAGAATGAATGAAAGTGGATTGCTGGCACCTCTAAAAGCTGTGAAACTCTGAGTCAGAACATTGCTTGAGAGGAAAAAATGGAACAGAAAAGAAATGGAAAATATATTCTGTTGAAAGATGAATGTCTCTAATAATGAAGGTGCACTACACAACATACAAACAGGTGCTGTCGTAATATAATAAAAAATGAATGATCCTTTAATATATGAAAACAAGGTAGGAAAATCATAGTGCTACTGTGACATGAAATTAAGTGACAAAAGTTATTGCCTCCTTTATTAAATGAATGGCTGACTAAACCATACCCATTCTGAGCCTATGCATATTTTATACTAATGTTCAGTCTGAAAATTCTGCACAATTCTGGTTAATATAGGTTAATATATATATATATATATATATACACAGTGTGTGTGTATGTGTGTATATGTATATATATATATATATATATATATATATATATAAAATATAGGTTAAGCTTTAACAGTGTTTATCTCTGGTGTATTTGAATGGAAACAGGTATGGTGGACATTGCAAGACAGACAGTGGAGTTCCTTTATGAAGAGAATGGTGGCATCCCCCGTGACCTCTACCTCCCTACCATTGAGGATATCAAGGATGAGGCCAACAAGTTCACCATTGACAAAGTTCGCAAAGGTACCACCCACCTACATCACTATACAAGTTGAAATGATCTAACCTCAGGGAACATAAAGCACTGCATTAAAACTGATCTGCATTTTCGTTGACCTTGATGATAATCTGCTTTTTCAACACAGGCTTGACGGTGGTCATCCGCTGTCCTGACAGCAACAATACCAACAGCACTACGGGGGGAACAGCACTGCCCAAGTTTGCTATCCGGGGCATGTTGAAGACCTTTGGTTTGCATGGGGTGGTGCTCGATGTGGACTCTGTAAGTATAATACTTGTAAGTACAATACTTCAGTAGCTTCACAGTGACTTTATCAGTAAACCAACTTGTTTTGTGTGTATGTGTGTTTGTTCAGGTGAATGAACTTGTACAGGTGGAGACCTACCTGCGCAGTGAGGGTGTGCTGGTGAGGTACTGGTACCCCATTGAGATGCTGGAACGCCCACCTGCTGGATCTCGACGCACTGCGGCCAATGGTTTGGTCTCACTAGACAGTAGCAACATTCAGATTCATAGGTAACATATGAACTTAATGAGGATGATCATCATTTAATTTATAGGCATCCTGCTCTTGTGCTCAAAATCACATCTATTTTCCTGCTTTGCCTCAGGGAACTACTTCGCTGTGAGAGTGCGCTGGCTCGGTTATACTGCCGTATGGCCTTGCTCAACATCTTTGCCCCCAAGAATCCCCACACCTTCACTCGTCTCTTCCACATACCTGCTATCCGTGACATCACCTTGGAACACCTGCAGCTTCTGTCCAATCAGCTGCTGGCTCCACCCCTCCCTGGTGAGTTTAAATTATGAATAACTTGATTTTTCAAGTATGTGATGTAAATGCTCTGTTGTGTTTCTGTACTGAATGCTCTGATGTTGTTCTTCCTGCAGATGGCACTATCAGTTCAAGTTCTATCCTGCTGGCCCAGTCTGTGCTTCATAACCTCCAGGGTCAAAGCTGCTCTCCGACAGACCTGTTCTATCAGGGCAATGCTCAGCCCATCCGGGAGTGGTTGACAGTGGCCATCACCCGTGCCTTGCATCAAGGAGAGGAAAGCTTATTGGAGCTCACAAAACAGATCTGCTGCTTTCTACAGGTCAGCTCTGCCAATCAGTGCTATATTTAATGAACTCTCTGGATTCTCTCTCTCTGGACTTTGCAAAGCAGCTAAACGTCTCTCATAACTCTGTTCATTTTGACAGAACGCACCAGAGCAGTTCACATCTGAGGAGTTTCCTGTAACGGAGTCAAAGGTTAGCATGGATGTCAGCTTTCCAGGTGCTGCATTTGTGATCGTATCCTGCAAGGAGAGCCAGCTAGGTTGCCGCAAAGAGTGAGTTACTTTGCTCTATTACGCTTAAGCAATTAACGATGAATTTGGATTTCTTACCATCTTTTCCTTGTTACATTTTTAAATTTCTCTCCCACCTTTTCCACTCCATTAGCTCAAGCCTGTACAAGGCTCCCTGGGCCCGAGTCATGGTGTATGGTCTGGGTCACAAAGTGCGTAGAAATGGCCAACTAAATCTGATGGAGGCTGTGTGCTATCCTCTGGATGCTTCACCTACCAACACAGGCCTTACTCCCCCTCCCACCACCAACCAATACCCCTCTGTTATCATACCCACTGATAAAGTACACATCAAACTGGGTGAGTATCTAACTCTGAAAAGGAAATTCATACATACTGCTTCAAGTTTTCATCAAAAATAATCTGTTACAGGATGAAAAAAAAAGAAATTAAATATGTAATTTTCTTGATTACAGGGGTGTCGCCCCCTCCTGGTGCTGTACTGGTGCTGCACTCCTTGCCACTGGAGTTTCCTCTGGCCATGGCGTTTGCTGAACAGCTGTTGACGTGGAAGCTGGGAGAGGGCAGTGAACGGTCAGAGGATGAGCTGGACACGGTGCCCTCGTCTGTGCTGCTGCAGGTGGTAGAACTACTAGGTAGGTTGAACACCCCTTTTTGACCACATTCAACAAGTCTAATTTATTAACCTGTTAGTACGGTTGTGTACACATTAGGATAAATGTAACCAGAGTAAAATTCTGCTCACTCAAATTATTTGTTTGCAATTTTATAACTCTATTTTACATTTTGTTCTTGATTTTGTTTTTTTGGCCTTTGGGTATTATGTAAAGCTAAGATGGTGAAATTCTTCATAAACCCCTTTTGAGTTGAATGTTAAAAAAAACATGCCAGTAAAAACAAAGCGATACATAACCGCTTTAGACATGGGAAGATTTTTCACAACATCACTCCCCTAAGAAAAGAACCTCATACTTAAGAGGTCAAAAATGGCAATCTTAAATCATAAAATGCTCAGTTTGTGAGCTGCTTAAACCCAAATATTCATTATTCTTCACTGAATAGCTCCATGAGTCATAGAAGAACTTTGAAAGCTTGTGAGATAAATCATGCCAAACATGAATTAAGATTTCCCCGAATCCCATTGTTCCTATTGTTTTAGGTGGTTTGCTTTGGACCACTGATCTGGCTCCTTCCATCAAGGAACTCATCTTTCACTTGTTAGCTGAAGTCTTGCGGAAGATTCACCACTTGGAACAGCGCAAGAGCCCAGCTGGCCTTTCCAGCTCCATTGCTCTGCTGCTTAACCCCTGCCTCGCAGTGCTCATGGCCCTGCAGACTGAACTCCGAAAGCTCTACGACCGGGAGACTCAGGGATGGACTGCTGCGGGTGCTGGTGCAGGGGGGTCTTCGTCTGGAGGCATTTCATTGGCTCTGGGGGCAGAGCAGAGCCGGTTCTCCACCTACTTCCACGCTCTGATGGAGGTGTGTCTGGCTGTCGCTGAGGTGACACTCCCCCTGAATGTTGGTGGTTCTTCAGTGGGAGCCCTGTCTTCCACCAGCGCCCCCAACCTCAGTGACTCCTCATCATCGTCGTCATCATCCCCAGGTCAAACACCACAGAGCCCCAGTCTGCTCTCCAAACGTAAGAAGGTGAAGATGAAGCGTGAGAGAGCAGCGGCTGCAGTGGCAGCAGCAGTCTCTGGGAAACGGGGAAGTGGAGGTGCACGGTTGTCAGAGAGTGACAGTGCCCTGCTGAACATGGCGGGCAGTAAACCTGAGGACATGCTGTGGTTCCACCGCTGCCTCACTCTCCTGATGATCCTACGACATCTTGCCAATAAGGACCCGCAGGGTTTAAGTGTGACCAGTGATGCAGTGACAGATGCCTGCCAGGCCCTGGTGGGGCCTACTGCCCACAGTCGCCTGCTGGTGCTCTCAGGTATCCCCACGCACCTGGAGGAGGTGGTGGTTCGAAATGCCATCCGCAGAGCCTGCAACGCACACGGAGGCCTCTTCAAAGATGAAGTCTTCATCCCTCTGCAGGAAGAGGACCCCAAGAAGCCAAAAGCTGGAGCCGGGGTTTCCAGCCCTCAGGATGGCAAAGCAGGCCCTGAACCTGAGCGCCCTTTCCCTAACAACGGAGGTCCCGAGAGTCCTGACAGCTCCAGCAGCGTGACTCCAGCTCTGAGTGTGAGCGCTTCAGCTTCTACCAGCCAGACCTCCATCTGTAGCTCCTCTCAGGGAGTCTCCCGCACTGCCAGTGAACTTTCTGTCGATCAGGAGCTGTTAGCTGTTCAACCTCTCACGCCTGCTGCTGCAGGTTCAGCCGTTACATACCCACAACAGGGCCCCCAAGACCCCCAGACTGTTTCTAGTCAGGAGAGTCTAGATACCTCCTTGTGTAGTACAGGAAGCCTGGGGAGTCTCGGCAGCTTGGGGGAGCCTCTCGACAGTGCAGATACACCATCAGTGTCGGATGGGGGCTCCGTGCACACAGTCACCTCACTGGAGAGCAATGCAGTCATGGCTAGGCCCATCAAGGGTTATGCTGTCATTGAGGTGGGTTAATTAAGAGCACATTAATAGAATTAAGCGGTTTGATTTTGTTTTGTTCTGAGGAAATACATCTATCTTTGTTTTCCTAATTATAGGTTCGTTCTCGGGCCAAAGTGGAAAAAATCCGTGCCAGTCTTTTCAACAGCAGCGACCTGATTGGTTTGTCCAGTCTGGAAGGTGAAGAGGAGCTAATGGAATTGACCAATGAGGAGATCCTCACAGCCTCCAGTGTTAACCAAAGCCTGTTTGACACACAGGGAAGCTCCGCCCTTGAAGACTACTTCCTGGACAAATCAGTCAGAGGTTGGTGTTTGATTAGATATTTTTTGCTTTTGCACAGTGACAGTTCTGACAGAATAAAATCTTAAATCTTATCTCCATGTTTTAAGGTGACAAGCTTGTGCCTGGAGCACGAGATGTCCTCACAGATATTTTTAAGAGCTGTGTGCACTCGGAGCAGATGCTCAGCCTCACACCGGCCAAGCCGGTTAAAGTGTCTGACATTTACCTCAGCAAAGAGCAGATCAACTCTCAGACGCCTGGCAACCTTCTGCATACTTTCTTCACGAATGTTCGTCCTCCCAAGAAAGTACTTGAAGACCAACTTACTCAGGTACTACTGCGATGTACAGTAGTGGGGGAGTTGTTTCAACTAACACAAACACATTGTTAACACTTTATACTATATGTACATTCAGTTGTGTCACAATAATTTGTTTTTTATTCAGATTCTAAGAAAGTATGGTACTCCCAAGCCCAATAAGAACAAGTACAGTAAGGCAGGAAAAGAGCAACATCAAGGGAAGGTTGTGAGCACCAAGAGGCCCATCACCAAACCTCCCACCAAGGAAAAGTCTGTGCTCAACAGTGTCAGGTTAGTCATTTCCCACAGAACACTTTGAAACACAAGCACAAGTTTAGGTATATTTACACTTGGACGCAGTAATGAAATTTAACTTTTGTGGTTTCTTGCCTGTGCCAGGACTGCGCTGAGTGAGAAGAAGACAGTTCTGAAGCCAAAGTCTCCTGAGAAGTCCAGACCTGACGAGAAAGATGTGGAAAAGTCTCCTGCTAAAAAAACTGAAGGTTTGTAGTAGTCACACTTTGACTACACACATCAAAGTTCAAGACAGCGGGTTTAACATAGTGTTTGCAAAATGTTCCTAGCAAAAGTTAAATCAATTAAAATTTTGCTTGAGAACTTGCTTAAGCTCTACTCCCCTCCCCTTGCTTAAATTAGGATTTAATATTAAGACAATTAGTCATTCTACTGATCCATCCACTGACAGAAAAGTGAGGGTTTTCTGCTTTTGTTTCTGCTTTGTTTTGTATTGTATAACTGGAAGTTAAATGCATCTTGGTATGTTTTTACTGTTGGCCGGGCAAAATTAGCGATATTTGAATTATGACTAAGATAAGATAAGGCACTACTGTGATGCTTTACTATCCCACTAGAATAAACCTGAGCCTTGAGTTTTTTAAACCCCGACCTGTGAGCTGCTTCACATACCACTTTGTTTTCTTTAGTCCCAGAGGAGAAGTACTTGACACTGGAAGGCTTCCATAAATTTGCTGTTGACCGTGCCAAGCAGGACATCCGCAGCGTCTGGAGGGCAATTTTGGCTTGTGGTTATGACCTCCACTTTGAAAGGTGAGAACAGGAGAGTCAGACTCCAATAACCAGCACTCGGACTACTGTAGCTCAAATACTGCCACATTTATACACTAGCTGTTGTGACAAAATGTGTCTCCTTTAAAGCTTTATCAAATTAAGTTTTGTAGTGATCTGATATTTGATTTATCAGACTTAATCACAAAGTAAGCGAATGCAGTTGTTTAAAATTGTATATATTGCTTATGTTTTTACCCAAGTCCTCTTTTAACAACCATTATATAACCTGCATCACAGCATTCCTGTAATTGTCTCCTATAATATGTTGCATAGTGTCCTATAGTGTGGATGGAAGCTGTATATAAGACACTCTGTTTACCTTTTCAACATACTAGAGGATATAAATATGTGGGTAAGAGTGACACCTCTGTATTTAACAGCAGCTGTCCTCTTTACTAGGTGCACCTGTATAGACACTCGTCACGCCCAGAAGGCCTGTAGGAAGTGGAGCTTGGAAATGGATGTGGCATTGGTCCAATACATCAACAGGCTGTGCCGTCACCTGGCTATTACACCAGCCAGACTACACCCCCATGAAGTCTACCTGGACACCAGTGATACCGCTGATCCCCGTGTGGCTAGCCTGCTCAGTAAGAAACCTGCCCGCGCAGTAAAGCATGACTGTACGCTCACTCACAAGAGATTCAAGTCAACAAAGCCTCTTTTGAAGACACGATTTTTGTGAATCCATCGTACATATTTTCATCTATAATGTAATGTGCACAGTTCACACTCGCTCTGTTGTTGTCAGCTACAAATTACGTTTTGTGTGTTTTCAGACGTGCCTGTGGAGAGTCTGCGTTTGCGCTTCGCTCTGCTGCAGTCCCTCAACAACACCCTGGAGAGTTTCTTTCTGCCGCTGGTGGAGCTAAGACAGACGCATACCTATCAGAACAGCATTGCAGCACTGTTATGTGAGGCCAAAGGTGAGTAGGATCTCAGCACAGATCTAGAAGGTTAATGGGACAAAGTCAACTATGTGGGCCATGTTTTTGAGGTGTGACCGTATCAGTGTATTGACCAATTTAGGACACTCACTTTGTTAAAATTTAAATATCTGAAGTGGACTAAAACAATGTGAATCTGATCAGATCTAATCTTTATCACCCTTACCACTTCTTCTGTCCTCATTTGTAACAGGTCTAATCTTCTATGACACGAAGGTCACAGTAATGAACAGAGTACTGAACGCCACAGTACAGAGAACAGCTGACCACGCTGCTCCAGAGATTACACTGGATCCTCTCGAGATTGTGGGAGGTAGGCATTCCTTTCACTTGTTCCCCTTTTTTTTTTGTTTTGTTTGTTTTGTTTTTTGTTTTTTTCCCAATTTCATATCACTTGTACTGGTTCATTGCAAACATTCTTTCTGATTCTCTGGCCTGTTTCCGTCCTTCAGGTGAGATCAGATCTTCAGAGAACACGTATTTCTGCCAGGCAGCACGCCAGCTATCCTGCGTGCCGTCGTCCCAACTTTGTGTGAAACTGGCTAGTGGAGGGGACCCGACCTATGCCTTTAACATCCGCTTCACTGGAGAAGAAGTTCATGGCACAAGTTAGAATTTCTCCTTCACATCTTTTTCCGTACTCCCTTACAGTCCTTTACTTGTCAAAATGTTTGCTTTTTTTCAAACCTAACTGTAGCTGTGATGGATCTGTCTCTCCAGGTGGCTCCTTTAGACACTTCCTATGGCAGGTGTGTAAGGAGTTACAGAGTTCTGCTCTGTCTCTGCTGCTCCCCTGCCCCAGTGCTGCAGCCAACCGGAACAAGGTAACGTTTTTCAGTATCTGACATGTTTTCAGTTTGTCCTGTTTTTGACTCTTTTGTTCTTTAAAACAAGACATACACTGTGTATCCTGTAGTAATGATTGGCCTGATGCTGCCTGAAATCTCAATGTTTCCTCACAATTTTGAAACTTTACTATGAAATGTTCTGAGTTTCAGTGAGTTGAGTACAATCACAAAACTACAGATTATACTGTTAATATCAGAATCCTAAGAATACAGCCTTCCTAAGAATATTATCTGGCATAACAAAGTTAATCACAGGGGTTGTAGTGTGAATTATAGTTATTTTTTGCTCTCCTCAGGGGAAGTACATCCTGACACCATGCCCTATAAGCTACGCAGAGGAACAGTTGTTGCACTTCTTTGGTCAACTTCTGGGCATAGCCATCCGCGCAGACGTGCCGCTTCCTCTGGACCTGCTAGGCTCCTTTTGGAAGGGTCTGGTGGCCGAGTCTCTTGACCTGGAGCAGGACCTGCAGGAGGCTGACGTGCTCACCTACAACTACGTCAAAAAGTTTGAAAACGTAAGCGACAGCGCCATGCTCCTGATGTCGTCATGTCCCTGTCAGCAACTTGCTTGTTGATGTTAGGCTGCTTTCCCTGCTAAAACCATGCTGCAATAACATCTTCATTTGACACTGCAGGTAAGTGATGAGACAGAGCTGGAGGCCCTGTGTGCGGAGATCTCCTCCCAGCACCATTCAGGAGAAAGCCCGGACTCCCCCAGCCGGCCCTGCTGCACCTTTACCTACATCACTATGACTGGTGAGGAGGTGGAGCTTTGTCAGGGAGGCCGCAACCTCACTGTCAGGTACAGGAAACTTACTCATGTTTTTCTTGCCTGCAGATGTCTTCAAATAATTCGATGCAGCAAAACTGTATCTATCTACCCAGCACATTAGTCTGTTCTCATTCTGGATGTATTGTATTGCTTCTTTATGTTAAGCTGGGAGAATAAGGATGTGTATGCACGGGCGGTGCGGAGCCTTCGTCTCAGGGAGCTGCAGAACGTGGAGTGTATGACAGCAGTGCGTGCAGGGCTGGGCTCCATCATTCCCCTGCAGCTGCTCACCATGCTCAGCCCCCTGGAGATGGAGCTGCGCACCTGCGGCTTGCCTTACATCAACCTGGAGTTCCTCAAGGTAAAGATTACATTTGTGTGAAATCTGAATTAGAGAGCTGTGGTATAAAGGGAAAAGGTGAACGGAAAACAAAAGAACGGTGTCACAGTTGCTTCACCTCAATGCCAGGGTCCGGGAGTGTGGGGGTGAAGGGAGGAACTGACTGACTAACGTTAAAGTTAGTCAGTCGGTTAGACTTGTTCATTTCAGTACTATAAGATAATTTTCTTTTTTACAGGTTAGTATTATTAAAATCTGATTTCAGTGCACCCTACTCTCTCCCTCTGTAGGCTCACACCATGTATCAGGTGGGTCTGATGGAGACAGACCAGCACATCGAGTTCTTCTGGACCGCCCTGGAGATGTTCACTCAGGAGGAGCTCTGCAAGTTCATCAAATTTGCCTGCAACCAAGAGCGCATCCCGTTCACCTGCCCCTGCAAGGACGGGGGGCCCGACACTGCCCACGTTCCCCCCTACCCAATGAAGATCGCCCCTCCTGATGGAGCTGCAGGTAACGGCTTACGAGGTTCCAACAGCGCTGTGATTGGACACGAGGGCTGCTATCTCTGTGTGATGTTCTTCTTAGTGCTGTTGGTGCAGAAACTACTGATAGTGATTATCAAAGCAGCTCATGTTGTCTTGCAACCTTAGGCAGACTTTGAACATGTTGTTTGTCATGTTTTTGTAAATTAGTAGGTGTGTATCACGGAGATATACTCAGCAGTTCCATGTAGAAAGACACAATGTTAATTCTGATACCGTATGAGATCCTCACATTCGCAGAAGCGGGACCTATCTGAATTACTATTTTAAGTCACAGGCTAAATCAGTCTACTAGGGTTTACTACAGATAAGATAGCTTAACACTCTTACTCACTTTTATCACTAGACGAGCTTATTATCACTTGCTACACAGCCTTCTGGCCACATTCGGCAGAACCATGAAAAACTCCAGTGGTAAACGTGCATTACAAGACTCATTATGGAAGAGCAGCCCTCAGTGATTTTGTTGTAACACACCTTCCTGTTTTTCTGCTCTCCAGGTCAGCCAGACTCGCGCTACATTCGCGTGGAGACCTGTATGTTCATGGTGAAACTGCCCCAGTACACCTCTTTGGATGTGATGCTGGAGAAACTGCGATACGCCATCCACTACCGCGAGGATCCTCTCAGCGGCTAAGAAGACTTGACAACCCGACGTTCCCAAGCGTGTATACCTGCCCCCCACCCCCCACCCACCCACTCTTACTTTTGACCCCTTCCTCCCTTCACCCCCACACTCCCGGACCCTCCTCTAAAACAGACCTTTATGCTCTGCTGCTCCAAAAAAAACACAAATTTAATTCAACCTTTTTTTTAGGTGGCTATTAATGTTTTGCATGTTAATCCCTGCTTCTTCTTCTTTTTTTTAAATTGCAGTTTACATAAATACTACATCTCATGATTATGTTTGATGCATATTTTTTGAGGAATTCAGGGAAGATAATCTGAATTAACATTGACACAGATAACAAGTGTCTGTTATGGATGCACTGAATTTGAGGATGGCATTGAGGTGAAGCAACTGTGACACCGTTCTTTTGTTTTCCGTTCACCTTTTCCCTTCCCCTAACTTTAACCGAAGGTTCAACAAGGTTCAGTCAAGTTCTGTGAATTTAGCAACTTAACATGATGACTTCATATCAGCACTTTACAGTCGCAAGTTCAATTCATGATCGCTGAACTCTCAAGTGTGGTCTCAGCTAAACTAGCTCCTCTCTGAGTTGTTTCTGTAAAGGCAACAAACAAACTGTTATTCTCCTGTTGCTTAACCTAGCTGCCTCCCTCTGTCCCCCCCGTCTGTGGGGGTGATGTTCTGAAACATGCCTTTGCTGTACAGTAGGACCCTCTCTCTAGAGGGCGATGCTGGTTGGTGCGTGATAAGAAAAACCCAAATGATTTTCACAGAATTATCTGATGTTTGAGATGGAGGTACTACTACTACCAAAAAAAAAAGGAAATGTGTGATGCTGCCTATTTTTTGGCCATGACAGCTATGAGCAGGCAGAAGATATGAACAAGTGCTGTACAGGATATTATGTAGTTTACTGCCTGTTTTAAAAAAAAAAAAAAAAAAAAAAAAAAAATATGAACTGCTAATGGACAAACTAACTTATGCCTATATAAACTGAATACATTTTATTCAAGTCTCTGAAGAGAGGGTATTTAAGTCATGTAAAAAAAAGTCATATTAATCTATTTGTTTATGAAATTGCTCTTTGATTTTTCGATATCCAAGTAGCTGTGGACGCATGGTAGGTCAGGTAGATTGGACGATAAGAGAGGCCTGCTGGTTCTGATAAACTTACACTTCAGGTTTGTGAAACCAGTGTCGCTTTGTGAAAATGGGAAGGAGACGATGTTCTCATGAGCTGCTCTCCCACGTTGTTTGTGTGCTACTGCTACTGAATGTGCAACAAATCCCACCCCCCACCCCTTGATTCCCCAACATACACAATCTACACACATACACCGGGGAAGGGGCGGTGGATTATCTTGAGTTCTGCCTTTTCATAGTTTTCTTTAATGAAAGATGAACAGGATTCTGCTGTTTTTTTAATTTTACCCATAACCAAATGTTTAGCTTTGTAAAAATTAAATAGAAAAAAAAATGTAAATAGACTGAAGTTATGTTTGATGGCAGTTTTTATTAATTGCTAATTCACTTCACCTTATAATTTCTGTTTTTTGTTTGCACTACTCTTCCAAGAAAAGATTCTAAAATGAGCAAACTAGGTGATGTCTGTTGGATATCCAGTTTGTTGTGTTGTTATTTTTTATGAATTTTGGAAATACCAGTAATCTTATCACCTTTGTCTTGTACTCAGATGGAATCAATTTCTTCTACTCATGGTGAAACATGTTTTCTTGTGTGAGTAAAATCGCCATTTTACTTGGATAGAACTGAAAAACAACAGAATTGATATTTGACGCATATTGGGTTGTTGAATTGCTTGCGAGTTTTGGTTTTGGTTCAGTTCTTTTGAAGGGTGATATACCGCTGCTAACAGGGATGCTCTCTCTTCTACTTCCTCCTCTGGCGGGGGAGTAGATAAGGTTAGAAAAAGGACATATCCATACAAAGAGGTGTTGCGATAAAACGTGTGCTGTACATTTACTTGATATTTATTACAATTATTTATGGTTGCATTAACTTAACTTTTACTGTCTTACCTCTGCACATCAGAAACTTAACATATCTAAAATGGATTATACAGATGTAAAGAATCAGATGGCATTTGAGATTTCTGTGTCACAATAAAGAAATGTCTTCATGTACAAACACTGTTTGACTGTCCCGCTTTATGTATTTCACATATTGCTCAGATAAACATTCAAAGTGGTTGGGAAAACATGTCTCATAAACTGATGTTTTCTACTCCAAAATCCACCCCAAAATGGGCCATTTGACCGTTGACATGGGCGGGCGGACTTGCCTGCTACATGTCCACACAGACAATGAATGTTTATCATGACGAATGATGCCTGTGAAACATGTTTTGTCTCCTTTAGGACACGATCTTTATGTAAGGCCCCACAACCAACTCTGGTTACATCACCACTGGCTGTAAACCAGACACCTTTTCAAAGCAGCAAGTGCTGGGCCAGGCCAGTTCTAGCTGGATCTCTAGTCACTGCTCACTGAGTCACACTATCCCTTCAGCTCCATTATGTGCTATATTCAAAGGGAACTATGTACAGCCGTAGGAGTAGTGTTTAAAGCAGACTGTATATAAATAGGTTTAAACAGTTTTGTCAGCAGAAATTCGATGTATTTGATATTTATGTGTTACACCGCAAACTCAGTTTATATGAGTTATGTATTGTGTGTATGGCTCCCCCAGCTGAACTATACTGTGGAGCACCGGTGGTGTGTCACTCAGAACAGTGTGGCTCATGTACAGTGGATGAGTTTTCTCAGAAAATTATTTAGTAATAATAAAAACATCAGTCTAACACCTCATATTTTATTTGAAGTAAGATTTCTCATTTGTAACACCAAGTCTACGACACTAGCCAGGAGGAATTCTCGGAATGTCTCCAGCATGTTGACTAGTCAGTTTCCAAAGAACCAGTCATCTGTCCCTCACATACAGCTGTCCCCCCTCTTTCTTTCTGACATAAGGACCCTCCACCCCTAAGTCTGTGACCACCAGACCAATGTGCAGCTTGGAAAAGTGCCACATCCCTAATGATCCAGCCAATTGAGCGCTCCAGACATTGCAGTGTATTCAGAAGGCATGGATACGTCTGCTGTGGTCATGCGACATGCGACTGACCCATTAACAGCTTCTTTAGCAACCCGAAGGTCTTAAAGTCAGTGAAGCCACTCGACTTGGCTGGAATACAGTGCTGTGTAACGTAATCCTCACTCTAGAAGTAGTGCAAGACATGGACACATGCTCTCTGTGTTGACTGAATTCACTTACTGCTGTATGAAAAATTAGAGGTCAAATTCAAAACTTTATGATTTACTCATTCATAGTCAGTCATAAAGGATCACAGCTGCTCAGGGATGTAATTGTGAGTGCGTCGTGCCTGCCAAAGCACTCCCCTAAGGTGTGAGGAACTTGAACAAATTGTTGTACAATGAATAATTTAATGGTATGGAAGAGATTGTTATTAAGATGGAGCTCAAATAATAACTTCACATAAGCACTGTTTAAACATCCCTTTATCAGAAGTTATGCCAAAGGGCTTCACATAGCAAATGCAATACTTATATATATATGGCATGTAGACATATAGAATGCACATCTTATATACTGAAGTACTTTTCTTTTGATGTGTGTTTTCAAGGCTGCAATTTATTAACATTTCTAAAATCGGTTTGGAGAGTGGTCGACCTTGATATGTCTGGTTATTAAAGACAGAGTATAAAGATATACTATATACTGTAAATATCATCCTGGCCGATTTATCACTTACAATAGGAGGCAAACATGAGCCAGAAGTCCATTCATGATATTCTGTATGATACTTCATGTGAATAAGTGGTTCGATCTGTAATTTTACACACCATCTGCAGCCAGGAATGACACAGGAAAATGATTCTTCAGGCAGAATATTCAGAAATATAATTTATTAATTTTTAAATACATCTCAAAAGTACAAAAGCAGAAGAACATTTTACAAAGCAAGCATGCTAAATACAAATGTGAATGCAACCTAAATGTGTCAGTCTATAGAGGTCTCTCTAGTCACAAACTACCTCTACCAGAGCAGCGTCACAACTACAACATTTTTAAAAGATAAAAAAAAAAATCCCTCCAGCTGCTCGCACTCACATTTGTCAGTCTCAGGAGATTTTCACAGTCTGGAATGATTTAGTCAGTGGAGCACATCGACAATGAGATTAAGGATTGAGACCAACTGATGGAGGAATAGAAGAAAGGTCAGAAAGACCACAGGTAGTCGGCCATGCTAGATAATACCCAGCTGTTTTTTCAGCCTCCACAATTGCCCCATGCTGATGTTGTTGCCTCCGCACACCACGATGACCACAGGGCCAAGGTGCTGAGCCAGCTTGCCCTCATCCTGCAGCCTTTTGATAATACCACTGTACACAGCTGCCAGGGCGGCACCACAGGCAGGCTCCACCAGGACCTTCTCGTCATCTGCAGAGAGAGAAGATACCAGAGGAGATCAGTCTCACGGCTGATTTTTGTCATTTTAGATCTAGTGCACATCTGTCCGGGTGTGGGTCGTACTCACCTACAAAGTGTTCGACGGCTTTTACAGCCTCCTGGTCTGTGACTACCTCTGAGAAAACTGTGTGCTCCTCCACCAGTTTCATAGTCTGTGCAGAGACCCGTGTCAGGCCCAGTGTGGTCGCAACACTGGGGAGCAAAACAAAAAGGTCAGTTTTCACCTCAAGAAGAGGTAATGTAGAGACAAACGCCAGACCAGACAGTGTCATTATTTGGATGTAATAGCATTTATGATTAGGTCATACACAATACCTGGTAATTGCAGGTAAAGTGACCAGCTCTCCAGCCTTCATGGCTGCATTGAGGCTATGTGCTCCCATGGTTTCCATGGCTACAATAGGTACATCAGCCCAGTCAGCACGACGCAGTCCCTCCACCACTCCGTTCAGTAGGCCTCCACCTCCCACCGACAGCACTATGGCTCCTGGCTTCTCCCTCAGGTC
This sequence comes from Seriola dumerili, assembly GCF_002260705.1. NCBI lineage: Eukaryota > Metazoa > Chordata > Actinopteri > Carangiformes > Carangidae > Seriola > Seriola dumerili. The sequence continues at coordinate 5,425,402 of NW_019174272.1, read as the reverse complement.
TTGCTCCAGCTCCTTCACCAGAGATGTATGGCCTTCCCTGCACACACAAACACAACACAGTCCTGTCAGTCTCCTAGAAATGTATTCATTTTTTTTAAATCAATTTATTAATTCTTAAATGTAGACAGCTTCATTTTTCTTTCTCCTTCAAGGCAGCACTTCTTTCTGCAATGCAAGTGCGTCATAAAATGTTGATCTTATCTTATTGTAAGTAGCCCGTGATGTCAGGGATTTATGGATGTGTTTAACTATTCGACTGTGACGTCTAATGTGTAAATGAATTATCTGGCAACCTCTTTAGTTAAGTCTGTGATAAGATACAGTGTATCTGACATAACACCTGATCCAACCCTTTCAACTGTTCTATACATGAGTACGAATGACAGAATGTGATATGACAGGTGTCACTATCAGTCGTTTGTGCTTTGTAAAACAATTTAATTTCCTTTAGTGTAGAGAAGAAACTGTCTTATCACTGCCTCCCCCTCTATTTCCTGATGACAGAGAGATTACTATGGGAGGATTTGTTCAGAGAGCACATAGTGATGCTGACACAGTCCCTGAGGGACAGACACACAGAGACTGTCTTACCAGATGAGGGGGTCATCAAACGGAGAGATGAATATCCACCCAGGGTTATTTGCCACAAGCTGTTGTCCATATTCAATGCTTTCATTTAGAGCCTGACAAAGACAAGGCACACATTTGTTCGATGTGAAGAATTAACGTTATTCTAAGAGCATATAAAAATAAGAAAATAATAATATGTGCAAAATGTAACCAGAATCCACCATATCTTTTAATTTAAAAAGTGATATGATTGATGTGAAGAATGAACTAACCTTTCCATGGATGACCACAGTGGCACCCTCGTCCCTCAGCCTCTCCACTGTGGGATTTGGTGTGACACTTGGAACTACTATGGTAGCAGGTACCCCGAGCTGGCGGGCAGAATAAGCTGCTGCCATACCAGCATTTCCTCCTGTTGGGACCAAAAGTTTCAACGATTACACACTCAAACAGGGCCAGAGATAATTATTAAATAGATTTTTTCTTCTTTTTTTTTCTATTTTTTCTTTGGTGCTCACCTGAACAGCAGACAAACCGCTCACATCCTCGCTCTGCCCACTATATGAAAAAAAACAAAACAAAAGAGACATTACAGTCAAAAATCACAGCGACCCAGTGTTCAGATTAGAGATGACACACTTAAACTGGTCCATACTGGCTCCTCTGGATCTATGCCAATCACCCCAGCCTCAACTTCATCAACACAAACCTCCTTCAAAAACAGAACTACATCATGAAATCATATCATCTCAGAGGAGAAGAAAATGACTCACAGTTTTGCAGAGGTGGCCGATGCCCCTGATCTTAAAGGATCCTGTGGGCTGAGATGAATCCAGCTTGAGGTAAACAGAGGTCCCAGCCACTTTGGTCAAGGCAAGGCTCTGCCTCACAGGTGTGGCCACATGAAGAGGTTGCTGGGTCTTCATCTCACTGTGAAAAAGACAAGCAATAGAAAAGTGCCAAATAATTCAAAACATTGAGCTGATAAAAGAAACATTTGCAAATGTCATTTTTCAAAAACAAAAAGTAAACATAGGTGATTTATTTTCATGTTTGTAGGTAGGTAGGTAGGTTTCTTTATTTGTGCCCATAGGTCAAAAGTAAAAGAGTCAAGTTGTTTCAACTTACCAGACTCAGGTGGAAGAAAATAAGGATAAGGAAAATAAGCTGTGCAGTAAATAATGATCCCAAATGTCCTTATTTCTTCTTCTTCTTGTCCCTTTGCAACTTAAGTGCATATATACCTGCTTATGTTGTGGGCTTGGCAAAGGAGGCCCACTTGCTGACCAATCAGCGTTAGGCATTCTGCCACCAGACCCTCCCAGTTGTCGTAAGGATGAGACGTGCAGAAGATGAATGAAAGTCCGTCCGCTGAATTTCACTTCATTCTTTCTAACAACAATCAGTTTTCTAGGATGTGTCACGGTCTGATGTAAGCTGGGATGTTCGTACAGTCTGCACTGGTATGACTGGCAGGACTGTGCAGTCATTGAGAGGAAAAACAAGATGTCTTTGCACCTCTCGCTGTCATGATTAAGACATAATATTTTAATCAGTATTGTTTGATAGAAAGCGTGTAAAAATGTGTTTTCCCTAAAGCTCATTACATAATTTGACCCTCTTCTCGCCTCCTCTGAGACCACCCATGACATTTTTTACACGATGTCCTTTGCATGTTCTCTCCCCTCTAAAGGAATTGCACACACTGCTGGCATTACCAAAAGAGTCACTACTATTTTGGCCCCGATCTTCAGCTACCAAAAGCGGCCTCCGTGAGCAGCCTCCGTGTGGACGGTTCAAACCTGAACGATCCGGTGTTTCCGAGAGTGTGACTTGCTGTCCCTGCATAAGTGGAAGAAAGTGCTTTAAAATCACTGTCTGCCAGGTTGCAAATATCCATATAACAAGTGTAAATAAAGTGGGTTTAAATATGTTGATTTGCACATGCTAGTAAAATGACAATGCTCTTGTATTTTTTATTGCATTTATTTAAAATTGTGTCCTTAGATGATTAGTTTGATGGTGTTCTACTTTGTGATAGAGAACCATGCCAGCCCTCTGACCAATGATATAACCTGGCCCGCTGCACGACTAGAGCCTGGGGTGAGATGACCGAGGCTCAGTTCCAGCACCTGCTTATGTGCTCAGGGTCGCCTCAGAAAGATCATGCGACGTTATTCTTCCTCATGGGCCTATTATTGCCACAGTTAGGACAGTAACACGCTACCAAACAATAGTACAACAACGAAGCCCTTCGAATAAGTAAATACATTTTAATATTAGATAGTTGATCAACATTATTTTTTTTATTTCAAATAAACATTATATTTGTGGTGGCCAAAGTTAGCTGCTGATGTTATTGAAAATATTACATTTCAACTATATTATAGTTAATGGCCAATTTATCAGCTAAGGTCACTGACATTTTTGTAGGCAATGCTGGCAGGTAAAGTAACTGTAACTATTTAATTTCATAACAATTTTAAAATGTCCAATTCTGTCCATTATGAATTTTAAATTTGTATTGCACAGAATTAGCAGCTAATGTTACTGTCACTTAATATTAAAGTTCCTCTCCAGACATGTTTTAAAATAAAAAGTGAATAAAAAATCCAAAACTGTTAGCACACGTACACTCACTTTCTCATTGAAAAATCTGTATCAGGGGTTGTGCCCCGGTCACCCTCGCTGCTCGCGCTCGGGTGACAGGTGAAATATAAATGCTATCAGTGTAATTAGCGTAGGAGACAGGAGAGACTCAGCCACATGTTCAAGCCTCAGTCAGACCAGACTCAGGACTTTTTGAGGAGTTTGCTGTGCATCAAAATCGGCGACTAGCAGACGTATCAGAACAGTTGGCGTTGTTAGGATCTTTTATTTGTTTTGGCTGTTTGTTAGTTAGCAACTGGCAGTTGCTGACACAGTGCTAATGATTGTGCTAATGCACACTCTCGCTACCTACCATAGTAGTTAAGTGTACAGCAAATTCCACGGTGGAGAGGCTGAAGGACGAGGGTTAAATTATGATGGTTTGTGGTTAAATTGTGCACATACATTATTATTTTTTGATTTTATATGATCTTAAATAATTTTAATTCATCAGATTGAATAAAGTTGTGTCTTGTCTTGTCAGGTTCGAAATGAAATCACTGAAAATGGACAAGAGCTTGTGGCAAATAAACCTGGTTGGATATTTATCTTTCTGTCTGATGACCCCTTGATCTGGTAAGATGTACCATGTAGCAATGGAAACCATGGGAGCACATAGCCTCAGTGCAGTCATTAAGTCATTAAGGCTGGAGAGCTGGTCACTTTACTTGCAATTACCAGGTATTGTGTATGACCTAATCATAAATGCTATTACATCCAAATAATGACACTTTCTAGCATTTGTGTCTTTATTACCTCTTCTTGAGGTGAAAACTGACCTTTTATTTTGCTGGTCTATGCACAGATAATGAAAGTGGTGGAGGAGGACAAAGTTTCCTCAGTAGTCACATCTTTATACCTACAAAAGAGGACCTATTATTTTCCAAATTTTCCTATATTGTGATAAATAGCTTTTTGTGTATCTCCAAAGTCGCAAGGCTCAAAGTACACACTGTTGGGGCAAAATTTACTTTCTCATTTACATGAAATGCCTTGCCAGGGGCCGTGGCCTTACTTTCTAGACCTGTTGATGTCAGTACGTCCCTCAGTGCTGCCCACATGGAAGCAGCACATCATACAACTACTTAAAATGAAGGCCAGGAAACGTTTTGCTAGTTTAGGAGCAATGCTGTAAAGACACAATGTTCTCAATTACCTGGAGAAATATTTTGTTTGCTCTGCCAACGGCAGAACCACAAAGAACTCAGTGGCTGGAATTCATTTTTACTACAGTTCTCTCCACTGTTCCAAACACTTTATTGTGTGCCCTGCACTTCAAAGATTTTTATAAAAAAAAGTGCACAGTTCGATAATGGATTTTCGCAATGGTTGTATCTGAAGGACGGGGCAGTTCCCACTTTATGTTGCCCAACAGGAGAGTCAGGCTCACAACCTGTAAGTGTGCATTATTTTTTGTAGATTTAGGATGTTTAAGCAGGTCGCCGGCGACCTGATCACGTTAGTGGAACACGCACAAAGATAAATGCTTAAATGTTTGTCTATATTATGCTATACCTTGGATAAATTATCCACAATTTAACCATTCAGTTCATTATTCAGAGAGGGGAGGGGGGCCTTAAAGAGCTCTGACCTCTAACAAATCACCATCACAAATTCAGTGTTGATTTGAATTGAATGAGTTACACTTATGTTACCTCCCAGCGATGCCAACTAAGAAAGAAGTATGATTAGAAAAAACAAACATTAAACAATGATTCTAAAGTGAATGAAAAATGATAAAAGGTGAGTAACCTTAGCTGCTAAATTGGCCGTGGATTATGTACATCTGGACAAAAATCTTATATTTTCAATAACATTAGCTGCTAACTTTGGCCACCACAAATCTATGTTGCGATAAAAGGACAAAGGTCATTAACATTAGCTGGTAATTTAGTCTTCAAGGTTCCAATGAGATGATGAAATGAGAAAGTCTGTGTTACATTAGCTGCCATGTTTGGCGATTAAACAATTTTCCTATTAAAATGAAAATCTGTCAATAACTTTAGCTTCTAAATTTGGCCATCAAACATAAAATGAAAATGTTTCAACAACTTAAGCTACTAAGTTTGGCCTCCAACAATGTAATGTCAAGGAAAAAGAGGAAAGTTACAGTAACATTAGCTGCTTATTCTGGCCATCACAAGTATTGATTTAAAATGAATTAGTTAGTTACATTACCTTCCAGCATAGTCTATTAAGAAAAAGGAAGTATGTTAGAAAAAACAAACATTTAAATTATTCTAAAGTGAGTGCAAAATGATTAAACGTCAGTAGCCTTAGCTGCTAAATTGGACATTGATTATGTTCATCTGGAAAAAATATATTTTCAATAACATTAGCTGCTAACTTTAGCCACCACAAATCCATGTTGACATAAAATGAAAAAGGTCATTCATCAAAAATTAAGGGGGAAAATTTAAATCACACATCAGATCCTAATGAACGAATTATTCAAGTTGAAAATCTTTACTGATGTACATTGTATAATTTGTTGAGAACAAAATGATGTAACAATGGAAACCAAAATCATCAATGAATTAAGGGCTGGATTCACGATCACACCGAAAATCAAAGCAAAAATTGAAATCACAGGCGGATCCAGCTTGCGTGAATTTCATAATGGCAACTCATAATGTGACTCAGTAGTATGTATGGCCACCGCATGCATTTATGCACTCCCGACAATGTCTGGGCATGCTCCTGATGAGTCAGTGGATGGTGTCCTGGGGGATCTTCTCCCAGACCTGGATCAGGGCATCAGTGAGCTCCTGGACAGTCTGTGGCGGTACTTGCCGGCGTTGGATGCAAATACAGCAAACCTTCTTGCGACCGCACGTATGGATGTGCCATCCTGAAGGAGCTGGACTACCTGTGCAACCTGATTGGGCTGCAGGTACCGCCTCATTCTACCAGTAGTGATAAGGACACTAGCAAAACACAAAACATTCACTTGTGCTTCCTAAATAGACAGATTGATATCCCTGAAGTTTAACTGACTTGGTGTTATACTGTATAGTGTTCCCTAAATATTTTTGGGCAGTGTATAATATTTTCATTAGCATTAGCAGCTTATTTTGGCCACCACAAATCTATGTTGAGATAAAATGAAAAAGCTTGCTAACATTAGCTGGTAATTTGGCCCTCAATGTTCTAATGAGAAGATAAAATGAAAAACATTAGCTGCTAGGTTTGGCTATCAAACAACTGAATGAAAAGTTTTTAATTAATTTAGCTATAGAAATTCAAGTTATAGTCAAAATTTCATGAAAGTCAGTTTTATTAGGCATTACATGACCACCATAACACTCCCACCTGCACAGACATCTTTCTCCCTTTGCTGAGAAAGAACAACTGTTTATATTGCCTGTCTCTTCTGATCAATTAGCCTGGGCAGAACCAAACTTCATTCAGGGGATGTAAGTCTATCCTATTTAAAAAGATTAATTGACAAAAGTTACTATTATCTGTAAACTTCAATGGTACAAACAATATGTAAATCGTAATTTTCTAAACAAACTGTATAATCGCTCGAAATCAGACAAATAATTATTAACACAGTATTTTCAACTTATGACCACCCCCACAGTCATGGCATAAGCTGTGACATCATTGATGACATCAGCAAGAGCATAAAAGAGGGAGGTTTTTGGCTGCCACCCCCTTCACATCAGCTGTTTTTGTGTTATTTCTGACTGTTAATTGATCAGTAATCACATATGATTTCCATAACCTCATGGTGGACATGCTGACAAATAAAACGCTGTTTTAGACTGAGAAACCATTAAACAATTATCTTAATTCAATTTTATTTTAAGTTTTAATTTTGGGCATTTTGCCTTTATTGTGACAGTATAGTGAGAGATAGAAAGGAAAGTCAAGGAAAGGAAGAGAGGGGAGGACATATAGCAAAGGGCCGTGGGTTGGATTCAAAACCATGGCCACTGAGGTTAGGACTAAGCCCATGTGGTACATGTCCTTCCGGGTGAGCCACTGAGACGCCCATTAATTCTACTTTTAAACAATCATCTTAGAATATTGTAAGCATAAAAAGTGTTAAATGCTAAAACTGTAATAATTTAATTTTGATAACTGATGTGTATATATAATTATCTACAAATACAAAAAGTGCAGTGGCTGTTATTTTAGATTAAGTGGCTGCCAGGAATTGACAAGCAAGAGAAAGTAGAAAACAGAATTGAAATAAAACTGAAAAATTAAGGAAATCAGGGTAAAGCTAAAATGGAAACAATGACAGGATTATTTTTAAGACTCTTTTCTGAAGCTAGTTTTTGTTGTTTACAGTTTCATACACATTTTCATCTAACTATTCAGTATTCCCAAAGGGTATCTCCCCATTTCCTTCACTTGCATTCTTTCCCTGACCCATCATCTGGAGCAACATCAGTTTCTAGTGATGACAGCACAGCTGGCTCACAGCTGGATCAGCTATCAGTCTGCAGGTGTTAAGAGCTTTTTTATGCTTTGGAGTTTGTAATTGCATAGATAAAATGATGCACTGTCAAAATAATTAGTATGGCCAGTGAAGTGCTGCAGTGACGCCCTTCAACATGACAAAAGTGACTGTGAAATATATTGAATAAACTGTTTGACAGCAGCTGCACATTCATGAAAAACATTCTATTTTCTATTCTATTTATTATTTCTATTTCTAAATTATTAGTCCAAACTATATAAAAAATAACCTTTAGATTTAGTTTACAAAGACTGATTCTGAATACAAATTTAATTTGTTTTCTGTTCACATATTTGCATTTGGCCATACTAAATGTTTATACAATGTTTGCAATCAGTGGTTTTTGGTGGTCCAACTTTTTTTTGCAATTTGATACTTCCACAAAATAAGCTTGATAACTTGATCAAACAATTAAGGTATGCTAGCATTTAATTGGCAGAGACAGCAAGGACTATCAGGAGGCTCACGTCATGTACAAGTATCGCACTTACTGACCAACACGAAGGAGCAGAGAGCAGATCTGTGCACGTGAAAGTTATCAGTGTCAGTCCAGAGGTAGTAGTAGGTAGGTAGGCAGTAAACTAACCAACCAGCAGCCACTGTTATTCAAAATGAAAACCTGTTACCTGCCTAACATCACCAAACGTACATTATTAAATTGTACTGATATCAGTAGGTTATCAGCATTTTTCTGTCATAGCAGGTCAAGGTGGAGCTGGTTTTAAAATCAAAATCCAGGGGAAAAGGGGAGTTGCAGCAGTGGTAGTACTACTGAATATACATGTAAATATGTTGTCGGATGCAAAAGTGCTAAAATATTGTTTGATTTTTCTCTTTTCCGTTAAGTTATTCCCTGAAGTTTATTTTAGTTATATTTTTGATCTGTTACAGTGTATAGTTTTCATTTAAATGTAAATACATATCTTAATGTAAATACAGATATGTGAAGAAAACCATTTGCTTGACAGCATTAAAAAGTCCTTTTTGTTTTGGAAGGGTTGTTGTGTCCCTACCAATGTTGAGACCAAACCTATGCCCTTAAGGGAAATAAATGGTGTCTGGCCAAGTGTCTTACTTCTTCCAAAACTGTATGTAGGTCATTCTGTCAAGTGAGGTTGTGCATACTGTCAAGTGGGGGAAAAAGCTACGAGAACTAGATAAAATTAGCTGCCTTGATTTCAAGCACATTCATTACTACTTTTTCTTTTCTTTTCTAAAATGTGTAGAAACCAATATAATAAACAACCACAGTTGTGTAGACAAATATTAATTGTAATATGTAACAGGACACCCCAGTGTTGACATGTTGGTGACTTTATGACAATTTATGTGACACTAAAAACTTCTGTGCTTTTATCACATCTGATGTTTTGACTTGTCAGAGCAGGGAAAGCACAGGTGGGGCCAGTAACCTTAACAATGACTCCACACCATTTAAATGTCCCATTAAGAGCCATACCAATCAGGCACCCAAAACTGGCACAACTTAAAGCAAATCAGCCTTCATAAATACTATTAATTACATGTCTCTTCTTCCTGCTGTTTTATACCAAAATGGCTGCTGTGAAAAAGGCCTATTACAAGACTTGAGACTTTTTGTTACTTTGCAGGGAATTACACAACTACTGGTGTCAAGGGCAAAGGATTCTCTGTAAAGGATTGTTACACCATCTGCTGGTGAAGAGCTGAACATTTTTCAGAGCTCATGAGTTGCATCAGTCTGCCTCATTTCCTGGTGTTACTAGACAGCCTGCTTATGTCTGCAAATTTCCTGTAAATTATGATTGTAGTCTCAATCTTCAGGGTCAGAAATAGTCATTGATACATAAGTTATCTAAACTCACCATTAAGGCTGCAATTAATTTTGGAAATATAAATACTTAAATAAATAAAGACTTCAAATACTTGCAGGGGTGTTCAGTGTAGACACCGTGCTTTTTATTATTCAGCATGAGTTAGTCCTGCCCAATATATAATATAGTCTATGTCTTTTTCCCCCTATAATTTGACTAAGTGTCTGCAGTGATTAAGGTGTATTGCTGGGTCAACACAAGTCATCCTGCCCTAGGCCAGTAATATTGTCTTTGTGTGAGTACATACTGTGTCTTCTGTACATTTCTACTGCTGTAATACCACTTAGGGACACACTGCTTACTCTAACCAAATGCCCATTCCAAAAACCTATACGCTGTGTCGTGAGGCCTTTGTAGCCATTGTAGACCGCGAAGGCCAAACCGAAATGAGACGGTCTTGCCTACAGAGGATTTGCACACAACAGTTGTTATCTGGTCAGCTGCGCTGGAACCCAGCACTTACATTTAAAAGTGTATTGTTTAGACTCTTTCGGCATTGTTTGCCGCCATATTATTTTCATTACTGGGGTGCAATGAATCTTGGGATAGGTTGAACCACGAATGATGACCCAATGACCGATTGGATCCAAGCTTTCATTGCTGAGGAAAGCAAGGCGGCCCCTGAATTGGGACACAGGTAGTGACTTTGGGATGAGGGAACCTGTATCAAATCAGCCCTTGTGGTGCACCAGTAGGTGCCCCTTTTTCACCTTCACCCCTGACCTTACAGAGTCCATGAATGCCTCTGACCGGAAAGTTACCAAACATTTACTTTGAATTCCATTTTCGTCCCACTTTAAATTTTTTTTTCTTTTTTAAACACTTTATATTTGAAAATGCTCCACTTATCAGACAGGACATAACATGAAACATCTTCTCCAGGTATGAGTATGTACAGAATTCCACTTTTTAAATGGTTTGTAAAACCAAAACAAATCATAACCGAGTGCTACATTCACTGACTACTATTCTGTTCCTGACTCAGGCTCCCACAGACCTTCATGCCTCCCTCTGCACAGCGCTCAGAAATCCGCTATGGCAACAGGGGAAAAAAGACACGAAAAAAAGGAAAAGATTTGACAACATGGCGCACTTTCCTTGAGAAAAGTTTCTCCAGGACGCCACACAGCTCCGTTTTTGTGGATTTTCCTCGCTGTTTATCGACACCTGCACTATAACGTGGACTTCTTGGCTGCATTTTGAACACCTCTTGATGCATAAACAGTCGATAAAACAGTTAACAAGGAGTGTGATGGGATGAGAGCGATAACCCGCCGCACAAACCAAAGCAGTCAGACAGGATGGAGAAGCAAGCGACTCTGAAAGAAAAGGTAAATAGATTAAAAACTACTCCACACACTGTCGTATGACCTGCCATTTTTGTAGTTGTTGGTATTTTATTGCCTCCTGAATAGCACTTTTTACCTCGCGTCCTGGACAGGAAATACCAAATGACCAATCCTGCGAAAACCTCGTAAAAGACCTCTATCGATTTTCCAGTCATGCATACTGTATTGTACTGCACAGCATATGTGTGGGCTCAACTGTCGCAGACAATATCCAACTTAAATGTGATCTGATGACAGTGGAAGATCATACAGATCACAAAATAGGCTGTAAACCCAAACCACACTTATATTGTTATTGCATGAACAGAGAGGCTTGTACTGCCAAATTCCTTCAGGCAGCAAGTTTGTGTGTATTGCCATGAGTAAATCCACATAATTCCCCAACAAAACGGTAAACATGTGCAGTCCAGACTATATTTGCCTTTGGAGACTTGAGTTAATCTCTCACTGTCTGTCTCCTTATGATTAAGTTGGTAGGGTGTCCTCTGTATTGGACTAGGCTTTCATTATCTCTCCACCCTTCCTGCCCAGTGCTGCCCACATACCGTAGGCATCCCCCAGTATGTTGTAGCAGATGAGACAGCACAGATTGGACCTTCCTGTAAAATTGCTCTGATTAGTTCCCTTCGATCTGATCCCTTCTAACTAGCTGATTTAAGCTAAGGCTTGTTTGAAGGATAAACCTGCATGCATGCACTTGGGCCCATGGAAGAACTAATCTATAATAGATGCTTTTCCTGACATTTCTTTAAGAGCAAGGCTTTGAATGTCAGTATTTGTGACAGTGCTGTCAGCTGCGGTGTGGACGTCACCCCCTCAGTCTGTTTGTACATTTCTGAGAGGTGGGTTGCCTCTCATGGCACTCACAGCAATAAAGCCAGCAGTTAACACTTGTTTTAAAACCTTTGTGCACATATCCCACTGGGTTACCGTAACTGTTGGTGAAGCATAAATGACCTTTTCCTGATCTACAAGTGTTGAATTGGCTATTAGAGGCACAATATAAAACACAGGACCAGCCAAAGTAAAGCAGGCATTCAATCATTTCCGAATTGTTGTCATGAAGATTGAAAAGATTATTTAATGGTTATCACAAATAGAAGAACTAAAAAATGTGGGAAAGATGAAGGTCAAAGGGTGCAAGAAAGCAACTGATCGGTACCGCACTATAACTTGATGTTGAATCTACTTGATACCCAAAGCCCTCATGTCTGCTGCTGCTACTCCCTGGGCCTCTGGAAGTAATTACCAAGCCTGCCCTATCCCAGAATTCAGTCCGAGGAGGTGTGGTGAGAAAGAGGTATAATGGAAGCTGGCCCAAAAAACATGCAACCTGAGATGAATTTCATGATTCACTAATACTCAGCAAACCGTCCACGTTAAATGGACACGGCACCTACTTCATCAATCGGACTTTATTGGTTGGCTGCAGTTACAGTGAGACTTAAATCAATATGATAATTGGTTTGCATTCAAATGGTTTGCCTGCCAGTTGGTTCAGCAGTGCAACAAGTTGAATATGAATGGGTATTATAATAGATTCAATCCCACATTAATGCTTGCGGCATTGCTCTAAGGCAGGTATTATCTTGGTTGTGGTGGGAGATTTATCAGTGTAATCAAGATGCCTTTATTAGGCTGAACTTTACATTGTTGTTGTGTGTCGAAACCTCTGTGTAGAAGAATAGCAAGAAAATGGCTGTGAACATCAGAGTAAATACAGGCTTTGCTAAAGTCCTACCCTGTTTTAAACCTTGATGAGTCGGTCCTTTGTACACAAAGGTGAGTTAACCATAGTACGTGAGCAAAATCAGCAATTTCTCAACAGTCTCATTTTAGAAAAAAAAACAAAGCGTTTAACAACAATAATTCAACACATTATTGTGGAGACGCTTTTAAAACTATTGTCATGACAGAATATACCCCAAAAGATAAATTGATTGTCCATTTAGTGTTATATTAATTATCTAATATTTTAGAGTGGGATATGGAGTGGATTTTATATGCTGTGTCTCTGTGCGAATCTTTAACCTATAAAATTAACAATTAAAATAACTTTCGTACAGTTATATTGCTCATATCCTCTCTGGTTTTTACAGACATTTCTTTCCCAGCTGACATTGACTTGTCACAACAGGAAAATTACAGGCAGAATAAATAACGATGGCTCATTAGTTTAGTGTTCCAGAAAGACATAGGAGTGAGCTAGCGTGCACAATACGAGGGTCCTGTAACTGGCAAAACTAAATGGAGTTCACCAATTACTAATGTTATTAATGACAACCGTGCTTTGCCTGCTATCCATCCATGCATCCATCCATCCATCCATCCATCCATCCATTATCTGGACATTGGGCAAGGGCGGGGTTCACCCTGGACAGGTTGCCTGTTTAAGGCAGGGCTGACATATGAAGACAAACAAGCATTCACACTCTCATTCACACCTATGAGCACTTTAGAGTTGCCAATTAACCTAATGCATGTTTTTGGACTGTGGGAGGAAGCCGGAGTCCCCACAGGGAGAACATGCAAACTCCACACAGAAAGGCCCAAACTGGGGTTCGACCCAGAACCTTCTTGGTGTGAGGTGACAGTGCTGACCACTGCAGCACTGTGCCGCCTTGCTTTACCTGCTATGACAAGTCAAAATTCCTGCTGTGAAAAATGTCTATTGATCTCAATCATCACATGGGACCACAGTATACATGTTTTCATTGTTTGTCATACACTTTTTCAGAAAGACCCTTCACATGTATACATCAATATTCCCTACCACTTGAGCTGCATATTCTAACTACTGTATAATCAGGTAACACTGGCCAATATATCTCTACAGTAGAGCAGTTTGGTATAAAAGTAAAACTACTGAAAAGTAAGGCATTGCTCAAAGGCATTCCTAGCATTTAACTGTAAAAATATTTTTCAGTCACACTGATTATAGCCCTTTCATTCCTCTCTGTCTGTTTCTCTAGTTTTCAATCTTCGGCTCTCGGACAGTGGGCAGACCTATCCGATGTGTTCCTGGAGACGATGGGACCAGGTATGGTCTCAGCAAAGCAGAGTTCATGGAGAAAGTGCAGCAGAGCAACGAGGCTTGTCAGCGCGGTGACTTCCAGGCGGCCGTTCATTTGTACAGTGATGCCTTGCAAGCCGACCCACAGAACTGCATCCTGTATAGTAACCGTTCAGCAGCCCTTCTCAAACTGGGACATCACCAAGCGGCTCTGGATGATGCTGAAAAAGCTTGTGAGCTTAATCCCAAATGGCCCAAGGTAAGTGATATTGTAGATCTTAAATGATTGGCTTTTCTCAAGTGCACCAATGGAGTGTCATCGCCAAGAATTGTAAATCTCAAACAAATCTAATGTGGTGGCTCTGATGTCCACAGCATTGGCAATTTCATCTTTAATGATCAGGAATTAGTTGCACAGATTGAAATGGGGACATGCGGCAATTTTAAGTATGTTTAATAAAAAATGATTTTCGTTGTGTTGCTGATAAAAGTGACATTTTGTCCATATAGTAGGTAATAATAGAGCAGTAGGTAATAAGGCAGTACCGTAGTTGTAACATTGTTATTGTACTATAAATTATTTTTATAGATGACTTATCTTCAATTCAAAGTGTCTAAAATTCGAGTCACATTTTCACTCCTCAGTTACATTCTCGTGGCTGCTGATCGATACAATTTTCTGGGGTCTTGTCTCTGATCTTGTCCAGGCCATGTGGACTAACCTGCGATAGATTTCACATTACTCAGCCACAGAGATCACTAGGAGACCAATTCCTCTCAGTGATAGAAATGCATTGATTTCACGATTTAGCATGGAGAGATACTTTTGTCTTTTGAGAGAGAGATTGATGATAATGTGGTAGAGTGGTATTGATGATAATTTGTCGCTACCAATGATGCATCAGTGGCCACCTCTTCTTTGATCTGAGGTCATGCATCTTCGGATGCTAAGGTAGGTTTCCTCCTCTGTAAAGATGTGGCATTGCATTGACATTGAGACTGTCACTTTTTATTACACAGACAATGTTGTGTGCTTGCTGCAGTGTCCCATAGTATATGGACTTTTCAATAGTAAAAGAATAGTAAAACTGTTATGAATGAATGCCTGTCACAAATGTAGTCCTGTTAACACCTCCTTTTTTTTTTTTTTGGTTATTCATATTCTTGTTATTATGAATATGCAGTTGCTGTCCAGCTGTTATTTTAGATATTTTTCAGTACAATTACTCTTCTTTGTCATTTGACATTTCCAATTCCACAACAATAGTCTCATTTCTTCACATCTCACTCTGTAGCATCTGAGCGTTAATATAGAGTACATCTCTTTCTTTCGGGAGACATTTCATAACCTTTTGAGGCCAGTGAGGCCAAACTATAACTGAAAATCACTGCCAAAATCATTCTCCTTTCTCCTTTTTATATGCTATCCAAGTACAATGAACTCTTTGTGGTCTGACTGGGGGATGGTTGGCTTAATCTCAGCAGTGTAGCTCTGCTTATTCTAGGATTTACTGCCTGACAGTTTGGACTCTCATGCTTAAGTTTGTGTTAGCAGACTGTGTGTCTGTGTATAGCCTGACCCTTGTGTTGGTAACTTGGTAACATGAAACAAAGGGATTAATGTGTCTGTGGTATTGACAAAAATACAGAGGGCTGCATCCTAATGTTTTAAATTAAGTTTCTTGAATCACCACTAGGGGTCACTCTTGTCAAACAAGAAGGAATTTGAAGTGTTTTGTCTGTGCAGGACAAAAAGACATTCATGCAATTTAATTTCCAAGATTTTATTTTATTTTTTTTACATTCAGTGGGTTCAAGGAAATCCTAATGTTTCACCTCTATGGTAGAAATGTGCTTACAGCCACCAAGGAGAATTTCGTGGGAGGTGGGTTTTCTACTTGATAAATGCACTGGTGGGCCAAGGTCACAACAAATCCATCTTCCATTTTTTTTTCTCTGATATGTCAAGAAAAAAAAGAGACACTTAGCACAAACTAAATTCTGGTTTTCTGATTAGAATTTGATAATTTTGCATTTTCAAATCCACTTTGTATAGCGGATATGAATGAATAGTGATTTGAATCCTGTATTCAGTTAGTGCTGCCTCAAAGAACTGATTAGTAATGGGGGTCTAGACACTAACAGCGTTGGCCTCGGGGAAAGAAAGATTTGTCGTTGTACAGTCCATCTGCTATGCCTGGATGTTTGATGAAGGAACAGGGATTAAATCATAGTAGTGTGCTGGCATTCAGATCCTGCGTGAGTACATAATATCATCAATCATACCTCCCTATGACTGCACTCCTGGACTCGCGCGTCAAACAGTGACAGGCATGGTTTTGCTGCCCCAAGCGCCAGCGAGCAGCCCACCCTCCTGAAGCCCACAGCCAGCCTGCGAAGGAGCCCCCTGTCTAATCTGTCAGCTTTCCCTGTCGTAAGTGCCAGGAAACACATTCTGAAAGAAGAAAGAAAATGTGTGGTTTAATGACCCAAGACAGCTTTAGGCCCTTTGTACCCCACCCTCTTACTGAATATAAAAAGCTTAAATGAGAACAAAATAGGGTGTCATTTCATAGACAGGGGGGCCACACTTGTGTGTGTCTGTTCACATTTTGTCTCTATGAGCCAGTGTGGGAGGGAAACTGGGAGAAAATGTGTGGTGTGTAATCAAGCTTTCATGTGCATGATTAATTTTTAAGTACAATAGGAGTGATACTGTAGCAAACTCTTAAACTTTAATTAACCCTTTAAATGGGCATATGTCATCTGCAGTATGTAAGATGGAGAATGCTTCAGCATCTATTTGCAGTGAGTATTTTACGATTCTGTGTTGCAAGTGCTTTTTAGGCATATACAAGTGACTTAGAGGACAATACCCTTTCTAGATGGATTCCCTGTCTACTCTGCTCTTCCATCTGCTCCCTCCCTCTCAACACGGCTGTTCCAGTGACATGTTAAACAAACAGCCCTTTCTGCTATCACTCCCATTCTTCTGCTTGAGCGCTGACAGGAGAGTTCCCAGGGAACCAGAAGACAACTGGCACTGCAATGTCAGGGGAAACATCTCTATCATTTGCATATCTTCTGATTATAGGTTATGATGGTGCCTATCAAGGGTATTCTGTCTCTTCAAGTGTTAATTGCCAAAGTTGCTGCCGACACCCACTCATAATGATGGGTGAAACCCATCAAGCCTCATTTCTCAGATGGGCCTGTACATTTTTTTTTCAGTGCATGCCATTGCTTGCATACATTTTTCTTTTTCGCAAACATAAAAATGTCCATTTACATCCCGGTAGAGGGGCCTTGGGTTTAAGTGAGACAATGAGTGTTTGCCTTGGAAAAGGTCATGGTGTATGGAGAGCTGAAAGGGGACTTTAATTACAGCAGCAGCATATCCAGTAATTGTGTAAGGAGTGTATGCTGACACCTCGAAGAGGCATAAAGCTTCTTTTACCTGCAGAGTTGGGCGATTACACTGGCTTTTGCTGTCACTGTGCTTGGAACAGGAAGAAAAGAATTATGTGTGTTATTGAAGACCTCATCCTTTGCCACTCTCAGCAGTGCTCTGCTTTTCATGTGGATGAAAATCACTGGGTTGTAATGCTCCCCTGTTGGTATGACAGTCCCTTAAACCAGCTCTCATCTGATCTCGGTGTGTGAAAAGAATAAAGAACCTGTCTTTTGATCTCATGTGGAGAGTGGTTATAGCTCTTGTACCTTTCTTACTGCTTTCATTTGCACCATCTGAAATATTTATCTCAACATTTTGGTGACCTATCCTGTTATTCTGACACATGCTGAATAATGAACTGAAAACATCACAGTGAAGCAACAGTAAGTAGGCTAAAATAAGTGTGTTTTTGTGTTTGTAGAGCAGAGAACATGTAGGTGGCCTGTTTGTTTTAATGCAGTATGATAACACCGAGTTATATTATCATTTGTATTATTGTAATGTAGTGTTTGTATTCTTTTACATAGTTTTCTCTGAAATTGTCTTGCAATGCTAAAGCTGTCAGTCATCCTGTATGGATGGAAAATGTCTGTCAGTCATTGTCAGTTGTTCCAACACTTTGGTCCAGACTGAAATATCTCAACAGCTATAAGATGGATGCCACGAAACATTGTATATACATTTATAGTCGTCAGAGGATGAATCCTACTGACTTTGGTGATCCCCTGACTTTTCCTCTAGCACCACCATGAGTTTGATATTTACAATTTTGAGTGAAACATCTCAAGAGCTATTAAATGCATTGCCTTGAAATCTGGCATTCATGACATTTATGGCCCCCTTAGGACAAATAGAAACAAGTTTGGCGATCCCCTGACTTTTCCTCTGGTGCCATTATCAAGTCAGAATTTTAATCTGTTGAATTTTGCTGGTATTTGGTTATAAACCGAAACTAATGACATTCGCATCAACTTCAACTTTGCTTTGTTTTTTATTGTGAACATGGTGAACATTGTACCTGCTTAACATCACAATGCATTGTCATTGTGAGCTTGTTAGCAGGCTGCCGTTAGGTCGAAAGACCGCTGTGCCTTGTGGAGCTGCTAGCATCACTGTGGACTCAGTTTTGTAAAGCAAAACATTCAAACAACAAAAATATCTTACATTTTCTGTCTTCACTCTTCTGTGCAGGTTTAGATTTCAGTCACAACAATTCAGTCTGTGAATGAACGCTGCTGACTGTTTAGAGCACATATATTTCCTCGCTAACAACGAACAAATTAAAAGAATAAAGACAGAACTCTGAACTCTATGTGTATGTTGGGACCATTTCTATGCATCAATGAATATTTATAATATACCTCGATGCATATTTATGATTAGCATGATCTGGTTTGATTTGAAAGAACTGAATGCAGCTGACATCAACCTGCATACCTGCCTGTAGTTATGAATAAATAGTCATGAAATATGAATGCCTCTCTAGTTAGTCATGAGACTACCGATAGACAGCAGAGACTCATTATGATGTTGTGCAGAGAAAGTTGCTCACCAGGTAGAATTCTCAAATCAGATGCATTGTGTCTCGCCTTTTTGTGCTCTCAGATTATTGGGTTGTAGTGAAAAATGGGGCACAGGAGCTCATCTACAACTGCACATCCTTCACAAGTCCCTGCTACACAGACGAGGAATATTTTGTGAATGTAATTGTCAGAAGTAATGACTGATGACTTTCTCAAGTTATCAGAGGAGATCAGACGCTTAATCTTGGGAGCAGAGGAGTTCCATCCATCCATCCATAAAAAAAAACAAGAAAACCGAATTGCAAAATACAAATGTAAGAAATTAGCTGCATATAGATTGTGGAATATTAATAGATTTATTAGAAGATTGGTGACTTAATGGAACATATGGACTGATCCAAAGTAAAGTCAAATCTTTGACAGTATAAGGTCCTAGAGGATCTAGTATGCAGTCCTAGCTCTATATCCTACCCCATTCAAGTGTTGATGCAGCTGTTCTGCATGATAATACGATTGTATGTTAAGTGGATTAAAGCAACTTTAATTTGATTAAACAGTCTGAAAAGTGCCACATTGCATAAGATGGAAAAAATGCAACAGAGTAAATTCTTCTTTTCCAAAAAGTTGGTCCATGCCTTCAGTTTTTGTTATGTGTAATCTCAATGTTTGTTGATCATGAGTTTGTTGACCTTCTGAACACCACAGCAGTTTTCATGTGAGAGGTTTTTATGGATATACATTTATTATGACAGAATCCTTTCCCTACTGTCTCTCTTCATGAAGATTTGTGCTCTGGGTTAAAATAAGGTCTTCCTGCCAGCTTCCCCTCTCCCACTGCTCTGCTGCTGTTTTCCACCGTAGCTCCAGCGCTCACCATGGAGAGAGTAGAGTCATGAACCACTAATAAGAGGGTTCCGTTTTGCTTCTACCCAGCCGAGGCTTGAACTAATGAACAAATCAAATGAATGGCATGTAATTATAGGCCAGAAAGAGCGGGACGGACAGAGGGTTGGCGCTAGCGGGTACAAACCTGAAATTATTTGTCTGGAAAATCTGTGAAATGAGCGGGAGCAGTGAAATTCTCTCTTTTTCCTTTAGAAGGCTATTGTGGCTAAGCAGCGCTGCACTTATGCAAAGGCCATGATGGAGGGAAAGTGACCATGCACACACACACAGACACACACACACACACACACATACACACACACACGAGTCTGCTGTTTTGATTTCAACAGCACTTCCTTGGCAGCTATGTCATTCTTTACGCAGATCAGATGAAACTAATCCTGTGCTGCATTTGTCTGTTTGGTAAACACCAGACTCTCTTACCTGGCATCTATCAGAGTTTTGCTGCTTTGTGGATATTATATAGAAAGACGCTTTTTTCTTGAATTACCCTATTTGACTCTATATGCCGTATTTGATAAGTGTTTTGTGTCCAAAGTGATAGTATTCAGTAATATGCAACACAAATATATTACAGCTTCCGCATTATTATGAACCTGATGGATGCGATTTCCATTCAAAATCCCATTTCCTTCTTTCAGTCTAATGACTCCCTCAAAATTGAATGAATGCATCAACATCCAGCACATGCTGTTAGAATCAGCTCACGTCACCATTTTCTACTATGTGTTGCTTCTGTGTCTGTTGAATTGCCAGTGAGTAATGCAGCTCAGACACAACACGTAAATTATACCAGTAATATAACTGATAGAATTTATATCCAGAATTGTGCCGCTGTTTCCAGTCTGCTAACTCAATACTCTTGATGTGTTCAGTATTTTTTCTGTCTTTCTTTTTTTTTTTCTTACAATTTGGAACGGCAGCTTTCAAATCCTGCTTACCCGGGTTGTTGTGACGGTGGCCAAGTGGTTTTCCTTTCTGCCACCCAGGCGCCCCACCAAATTGTAGTGTTTAGTAGAATTTAATCTGCTTTCAAGAAACACCAGACGCACACATATAAAAAAAAAAGAAAAAAAAAGAAAAAGAAAATTGGCCTAGCTTTTCCTTTTTACACTAACCATAAGCCCCGTACAGTATGTATCTTAGTGCTCTGCTGGATGCTACAAAGTTCATAAAGAATAGGTTTCCAGGGTTGGATGATGTAATGTGGTTTGATGTGTGTGTGATGACCTCCCTCTTACCCCACAGCTGTCTGTCTTTAGTCTGTCCTGGGGGCCTGGATGAGTCAGAGCTGGGAGCTGATGTCACCCTGATGATAATCTGTCCGGCCTATCAACACCTACTGCCCAACTCACACAGATGCGTCATTTTAGACCATCTTCTCCAAAAGAACATAATGGATCTAAATTCATTGTGTTTAATCTGTGTTTCTTCTGGCTAATTTGGTCAGTACTGAACTTTTTGTGTGTGTTAGCTTTGTATAAAACTTTCTTTGTTTTGTAATGCCATTTTGCAGATAAGCTATTCAGAAAATTAAATACAGCAGCATCTTTGTCCCAAATGAAATAAAGTATATCAAAGCCTAGGTAAGCACCTCAAACAAGAAACTCTCAATCATGTTAAAGAACGTCTGTACCTCAGAATGCTTTTTCCCTCCGGATACATCATTTGATTACCATCTTAATAGGTTTTTGCTTGCTATTACATGGCAAGAAATGTCAAAAGGCCCAGAGAAAGCAAGCTCATTGCCATGCTCATGGCATAACAGCCTGCCACTGATAGTGGATCAGCTTTACAAGCCTGAGGAAATGAGGAAAACAATTGCACCCTGCTCCTAGCACGTAACCCCTTGGGTTATACAGATGCTCTTTTTTTTTCTTCTTCCAGGGGTTCATCTTGTTGTCAGCCTCATATTGTGCTGGCCCCTCCCACCTGGGAGCTTGGCAAGGCTTGGGCCCTAGACCTGGATGTCTCCAGAATTAGCACAGCCTGGCTCTGCTGCAGGGAGGAAGCTTTCCCATTGGGGAAATGTTGTAGAGCAGAGAGCAACCGGCAAGAAGCCCATTAGTATACACTGCATAAGCATGGCAAGATGAATAGCATAGCTTTTTTTTTTTTCGTTCTCATGTTCTTCCTGATTCCGCCATCTTCACCTGTAACCTTTCGTTGACTAGTACACTCTCATTTTTCTCTTGTGTCAGTGCCAGCAGTTGTGTCGGATATATACCAATATTACAATGCAGAGAAATGATTCTGCTGATACATGATATCACAGATTTATTGTTTTATCTTTCACCTCTTTAACGAGGTGCAAGGTTCGGTCTGTGCTTACGTCTTAATGGAAAGTGTCCTTTTCTTAGCTTGTGGTCTGTTTCATATAGCACCTTTTTATGATGTAACCTCCTACCCTGAATGAGTCATATGCCCTGGTTCCTCCCTGAGAAATAAATTGGTAGGGATAAAGGTGCCACTAATTTTGTTTCCAGGTGGCTGAAAGAAGCAGTGTGGTAGTTTGAGAAAATCAGCATCAAATCAGTTCTGACTTGAAATGAATGAAAAAAGTGGGTCAAGACCTGTGTTCAGTTTTGTGGCAAACCCTTTTCTGAATTACCTCTCTGTTCATCTCCTGTTCTGAGTATTTCATTTTTTGCTGTCACAGTTGAACTCTCATCCAGTTTGTGTGTGTTATTTGAATATGTCAAAAACATAAGAAACAGACAAGTTATTTTTGACAAACTTATAATTTAAGTGTCATAATTAGGGTTTGCATAATAGCTTTTATATAGTTTAAGTGGGCTGAAATAAGTCAAATGCATTGAGTGTATCTTTTAAGGGAAGGGATTTGTATATTGTTAGTATCTCCCACTTACGCCTGCAGGCTTAAAACATTTGTAGTTTTTTCATTGATGGAGAACAGCAGCATCACTTCTGCAGTGCAGTCTGCTTCTCTGCCATCCATGTTATCCTTATGTTCCAGGCAGTTATAGTTTGATAGTCATCATGCCCCCCCTCGAAGCACTGAGACTCTGCAGGAAGCAGCATATTTATGGCCTTAGATATGCATCTGCATACATCTGTAAAACCTGTTTAAACATAAACCAATTATCAGCCACAGTTAGTAAAAATGTTTATGACATGACTCCATGCTCATGATGTGCATGTGCATTCTTGTGTGTATGCTAGTAGATCATGATATAGATAGATGGATAGACACCTTATTTATCCAAATATTTCATAGCTGCTGGATCAAATATCAAAGTAACATAAGGCATTGTCAAATTTGAAGTTCTCTGGTAGATTGAAACGTTGCTCAATTAAAATTGCGTGGAGCCTTCAGGAGTGTGCACATCTTCTGTCTGATTCATACATATGTTCATACATGCATTCAGTGAAGCTTTCGCTCCACTGAAGAGACTGAAAACAGTGGCAGACATCAGATCTCTGTGGAGCGATAATGAGACTATTATGTTTCTGAAATTAGTACATAAAACAAACATAAATGCTACATTTCCATCGTGTTTTCTATATTATTTTTCTCCATTTAAAGTTTAACTGGTTCTACACTAATTGTCATCTTGTTCCACCTTCTTCTTCTGCAGCAGATTTAATTTCACCTGACTGGAGAATTAGCACCACCAGGTGTATATCCAACTCCTAATATTCACATAACAGTAGTTGTTGGTAATGTGCATTGATTAGCATTTTCTTTAGCTGAATTTTCTTGGAATTAGGTAAAAAAAATTCCGCTACATTTGGCTTTCTTTACAGTGCCATTCATGGTCAAAAAAAAAAACTCCACAGTGTAACTTTAAGTGAAATGAGTGATAAAGACATTTTTCTTCATTATTGCAAATAGAAACAGACTACATTACTTTGCAAATCACAGTATACACCAGTTTAAAATGTCAGTGCACATTAATAGAACACATTTGTTCAATAATATGTCACTTAAAACGTGTCACTGTTTTGTTCTGAAGCAATCACTTCATATATCAGGAGAAAACAAAGTCCTATTTATCATTGTTGCTCATGTGGAACCAGAACATGAAGTGTAATCAAGCTTTACTTTAAATATGACCTAATTTTGTCCATTAAGTGAGTGCTGCATGGTCACAGTTTTTCTGTGATTACCGACTTAACTGGCATGTCGTATATGATTAATGATAGATGATTCCTAATAAATAATGGATGTTTGGAGGGCATTCTGGAACAAAGACTGCAATATGCACAATGTTATGTTAACTTCTCTGATAATCTCAAGATTTTGTCGTGAGACGGTACGCAGGACTATTTAATATTTTAATCCAACCCAGCAAAAGATTGATCTTCTTTTTCTGTCCAAATGTCTTGGCGTGTAATGGCCTCCAGCTTAATTCTTTCTTCTAAAGTGCTCCTTCAAGATCTCAGGGCTCGTGTTTAGGCAGCTAAATTACTCACTTGTGTCAGGTTATTACAATTAGCCGTTTGAGTGCCTGCACTGTCGTGTCTTACCTAGATACTTCCCTCTAATTCTTTCTCACCATAATGAGTTTTACAGCGAAATGCACCGGCAACAACAACAGCAGCAGCAGCAGCAGCAAAATGGAAATGCCTGGGGAGATGTATTAGCGAAAAAACCATGGAATGCAGGTGGTGTATTTATGTGTGCGAAGGTGACAAATGACTTCCATGGTTATGGATATAATCTCAGTATTTGACCAGAGGCTGAGCTGCTCCAGTCAGGTGTTAAAAAAATCACACACACACACACACACACACACACACACACACACACACACACACACACACACACACACGGTCTCAAACAGAACTCGAGTGTGTTGCTGTTTTAATGAGCTGGACAATCAAATATATACAATCAGTGACCAGAAAAACACAAATCTCTGCTCAGTAGCTCACTGAATCTTATATTTGGCCCTGATATTAGCTGCCGCACTCTGTGGTGAGGACACCTGTAGCTTCCCTTGTTGAGGCAGTCAGTGCCGAATCTGACTGTGCAAACGTTGGTGCTTTTCCCGCCTGTTAGTGGATATTCCATCTGAATGTTGTCCAATGTGCTTGATATTAGGAGATTGTGGACATCTGGTCAATTACATAATTTCGCCTGAATGTTTCTCAAAACAGTCCTGGGTGATTCATGCACGTTGACAACGACACGTCTGACACTGAAACACTGACACATTTTATGATGAAGCCAGTGATCTCCAACCTGAACGACTATAGGTCGCTTGTCCCTACCCTCTGATGTGACCCAGGAGCCTATCAGTGGCAGGCGTACTGAACCGTCGTTGTTATGGTAACAACAATACAACCTGTAGGCGCATACTACCAGCAGGCATACCAGACCCTTGTCATCATGGTAACACATATAATACTCACATAGTTAAGGTTGTTGAGCGGTCATGGTTTGGTTGGATTTCAGCATGAAAACGTCTTGGTTAGGTTTTGGAAAAGGTTGTGGTTGGAGATTTTTAAGATTAGAGGACCTTCATTGTCATGGTTACAATACTAAACACAGGGTTAAGTTGTGGAACAGTCATGGATAAAAGCAATTTTCATTATCAGTTTCACACAGGAAATGAACAGTGTTCTCCTGTGTGAAAGTCCTGTGTTTTTGTTGACTCATCCATCCACTACTACCTCCTCCTGATGATGTCGGGTCTAGACTGGGCTTCTCAGGAACGGGGATGGGCTTAACGGGCACCGCAGCATTTTCCTTGGTGAAAAAAAAAAAATCAGCGGTTCTCTTCATTTTGAATTACTGGTATGTCTTAAAGTTGTGATGCCACTCGAGGAGGCGTACAGGGTTTCAGACATACACCCATACCTTATTGTTGTCCCCACCCCCATCCGGCAAAGAAGAATATCAGGGTCAGAGCCAATAAGAGGCAGACTTGGGGCAGGTTTTCCCAGAATGCAGGTGGAAAATAAAACAAAAAAAAATGCAACACACAGAGACAGACCTCCTAAATGTCAGGCACACCGGTGCGACCAATGAAAATGTTTCGTCTGACTCGAGCCACGCTCTGTGATCCTGGCAACTCACTCTCCTGGAATACACAATCATGCTTTTCTGTTAGATTATGTTTTAAGACCATTTTTGTGAACCCATTCACATGCAAAGCAAGTGTGCAATTGGAGTTGCTTTTGTATTCACCTGTTTATGTTGTGATACATATGCAAATGAGAAGTACTACGTCCACTGCAGGGGCAGGGTTTCTATTTTTCAAGTGATTAGAAAAATAAAAACCCTGCCCCTGCAGGGACAGACATATTTTCTCATTTACTCCTGGTATCTAACAAAACAAATTCAACAAATCCAGGCACTTGGTTGTCAGGGTGGAGTAGTAGTATATTAGACTGAAGTAATACTGAGTCACAACACTTCTTTAGGCATAATAACTATTGTCAGTCCTTCTCACTAATGATTGCCCAGTCACCCTGAGCAACCACATTTGGACCGCTGGCAGCCACTTCATTTGGTCTTGTAGGCAACCACTAGTTTGCGTTGAAAATTCTCTGACCCTTTTGTAAGTGTAAATCTCCACTTGGGTAAATGAGAGTGAAAGTGCTAAGTTAAAAAGCAAAAGGAGAAAAGGTTAAAAGAAAGAAAACACACATCATAATTGCTTAATCCATATCCCTCTTTAATGGACGTGGGCAGATAAAGAATGAAAAGCAGTGCCTCAGTAGATACACAGTGCACACAATCTTTCAGAATGTCAATGCAAGATAAATTAAAAAATAAATAATAAAGTGAGACTGAAGGCAAAACATTTTAACATTCAGCTGCGTTCTTAAATACAAACCCCCCTGTTATCTTAATTGTTTACTGCAAATCTAGATCAGAAATGGCTCAACAGGACATGATTATTTAGCCTGTTATTATTAACCATAATAATAATTACCTTGCAAATGAGCAATTTTAATTTAGTGAGCAGAAGTTTGTCTATCTTTATATCATTTTGCTTAATTTGAAAGGTTATATATTTGAAGGGAAATTAATTTTATGTATACCCGTGAGAGAG
Organism: Seriola dumerili; assembly: GCF_002260705.1. Lineage (NCBI taxonomy): Eukaryota > Metazoa > Chordata > Actinopteri > Carangiformes > Carangidae > Seriola > Seriola dumerili. The sequence goes on along the minus strand of NW_019174272.1, from coordinate 5,398,583 downwards.
AGAGAGAGAGAAAAAAACAAAACGTGACCCAGTGATGTAGTTATTAGTGATTCTGTGCATGTTTCTCCTGTCTAACTTGACACATAGATACCATACATTAGTCATGGCTGAAAAAAAAAGAAAGGTTAAGCACCACGACCAAGGAAATCAACAGTAAATTGTCTGCACACATCTAATTGTAAATGTTCCCCCATTGGGCCGACGGAGCAGGTGGTGAGTCAACAGTCAACACTGCGTTGACAATGAGCAAATGTCATGTTTCACAGATGCTATTTTACTTATATTATGTCATTACTATGAACACTGAAACAATTATCCAGAGGAGGTGGAGGTGGGATAATGATGCTGATGTGAACATCAATTATGTCCACCCACATCCAGACAGGTGGCACCCTGCAGGCACAGCGGAGCGTCAGAGCATCATTAAAGCGATACTCCAGCCTAAATCTGTCTATTTAATATCAGACGCTGAAAACATACATGGAAACTTCCATACTGTCCATCTGTGTGCTTGATCTGTTGCAAACAGTCATTTTTTTTTATCAGTCTTAAAGCACTACTTCCATTTTAATCCTCACGTAGGAGACTGTGAGAGATCAAACTGCTATTTTATTCTTACTACGTCATCTGTTAAAACAAAGTTCGATTGAGTTGTGTTTTACCATATGTAGATTTCAGTCATTCAAAGCTTGTTACAACTTAATTTGAAAGACTGCAGGAATAAGTGTGTCAAATTAAGCTCGGAGAATTGTTGCATCTGTAATTGGGGCCTGTAGAGCCCCAGCGTTTCTGTTTATTATTGATTAATGCTACCTCATTAGTGCTTGGCACCTAACTATGTTGGTTAAATGATGTAAGTTTGTGAAAGACAATCTGAAAGCTGTAAAAAGAATATTATTAAAGAAACATGATTTGCTTGTTCAAGACTTTGTAGCTGCACAGGACCTCCACACGGATGTAATTAGAGCAGCACCGTGTTGCCAGTGCGTGCTGTAGTCGCTTAAATGGTAGAATCAGTCAGATGCTTCGACCAGCTGTGATTAGGTTGTGCTCCAGTAAATACAGCTCACAGAAAATGGTTACAACCACTGAAATCTTTGCCTAGCAAAACAACCCACCTAGCAGGCTGTTGTGAGGAAGCCAGTGCAATGCTGTTATTTTTACTCTGTGTGAGCAGGTGTGAAGCAGTCTGATGTTTTCATCTGTTTTTTTTTTTCCTTTTTTTGCGTTTGCTACCATGTATGCGGCACTGACACCCTTCTCATTGTGTTGACACTTATGCTGTTAGAACTTTGGTTTGGTGAGATGCGGTGCAGCGGCTGTTTTTAGCTTGAACGAGCCGCATGAAACCGTCTCCTCCGTTGCATCAAAGAGCATGTGTGAAATGACCCGAATCAGAATGAGGCCAGAGCCTTCGTAGTGCACACGGTCCTTGGGAAATTCGTATCTAACAATGAGCTGAAAACAGGAAACTGGTTGGGAAGTTTGTCAACAAAGCTCGGAAGTGACCTTTGTGGTTTGTCAGGGTCACAGTTGTAGCCGCAAAAGTCAAAACATTTTGAGGAAATTTTTACTTTTCACTTGTAAACCCAGACGAACATAAACACAGATTATAATGGTTCACATATCAGCATCTAACATCACACAGTGTATTTAAAGGCTCTCACAAACTGTGTCCTCATTGAACATATAGCTCTCGGTTTTGAAAGATATTATGAGCACTGATCTTTCTGTAAAGCATCGTACACTGATCTGTTATATAAGCTAATATGGTTTAATTGCACAGTTGATACTCAGTTGATAGTATTATCATAGTTTATGTCCCGGCCTTTCCAAACTTTGTTTACAGATACACACATGATGAGTATCATAATGAAATATAAATGTATGGAGCATCAAAATGTTTCTAATTACTTCCACAGTTTTCATTGACTCATAAATAGAATAAATTACCCATTTACCCTAAGCATTGGCATGTTTATTTATGATGTAGTCTCCTTTCGATTTCATCTACGTACTTCATGTAATTACATATTTGCATCCGCAGTACCACCACAGCTCTCATTTCCACGAGCAATACTTATGGCACAACACATTCATTCATATCACATGGGATTTCACCGCTACAAAGTCCGTAGTTAAACACTATTACATTCCTTGGGTCTGTTTGTGGAAACGTTCGGTTTTCATTTTGAGGCAAAATAGGGCAACAAATCTATGGGATAGGTACCATATTGTGCTCTTTAATGTGACATATTGTGCTGCTATATTAACACCAGCGTTAATATTAAACATGAAAGCTAATGTGTATATGTGCTAATGTGCTTTTTTTGAGGTTTTATTTTTCTCCAATTACGCGCGTGTGTGTGCTTTTACACACCTGGCCGTCAGCCGTCTGGCCATTGAATAAAAAAAATAAATAAAAAAAAGGCACAGTCCTTGGCACAGTTGTTATAAGTATAATTAAAGAAGATGCTTATATGACTGTGCACAACCCTCAGGGGAATTAGAATATTTTTTAAATAATTTTGATAAATAAAATTGGGGTAGACTCATGGGTGTGCAGAGGTCAACACAGCCATAGAAAGGTTCAGACCTACTGTGTTTATGGACATTCATGCACTGTAGTGGATTGCTTTTGGCATTTCATTGTTTTCTCACTACATTAATTCTGTGTTAAGTTTTCCTACCATGAGTGAAATCTTCTGGTGTCAGATTAGAATTCTCAGTGTACATCTTATAGTAATTGAGGCTGTATTAAAATGTAATATTTTAGCATCCTTGGTGAATTGTCAAAGGTTTGTGGCTGAAATCCTAAGTGACCTTAGAGCAATACAAGGCTTAATTCATAAGAGGTTTTGTTCACATAGTTTTCTCTTTTATTTCACTGCTATTCACTCCACAAAAAACTCTGGAGCTGAAAGAAAGTGTTAATATAGGGAGAAACTTTTTTTTTCTTGAACTCTTAAAATAATGAAACAGCCTCTTTCACCTGCTGCTGAGACTCTACATTACCTGACATATAATTACAAGTGAGTCAACGACAAATTAAATTTCTAAAAAGGTATTTTTTAACAGTGTATGTAATGCATATTTCTGACTCTGGAACAAGGTGTTTAAACAAGTCTCATTTGTTAAAGAACACATTTTTTTTCAAAAAAATATGGTGGCACAGCCAAATATTTGTAATACTATACTTACTGTAAGTGAAATCTTTGGCAAGTATCACTTGTCTACAGTGTCTAGAGTGCCTAACACAGTGTTCTGTATTTACAATAATTTGAGATTTTTGCATTCTAGTGGCCAGTTTTTAAGTATCTTTAGCATCCAATTTTACATGTGAAGACGGAAAAATAATTCTACAAATATAGAAATCAATGCGTTCAGTATCTATTCACTTTATACTTATCAACCATTTGTTCACTTTAACCTATTATTTTACCTGGGCACATCATCTGAGGATTATCATTTCTGCCACATGAGAACATCAGTATTGACAGGAAATATGCTGAATAATTGCATTTATATTTCAATTATTGAAGTAAAAGTAGTAAATTGATCAAAAACAGGATACATCACATGAGATCACATTCATCACATAGCAACTGGAATAAGCTACATTGTAATGGATTGTGATTGAACGACAGAAATGACATGTTTTACTGTAGTTTGATGCTCTTAAAAAGAAGTATCAGCTTAAGTCCATTAAAACATTTAATTTCAAATATCCAAACGCATTCATCACAAGTATTCCAGCATTTGAAACATTTGCATAGCAACAGGAATGCACCACTCTGTAATTACTACATACTAAATATAAATAGATTGTGATTTTACAAACACAAATTTATGTTTGACAGAATATTTCAAAACATTTTGAAGTGTTAGTTCAACACTGGTAGAGAAAATTTCCCACTTAAGGTGTGTGCACTAACAATCTCCATGAGTTAGCGGTGTGTGCTGTGAATTAAGAGGCCCTGTCTCTGAGATCACTCTGACCACTTGTGGGATTTAGGTCACTTGCTGGAAGGGGATGGTACTTGGCAAATAAAAATAAGTTTTACTATGGCACTGAGTGACTGGACCGTCACTCATCACATGTAGGAGATGGATTGCAATTCGCAATCACATCCCCTTAGCACTTGGCTCCAAGTGAGCCCACAGCTCTCTCATCATGCCAAAGGGATGCAGGCATAGGACTGTGAGCCAGCTGCTGTGTAAGTCACACGTGTGGACTGTGGCCTGCTTCTGACTCCCTCCAAAATGAAAAGATTGTACCACACTATTAAGTTTGCAGGAGAAGTTTTCTGAAAAATCCACATGAAGGACAACTTCATCCTCTCTTAGGCTGCAAGCACTCTTGCCTGGTGCAACAGTTGAGTACATGTTCCAGTTTGTGCTTCTCTGACAAAATCCATGTAGGTTTTATGCCCCTCGACACAGGTCTCTTATCCGCTGATGCCAAGTCGCAGTCTCTTCCACCTGGGGTGTTACAACTACTTCCTCACTGTAGCAGCACTTTACACAGACTTGATACATGCATGACCTGTTGTCTGGACTCCACACACTTGAGGACAACAGCAGAGGAATGCTATCAGTTTTCAGAAGACCTCTCGGCTGCTGTTTTTCAGTCAAGAGCTTGACATTCTCATGGTCCGAGCACGCAGAAGTGTTCCTTGTCTGACACTTTTGGCTTTGTTACAAAGAAAAGACAATATCCAACAAATTGTTTGTAAGACAGCCTCTGGGACTTTTGCATTTCAGAATTATACTGCAGATGGAGTTCAGTGAAGGGTTTAACTAACACACGCCTCTGTTGTATATTTTTGTTTTTTGTGACTATATCCTTTCTCCCTGACAAGAAGTGACTGTTCTCATCTCGACAAAGGAAGTCAACAACTCTTTTATTTCTCTGGATGGCCAGTTTCTTTGCAATCCTTGATCTGTTCCCTTTTGCTTCTCACTTTTTTTTGCCTTAATATTCATGTGCACTTTTGTAATTTTTCAGATTCTCTTTTGACAGCTTCCATTTCTCTTTTCACTTTGTGCATTTTACTGCACATCCTTGCTCTCTCTCTTTGCCATGTTACTGCATGCTACTGTTTGTGGTGTTGAGGATGCTCTGGGTTACTGTACATCTACACTGACAGTATTCTCTCTATCAGTGTTGGGAGTGTTAGGTTGAAGCTCTGTTGTCCCGGTTGACTCAGGTGTGAAATTCAAGATTTCCTCCGTAGCCCTTTCCCTTTTCTTGTGTTTTCTCTGGTCTGTCTTCCACTGTTGCCTCACCTTTTCCTTTTCTGCTGCGAACAGCTGGCTGATAGGGGATTTCACATTTTGTCCCTCTCTCTTCCATTTCTGATGAATATAAAACACCAGAAATAAATTAAAATGAAACATCTAAATGGTCTGACTTTGGGGTCCTCTAGATGATGCAATATTCTGTTTACCTTTATTACCTCCTCACCTAAAAGTCCCATGTTTACGGTTGTGCCATCCTGACATTTGGGACCATGCATATTGCTGGACAATTGTTTCAAACATGAAATCATGTTATAGTATTTGATTTTCACTTTATTATCATTAAAATACAATTTTAAATTGAGTCTGTTTATTTGCATGGACTGCTGCACCACCCTTGTATTTTGGGGGTTTGAGATGCCAAAACATAGAAGAATATATATTATTTGAATGTACCGAAAATGTATTTAAACTAAATAGGTTTTATAAAATAAATGAATTGATAAGAATATGTTAAAAGATAAGACATTTCTTTTTGCCTTATTAAATTAGATAACATTTTTAGACCTGCTAGTCAGGCTAAAACATTCTTGTGACAGTCTTTGTGATGTTCTAATAGAAAACTGATGTGAATATAATTGAATCTATTGGCTTTACTGTGGCTAAAGATGGCTAGTTTGCTGCCAGTATTGGCAATAACAGGGATAAAGGCTCTGGACGCATCGCTCTCATTCTGATCATTGTTGATCTATTCCCTTGATGAATCGTAACTCATTGTTTGATTGCTCTGCCGTTTCTCATCTTTATCTCTGCTGCTCTGCTATGGTCAATACCCCGGACCATTTGGTGCCATTTCACAGAGATGGTTCCATTATGACGGGAGAAATGTAATCCATCTGTGTGAATGAGTGTGTGTGTGTTTGGTGTGGCTTTCTGTCTGTGTTTGCTGGGAATGTTGGAACAAAATGCAGACACATAAGAAACAGATTGAGCTTCAAGTGGAATACAATTAATGCACAAGTATATTTTTTGGGTAGAAACACAGTTTCTCTCTATACGCACCGATGTATGAACACATGTTTTTCTGGCAAGTGATCATGCTCTCCTTTTTTTTTTTTTTTAAATGCATGGCCCTGCCGATGCCAGAAGGTCCATTTGTTGGTCAGTCAGTTCAACACTTTGATTCAGACTGAAGTTTCTCAACAAATATTAAACTTGTTGCCATTAGTTTTCCACAGACAGTCATGATCCCCTGAGGATAAATCTCAACGGCCTTGATGATCCCCTGACTTTTCCTCTAGTGCCACCGTGAAGTTGACATTTGTGGTTTTAGATGAAATGTCTGGACAGCTATTGGATGGATTACCATGAAATTTGGTACGCACACTCATGTTCTCCTCAGGATGAAGTGTAATAACTTTGTTGATCCCTTAACTTTTCCTCCAGCACCACCACCGGGTCTTTCTTTCTTTGCTTTACCTTCAAATACCTCCAAAACTACTGACATTCCCATGATCCTCAGCGGTAATGTGTCTTATTAAACCGATTAAATTTTTTTAATATTTTCTGTATCTGCAAATAACCTTTCATTATTTATGTCACCTTCTTAATTGTGCTCTCTAGGTTTTTTTTTTTTTTGACCTCAGGCTCAGTGATATTCTTGGTGCTGTTGAGGATTCAGTGTCAACAGAGTATTTGCCAACCCAAGCGCATCCATCTGTTCATATCCACCTCTTCATTACAGAGACAATAACACTTTTGCACAGTAGTTTGACATGAAGTGACCATCACTATATGGAAATATTGACTGTATTTGAAAGTTTATTACACCCAGGGTAGTTAGAGCATCTATGGTTACTGGCTGGGTGATTGGCTAGTTACGTGACCCTATCAGTGTGTCCTGATGAGCTATGATACGGCTGTCTCAACCTCGGCACTGATCCCTCAACAGGAGAAAGGGAGGGTGGGTTTCATTTCTCTTATATAGGTTTTATTGGATGTGGCAGACTAATAAAGAGTCTCGCTTTGGAGTTGAGGTGAAGGGTCAAAGCTGGTGATAAGAGTATAGATGAGAAGGGATGGGATTTTTTTTTTGCGTGTGTGTGTGTGTGTGTGTGTGTGTGTGTGTGTGTGTGTGTGTGTGTGAGAGTGTGCGAGTCTACGATGTGCATCTTTTGGATCCTGGCTTAGATTCCACAAATCCTTAAGGGACAGAGGGGAGAACTGGATCGGGATTACAGAGTCTCAACGCTGTGTTCCTGTCACTCACAGACAAACACTTCCTGTGCTGAAAGAGTCTGAGACGGATGTAAGACGTTCGAGAGGGCCAGGGGTGATGATGAAAGAGATAACGCACTGTTATCACTGAGAATAATCATTTTTCAGATGACACATTATTAGAAAGATGGGGCTAACCATCAAATTGTATAGAGAGACATCACTCTTACATGACACCAAGGAAATGCGATAAAATCAGGCAATAGTTGTTTCATGCAGATGATGGGTACTGTATGGGTATAATGTTTGAGTTTAGTGAAAACATGACAATATTTTAAGTGAGGCCATGTTTACCAGACAGCTTGAGGGTCGACATGACATCCAGGAAGCATAGTACTTGTTTCAGAGCCACCTTATGCTTGACTTTTGTGTTGGTATTTATATTTTCTCATGCAATGTGCACATCAGATTTATTTATGAAAAGATTTCAAGCCTTCATATTGCTTCCAGTAAATCCAGTCTACAGGCATAGGAGGATATTGTTCTGTATAAACAACTAGAGGAAGAGTTGACCACTGGGTCATTTTCCTTATGATAAAAAAAGATAAATTATTCTTGGTGTAGAAGTAATGTGCAGTAAGCCAGATTTTCTTTGTTAATTTATGAACCTTGTGCGCCTCTGTGCACATCTATATGCAACATACTGTACATATTTTATTATTTGGCGGAGCTGAGGCGCACATGACTTATTTGCTTCATGGCTATGTGACACACATTTTTAATGCCATAGATTGTACACCTCAGGTAGGCGGTGGTACATGCTCCGTATCTGTTTCCTGTGGTGTGTGTGTGTGTGTGTGTGTGTGTGTGTGGGTGTGTGTGTGTGTGTGTGTGTGCGCGTGTGTGTGCACGCGCAGATGTTGTTGTGGAAGCGACAGGCATATAGGGGGTTGCACTAATTAGGACTTCTCTGCAGCTTTTGTGGCATTTTCATTCTGGCAGTTCCCCTGGCGGCCCTTTTATTAAAAAAAAAAGAAAAAAAAGCCTCTTTACAAGATCATGCATTATTCACAACACAGGTGTCAATCTGACCCTTGGCGACATCAGCTCACAAGACAGCTAGCTCCACCACAAAAGCAGCGCCCTCCCACGGCAGTGCAATGGCATGTAATAGCAGACGCGAAGGTAGCTGTGCAAACAGATGCTTGGGGATTATGAGCTTTCTCATATTTTTGCTGTTATTTGGACAACATTTAACCTGATGTCTGTCCTGTCTGCATTAAATGATTTTCTGTTCACTAAAATGAGAGTACATTCTGGTACATAGTTAGCTGTAATAATCTGTTTAAGCAGATTTTTAATCAGTAGATCTAGAGGCAGAAGCAGGACAGGGACCTGGCTGTATTTCACTGCTGTAGTTGCCTTTTTAGAGCGCTCCCACTGAGAGCTGTGGTCATCACTGCCACAGCTGGCCGCCCAATTACCTTTCCTTTTCTCTATAATTGTTTTTTTTTGTAATGGAGTGAATAGCTCAGAATAAAAGTGAAAGCACCATCATTTTGAGTCTTTCTTTATTTTTTATTTTTCTTTGTCACATTATGTTATGTCCCCTGCACCTTTCTGTCCGTCTCTCCGTCTGATTATACAGGCTGTCCTGGTCCCATTAATCCACTAGTGAGGTCTCCGGGGGCATGTTTTTCCCTAATAAACAGCTCTCTGTATTTGTCTAATTTCTCCTTATTAATGTGGTCGCGTATGGTGCAGAACCACCAGGTCTGGAGTATTAGGGGGCTCTAATTTGCCCTGCAGAGACATTGCTGTATGAGGATAGGGGAAGAGAGAAGGGGCGTTATCATTAATGTTTCATAATTTAATCATGCACCCTGCTTTTGTTTGCCTATAGGGGGATATGGGTTATGTGTGTGTCCTTGTTTGCATGGATGTAATTTTACACACACACACACACACACACACACACACACACACACACACACACACATACACAGAGACCCACTAAAAGCCAGTGAGACAAAAGATGAATTGAAGTGTTTGTGCAATTGCAGATCTTGATTGTTTATCATATTTTTAAGAGGGATGAAGTCACCTCCATCTGCCCTGAGTGACACTGACTCAGTGTTGGTGGACTATCCATCACCTCGCTGTGGCGGCCTGGTCAATGGGGGTCGCTTCCGAGCAGCTACCTGTTAACACAGCTAATGGAGGTCCATATTTGCATAAGCCTGAGCAAAGAGGCGACTGGAGCTGGATAGCAGACAAGCTGGGCGGGGCCTTTCTCATCGCACAAATGAGACCATTCATCACAGCTTTGTTTGCCTGTATGCACCTTTTCATGAACAATTAATGTGCTGCAGACATTTTAGTGCTTTTCTGCTCTGCCTTTATCTTACCTTCTCTCCCTCTTTGTCTCACTTTCGGGTACTGTCACTGCAGCACTAACCCCTCCCGCTGATTGTAACTTGAAGTCCATTTATTCATTTTGTCTTTCCAGGCTGAGGCTGGTATTGGTTTCCTTTGACAGCCAAGGGGCTTCAGTGCATAAAGCCTCTTCATTGTCCCTCTGTGTCTTACTCTGTTTTAATGTTAACTGGCTTCTGCGTCTCACTAGTGATGCGCTCCAGGCATTTTCTGATACCTCAGACAACATAGCAATCTACATGTTATGCTGCCAAGATTGAAGCGCAGGATTAAGTTTCTACACTCTGCTGAGCAAGGTTGATGATAATGATAATTCATACGACAGACATCAGCAACATTTTGATGCTGCACGTGGTTTTGAGGCCTCCGAACATTGTTATTGTCCTTATTTCGGTGGAATCTTGTGTTACTTAATTAGTCCACATTTTTTATGTGTGATCAATATATATTGTTGGATATTTACCTAAGCAATTTGGTTTAAGTGCCTGGTTGCCTGAGAGGTTATAAAGACCGACGCCCACCTGGGAATAGATGCCAATATACCCCGGACAAGAGTTGTCAGCATAAATCAGCTGCCACTTACCATTAACAAAACACATCCATTAGAACGTTTCAGTTTTTTTGTTCAAGCTGACTACTTAATGTTGTCTATTGGTTTTCACACTGGGGAACTATTTGTCTCAGCTTCGTCAAATATTAAAGCACAGACATGAGTTATTTCTGTGTACATGCCGGCCATGTTTTGTTCAATGCCTCGGCTAACAGCATCGTAAAGCAAAAAGTATGAATAATAAATGATAACAGTGATAGACGATGGTTTTGCTTTGGACTCTTCATCTCTCAGTGATTACATTTACACGCATGGTGTAACCTGACTATTGGCTGTATTTCAAGAAGCAGCCGTAGTGATATTAAGCTGTTTATCAACACTCTCAGTACCTATGATTAAGCATCGTTGTTGACTTCTTACCTGCATATAAAACTGTGCAACATGTAAACAGAGCTGAAGACAGCTTTGGCTTCTAGGAAGACATATTTGTATTACCCAACGTAAGTATTATGTTGGTATAGTGATACAGGCAATAATGTTGAAACAGTAAAAATGATACCCAGCCCTAGTAATCTTAAAAGATGTCTAGTTGCTATGCTGTAGTTGGAGTAATTCAATACTGAATGGGGGTAAGACTGACATTTCAGCAGGATCTCTCAAGATCAGACAGTGGTTTTACTTAAACCACTTTGAACTGAACTGACATTTACATCCATCTTTCTTGATTGGGACAGAAACATGATTCTTTTTGGATGTAAAGGCGCACCGTTTTTCATGCCTCAAAGCTCAGTGTGAATCTTTCTAAACGTGAAAGATCAGACCTGTATTATGTTGTTTGATATGGTGGGATTAGTGGGCGTGTCAGTAATCCATGGTGAAACCAATGGAGTCAAATACAGGCTTTAAATTCCATTTGGATAGATTTCAGGTACAGTGGTGACCATTAACATCTGGTTTCACTGAACAAATGAGATGTAAAAAAAAAAAAATGTTTCATGCATCCAATACAGTTGTAGCTGCAACACACTAATTACAGTTGAATACTTGGCATAAATCATACAGTTGTTATGTTTTGGCTGTGGATTTTCTCTACACTACACGGCGAAGCAGCAGTTACTGTCGTTTTCTACTCAGGGTGGCAGGACCCCCCTCCACACCCTCTCTGAGGCAGAGTGATAAAACATGCATTCAGAGACCTTGGGAATTCACACACATCTGTGCCTTTTCTTTTGCACACACTGTTAAACACACTGTTTGCAGATAGAGATCTCGGGATGAAACATTAACAAACAACTGACACCCAGAGCTAGATCTCACTGTTTGAATTTCAGCACAAGGAGCATTAAGTTATATTGATATTAAGACTCCATTTTTGCCATCTGGGCTGAAATACCAAGACAGATATCGAGAGATTCATTTGGCTGTTGCTGTTTCTCTCGGCCGTGATAGAAACCGGAATGTTTCTTTAGGCGTTGCAGTGGAGATGGTAATAAAGATATATTAAAAATCATAGAGTTGTTGTAAGACGGCAATTGATTTAAATGTCAGGGTGTATCTTGCCCCTCCCCCTGCTCTGCTTTATTGGATATTGTCACTGGGATTGTGTGCAGTGAGGGTTCCTAGGAGACTCAGTCAAGCTTGGAGATTCTTACAGGGGGCTGGTGTGTAAGGGACTGGGGGAGGGAGGGAGACATGGTGGTAACATCAATAATTCACAACAGTATTGCTAGGGAAACAGGATGTGAAGGTATAGGGGGGTAAGACCAATACGAATAACACATCTTCTCCAAGCACCGTGCAAATGAAGCAGACCCGAGCCCCGCCATTTATTTTCATAGCATTTCACAGCGATATAAATGTATTGAGGCCATAAAAATGCTTAATGATCGCATTGATTTGAAAGAAGCTGTTTTTTTTTTTTTTTTTTCAGCCTGTGTCCCACAAGCAGAGGGTTTCATTTACTGGTGTGTTGAGGCTCCTGGTTTTATAAACTCGAGAGAGGAAGAGAAAGGTATAGCGAGCCCAAAAGAGCATGGGGCTACTTCCCAGGCCTGCTTATTAAATTTCCAATCATAGCCTGTGGTGCAATGGCATTACCACCATAAAACACCTCTCTGCTATGTAGCCGTCTGGGCAGAAATTGCTTCTGCCTGGTGGAAACTTGAGTGTTTCCTTAACATTGATTTGTGTTGAGATGGGATGGAGGGAAATAGAGTTTAGCCTATCATTAAAACAGAAACACAGAGGAATTCCTATGAACTGCACACATTAGCTGCAGCTTTTGTAGCCTCTACCACAGGTGCCGAGTGGGCTTTATGAAGCATTCCCTCTTGTGTCTTTGGCTGCTCATTTTCGCTGCTCGGAGCTGGTCCCTGTTATGGATATAGGCTTAATCCATTATTGCGCTGATTTCCAGTGTGATTTCTGTCACACCCTTCCCCAGACTTGGGTCAGTTACAAAGCAGGCAGTAAATGCATCAGTTATTCACGGGGAGATCCTGATCAGATGAAAAGTAATAAGTCAGATGATTACCTTTTTTTGATAAGCAGTGGGTCAGATTATGATTTGGAGCTATGTTGTGATGAAGAAAGCGAGATGTAGTTTTAATTTCATAGACTGACGTTATACTGCCTTTATCATACAGCTCACTGTACTGGTGTCTGGCTGCTTTTTTTTGCCATCTCCCCACTCCCCAGTGACTCTCTCCCTCCCTCTTGCCCCTCCACAATTTTCTCATTAGTGATTAGAGCAGAGTTTCCATTTCCAGGCTATTGACTGTGCTGTTGGAAGCTGAGAGCCCATTACATACGTTGCTCCCACTAATTGTTTCCAGTCATAATGAAGTTCCTCACAGTAGAGGAATGGTAGTTAAGGCACATTAGGTCATAGGCACGTACAATGCATTACTGTGAATACAACCTGTCTGCTGTTCCTTCACAGTCACTTCATGATTGTGTATTAATTCAGTGTTGTTAAGTGGTTTTTGTAACCATTAATGAGAGTAATCATTGCACATACCTCCTGTGAGCAAAGCCGGATCTGATTCGTTTTCTCTGTTCTTATGTATTTATTTTGAGGGCAGACAGAAAGTGAGTCTGCAGCCGACAGTGAGGTATGTAGTGTCAGTGCAGGTTGCCGGTGGAGCACAGGCCATGGGAGTCGAGGATTAGATTAGAGCTGCGCTGTGTGACAGAAGTCTCATTCCCTGCCCATTCTATTAAAGAGAGTTAAAGTATTACCACTCAGTCCTGGCAGTTTGTTGCTCTGGATGGCTTTTCTCCAACCCCTCTGCAAAAACAGTATACATTTCACTAATGTCCATACAGTCCATCCATCCATTTTCAAATCGCTTGTTCTGGATACTGTTGATGTGGCAAAGGGGGCAGCGCCAGCAATTTCCTCCACTTCCTCTTGGGGGACACCCAAAAATTTGCTTGTCCTGGATCTACCCTTGGGTCTCCTCTCATGCCAGTCGTGCTGGGAACGCCTCCAAAAGGAGGCAGCCAGGAGGCAGTCTTACTTAGTGCTCACATCACCTCAACTGACTTCTCTCAATGAGAAGGGTCGGTGGCCAATTCAATGGCCCTCCCCAATCTCTGAGCTCTAATTCTGTTATGTATACTTAGACAAGGCACCCTGTGGAAATCTCGTCTCCTTTTTCTCTGTGATCTCATTCTGTCAGTCACTACCCAAAGCTAGTAGCCATTGCCGAGTGTTGGAACAAACCGGACTGGTAAACATCAAGTGTTCATTTTCATTTTATTTGATGCAACATTGTCATATTTTGTGCACGATAGCTCGAATACCATCAACATTGGAGAGTAGTCCTGGCTGCCAACTTTAAAATGAAAAATGAAGCAGGCTCTTTAGAATGAGACATTGTGTTAGTCGCCCTCAGGAATTATATCAAGAAAACTGTGCTCACGACTGTAAAAATCCATCCAAATTTGATGAGGTGGCCTTTGTGAGTGGAAGTGTGGGTTAAATTTTAAGCCAAAATTACACTTTGCCAAATACACTGGATAAGTGCAACCCTAGCTGTGCCACTTCCCCTAAAGGTGCAGGCCAATAAAAAATGACCTTGCTTTTGACACATGTGCCGGGAATCAGTCTGCTTTATGCCAGCATGGAAATAGAGCACACTGACTCCATAATATGAAGTTATGTCTTTAAAACGCTTTTCTCAGTTCCTTTCTTGATCTGCACGTAAAGTTCACATATATGCAGATACGTGTGCACATTATTCCTACATTAAACCCTCTGACTTTCTGTATATTCAGTCGTGCACAAGGACATCATGTTCAGCCAGTTAGATCACAAGCTTCAATGTTGTCCAAACACCGAGTCACAGCATGCCAGGATGACAGGCAGTGTGAAATGGAGAGTAATGACACCAGTACAAAGAAGAGGTCTGGTTGAGATGACCCTTAAACATGGCACAACACACTCGACTCCAGTCAAGTGTTTAAAAAAAGCTTTTTCTGCTCCATCTCGGCCTGCTGTGGAATGACCTCTGCCTACCACACACACTCACACACACACACACACACACACACACACACACACACACACACACACACACACATACACACACACACACACACACACACACACACACACACAGCTCACTCTCTTACCTGTCTCTTCAATATACTATTGTGGCCATGTCACATCTCTCCTCTGCCACTGCACCGCTGAGCAAGACATGAAATAAACAATAATAATTAGATTAGTCCACTAGTCCACTCTCCTGAACCTCTTTGTTCTGCAGCGCAGTGAGATGAGATGTTTGCTGCAGCTGTAGCTGCTTCTCTGTCCTGCCAGAATGTTATGGAGAGGATGGTTGGTATTGTCCAAGATCGCCTCCATCTTACATTGCAAGCATCTCTCCACAGCGGACCTGAGTGAGTCCAGACTCCTGCCAAGCACAGACCCAGCCTTTTTGACCAGCTTGTCCAGTCTCTTTGTGTGCATGTCTGACATGCTGCTGCCCCATCAGACTGCAGCATAAAAGAGCACACTGTCCACCACTGACTGATAAAACATGTGCAGCATTTCACTGCAGACATCAAAGGACCTGAGCCTCCTGAGGAAAAAGAGCCGGCTTCCCCTTCAGGCAGATGGCATCCTTGTTCAGGGACCAGTCCAGTTTACTGTCCAGGTGCACACCTAGGTATTTATAAGTGTGCACCACCTCAATGTCCTTCCCTCGAATGTTGACTGGCTGAAAGGTGAGCGTAGACCTCCGAAAATCGATGACCATCTCTTTAGTCTTGGAGGTGTTCAGAAGGAGGCAGTTCTTGTCGCTCCATTCACTGAAGGCCATCGTCAGATCCTTGTACTCCTCTAATAATAATCTTCTGATCAGCAGCATCATGCATCGTATTATTGCATATGGACCTCTTAATTTTCCTAGTACAGACAGTATAACTCAGAGAATAGCATGCCATTACAAAGCGTGGCTTGGCTCCAGGGTGGGAGCAGGTGAGCAGCTGAGAGTCTGCTGAGAAGAATCAGTGCTTCAGTGATCCTCTAGAGTGATTAAATACAGTATTTTGTCTTGAAAATGGTCACCGTCTTATTCTTATTCATCTTGCTCTGTCCCTTTTTTTTTCCCTACGCCTCTTTCTTTCAAATGCAGCCTAAACCATTTCTGTAGAACGATGAACTGGTCTTAGCACCCCAGCAAAAGTAAATAACCAAGCCTATGAATTATTGATGGAGTGCAGGACCTTTTTTTCAGGAAACCCATCTTGATTCCCTTACTTAAAGCCCTCGGTTGCAGGGCTGCTTCCTTACTCTGTATGTGTGTGTGTGTGTGTGTGTGTGAACTTGGAGCGCTCATCTGCAGTTTACTTGGTTCTTGCCATTCTGACTGATGCAGATGTAGAGTCTCTGTAGTGGGTTGCATTTCATTTTAAACTACTCTTGGGTCTAGTTAGGCAGCACACGTACGGATGCAGGCACACACCAGACTTCAACTTAAAGCTGCACTGTGGAGTTTTTGACCACTGGTAGCACTAAGGAGCAATGTTTTATGTATGGATCAATAGTTTGTTTGCTCTTGCACAAGCAGGAGCACGTGATCAGTTTTGTGCATGAACGTTTTCAATGAACGCCGTTCATATTTTTTGTGGATGCTGAACTGAACGTATTAGTTTACAAATGATGAACGCCGCTCACGCTTTATGACAGTTTTACAGCACGCCGCAGGACGTCTCCATAGACACGGCCCAGCATGGCTGGTGCTAGCGGTACAGACGGTACAGACATACTGAAGCTACTACTGCTGAAGCCAGTTTGTTTGAGCATTTGAAGCAGTTTTATGAACAGACAAGTGAAGACTCAGACGGATTATATTTATATACGCATTTTAAATGTAACTCATGTCTGTGATTCTTCAGTGATGTACAATAATTCATTTAGTTTGGGAGTGGCAATGATTGGGGCTGGTGATGGATGGGTAGAAGGAGGTTCTGTTGAAAAGAATAGCGGCATATTTATAAAAAAAAAACAAAAACGGAACAAATGAACATGAACTAGTTCATGTCCATCTGTATGAACTGAACTTTGAGCTAGTTCTGTGTGAACTGCCACAACGCTGCACGTGATACACATTCTCGTTTCGCACTATTCCACTTGACTACAGGCGGCGATAAGGCGCCAAGAAATGTAGCAGTGTGCCAGCAAAGGCAGGGAAAAAGAAGATGGCTAGCAAGTAAAGATTGATGTAAACATTGTAGGTGTCAGACTTTAAAAAAAATAATCAGCTTTGCAGTTGGTGTGGGAAGAAGGAAATGTTTATTAGACCCCAAGAATACACACAGTGTGTTTTGGTGAGTAGCACTGAATATAAACAGAAACTTTATTTACTGGAAAATCACACAGGCAAACTTAGGTCACAAAAATGAGGAGTTGAGACTTGACTTGGACCTGATTTCACCACAGAAAAAGGAAAAAAAACAAAGTAATTACTGTTTTCATAGGAGAAATGATTTTGCACCAACTTTCTTTTCATAAAACACAATAAGGGGGCTTGTTGTCAACTCTATGAAACATTATTGACATAGCTTTGAAAGTAAAATGTTTAAATGCTGAATATTGGTTGTGGTTGACAGTCAGAGACTTGCAAGCGCTAGAAAGTGGCACAGTCAAATCCACTTGCACATCCTCTTAAAAGAGGTGGTGCTTGAAGCTTGCTGACATAACCACCACCTGCAGTGTCGTGCAAACAGCTAACAACTCTGTGAAAAAGCACCGTGCAATTTTACTCCCATTGCAGCAATTTCCGAGGCCTGAGTTTAACAAATTCAAAAATTAAGGAGTGGTAAAAATAAACACATTGACAAAACACTACCAGAGATTCCATGTTGTGCTTTTTTTTTTTTCTTAGCTCATTAATTGGCTGATTAATGGGATTCACTGATTTGTTCGGAGGTGAATCTGCATCTACTGTGTTTCTAATTATACACAGTTAATGTACATATTTTGCATTTAAAAAAAAAAAAACTCAGACAAACACATACACAACACGCAAAACTGCTGGTGAGGCAAACATTCTTGTCTTAAATGGGTAGTGATATTCAGCACCTGTAGTCTGGTGATTTTTGTAAGAGCTGGAGTTAAATGCTACCACTAAAAAAAAAACCCTCACACCAACACCAACTTAACAAATGTAAGTGTTTTTGACAGGATGTTCTCGGACGTTTTGTTTACATTAGCATCTTGGTATGTGTCCTAAGCTCCTGTCCTTTCATGCTGGAAGCAGAATCAGATGCAAGGAGATGGCTACATGGTGAGAAGGATGATCAAAAAGCTGATGCAAACACGGAGTGTAATTCAGAGTCACTGAAAGAACTGTACAGTCAGAGAATAATTCTCTGCGGCTGATATCACCACGGACAATTTTGCTCACTTTATGATGCAACATGAGAACTGTTTCGGCAATAACGGTACACTCTCCAGTATAAGTGGGGAGAAGATCATGTCATGATTTTTCTCTCGGCGCTCAGATGAACACAGTGGAGTCACTCAGTACCTGACTCATTCTCTTTTTGTGACTTAAGCAATTATTCATATTGTATCCACAGCTCACAGAGCAAATAAAGTTCTTATTTTACAAGTTTGATGTTTATTCAAACTCGCTATTTCATTGTTGGGGTGATGTCGTGGGTATTAGAGGAGAATTTAGCTGTGGAATTATCCTTCGAAAAAAAACCTGATAATGGGATTATTTGAGCATGCTGAGGTCAGCCCAGTGTCAAAAAGAATTCTTATAAATAGATGGAATAGCATTTCTCACTTTCAACATCACTGCTATTCATATTCTTAATTGAATTTCATTACTCTGACAATAATGCATTTCAAAGTAATACATTGTGACCTCATCTGAAATTCATTATCTGCACAGTAAACTTTTTTTTTTTTTTTTTTTGCATACATATGAAACTCTTTTGCACCAAACAGCGTGCTGTCTACCTCAGGCCCTTTCAGCGTCTTGCTCAATTTGCATTTGCCTCATATTTGTTTTAGCCTGGGAGACTGTTGACGTGGGGTAATGCAACGCACATGGAGGCATCCTGAAAGCCCCTTTCCATTCGTCTCCCATCCGTCCGTCTGTCATGTTAACGGCTTTAAATGCCGGCGCTTTGCATCTCTTTCATGGAGGCTAAAGTGTCATGTGCTGGTTCCCCCCGTTGCGCTGCCGCCCTCGAGCGATGTAGCACCAGAAAGTCTACTTAATTATTTAAAATATCAATGAATTAAATAATAACTGCGCTTGGGATTTTTTATTATCCAACTTGCGATTTTGATGGGTCAGTGATGTAATGTATCGGCCTCTTTGCCCCACAGACTGTCTAGTTCCGCAGCATTTTGATCAGTCTTATTATACTGTACCACAATGATAAATTATTCAAACTTCTCCTTCTCGTCTAGTTTCAGTATATTGTACTCCACACGCACTCTGAGCACCTCATCTATCACAAACTTGCCCATTGTTTTTTTTTTCTTTTTCTTTTGCTTCCTGTAACTGGATGGAGGGACCTCAGTGTGTTTGCTACTGGCTCCAGACTCAACCTTTTCCACTCTCTTTCACTTGCTCATTTCATACACATTCTCACCTTCCTCCCCCTTTTCCACTTATTGTTCAGCCTGTGAATGACTTGGCTACCTTACCCAGCGTCCTGTGACTTTACCAGCTGGTTTTAAAAATAAACAGGGTAGTGGTTTCTGTGTTGGCAGGGCCGCTCTGATCTGGTGGGTCGTAGGTGGCGTAGTGCTGCCTGCTGCTCCAGATGCTCCAAATTACGCCATCCACACTGCAGCCCCCTCGCACCCCCAGACTGCTCGCAGCTGCCACTGAAAGGCTGGGATTTCATAGACGCTCAGTCGGCGTTTCTTCACGGGCACCATGCTCAAAATTATACCACAGTTACTGCAGTTTCAGCACACCAGGATCCTGCTCAGCGCTCCTCTTTTTAAGACTGTTCTTGAAACGTTTGAATAAGATAATGAATGAAGCAAATGCTGGAGCACAGATGGGGTTTTTAATGTTTCAGTGCCTCATGAACACGGCCCAATTACTAAAACACAGATAAGATGTAAAAGATCCGTCACTTTTCTCTCTCCCTTTGACACTTGCTCACACATACAGTATAAAGTCCTAGATTCTGGTCCAGTGAGGGCTCCATTGAGGGGGTCATCTGAGCTTAGCACGCCAATTAATCCTGCCACTCATCAGGAGCTTGCTTGAGAATGCCAGTGGTTTATAGTGGAATTATGGTCTGCACTAATTAGTGGTTAGCATTGACGGTGTCAAGGAGAAATGGTGAGCTGGAGTGTTATCATGTGACAGCACGGACAGAAGCGACTGGCTGCTAATGCTGTCTTTTACACACTAATCACTCACGGGGAGTCGACTCTGTCAATATCCTCTCTGCCAATTCTATCACTTTCTTCATTCATACATATTTCTTTACAAATCTCCTCTTTCCTGTTCTCCATCCCTTCCTCCTCCACCCTTTTTCTTTTCTTGTCACCCAGCCAGCCCTCTGGCTGTGCGCCTCACAGTTGCCATGGTAATGATATAGTTTCTCATCTCTGTAATGTGATGTCTTATTAGGTTTCATTGGGGCGTGTGTCACTATTTTATTTCACGCGCCATTTGGTGAGCCTCGGTCTCCTGTTAAAAAACCTCGTGCCTGAGAGGTGAGCAGTGAATGCACTGACAGCGAAGTGTAAAAGCTCCGGTGTACTTACGTGAGGGTCCTGATGGAGAGGAAGAAGACAAGTCTGAGTGAGCGCGAGCGAGAGATATGTGGGGCAGTGTCTGCTGTAGATACATCATATTTCCTTCTTGGTTCACAGTATTAACTTGCAGAAAAGATGTATGAATTGTCATGTGAAAGGAATGCTTGTCCCCGAGTAGCTCTGTCTCTCTCTCTCTCTGTTCTGTGAGGCTGGCACACCAGGGAGGGGTTTCAGCTGCTACCCAGCAGGAGGCACTGTGTGTGTGCTTTCAACCATCCACTGAGGAGGCACTTTATTTGCAATACAGTGCCTACTATATCTCCATCTATTTTGAGAGGGTTTTGTAGCCGGATTACTTGATGTGGTCCATTGATAATGGTGATCCAGTGGTAAAACTAGTGCAGCTGCTGTCACTGCTGTAGACAGACTCCTTTTATTTTCCTCTTCAATCACTCTTGTAGATATGCAGTATTTGTGCTATAGCTTGATAATGGAGGTCTGTGTGTTTGTTGAGAGCATGTCTTTTTGAGTTGTCAGTCTGCCTTGTATTTTTCTCCTCTGTGTGTGTGCAATTACAACCGGTGCTTTGAATGCCTTTGAAAAAAAACAAAAACCGGTGGGAAGCAGGCTGCAGTCAATAACTGATCAATATTAGCCCAGATGCCACTGTCAAACACATCAATAGAGTTTCTCCAACGGTGGTTTTTATCCTCCTCTGTGAATAAAATGCCTTATGTCAGCCCACAGGGCTTTTAAAAATTACCCTTCTTGCTTCATCTGTCCTCTCGTTGCTGATGTGGATTTCCATAGGCGCCTTCTGTTGAGAAGTGACAGCCAGGACTGTGCGATTGTGGCTATTGAACTGGCTATTGGGGTGGTAATTGCACATCGCCACTTCTCTTAATTTGCACAGGATTGCAGCAGCTGAATGAAGCTGTTCTGTTTCTCAATATTTCCAATTTGAAAGTACTCCACATTTCAGGGGGTGGAGTGGGGGTGGGAGTGGGTGGGGGGGTGGGGGGTGTTTAAATGATTCTCAACAGTCCAGATGACGTTTGTTTTATACTTGAAAACTGCCTATTTTCTGGTGGAGCTGCTGAAGCTGGCATCCCATTATACTGTTATTGTTGCAGGACCAGAACATTTTGAATGGAAAAATTAGACCACGTATAAAGAGCCATTTAATTAAGTGTGCAGAATAACAATCAAGGCAGCGTATCATATCTCTCTCACTGGAATCTTTTCCAATCTCATGCATCTCTGTTTGATTGGCCCCTTGACTGTTCAGTAAGACAAATATTTGACTGAACTTGTAAATGATGCTATGAAAAGTATAACCACAAGTATGTTTTTTACCTTTTGAACTTTGTGCAGTGGCCTAACAACAACATAAGGTTTAATTTACACAATCTCCACCCACCAAACTGTGCTGAAGTACAGCTTTGAAGTTCCCTTGTAGTCCTTCTTAATAATGCTCTCAGAAACCTTCTTTTGGAGGAGGAGGCAGGTGACATAAAATATCAAATACCATCCTCCTGTATGTGTTAATGATGAGACTCAAGCACCGAAGTACCGTGTGTACAGTTAAGCATTTGGGCCTGTGTACGTAGAGCTTTGGTTAAACCTGGGCTAAATAGATGAGGCTTGGTTCGGGTCTGCTCTCTTGGGGTGCACTTGTTTTTTTGATGTATCCTAGTCGGGCTCACAGAGGAGGGATGGTGTGCTTTGGATGGCATCTGTTGTCTTTCCGTCTCCTCTGGGCTCCATGCCAGGCATGTGTTTGTCAGATGGCAGTGCTGGTAAGATGGAGGTTTCTAATATATCTTGACACATTTGCTCTGCGCTCTCCTTGACTGGGTCATTTGTAGTATTGTGAGACCTTGGCACATTATAACATATATCTACGTTCATCACAACTCAAATTAACACGCTGCTTTCTGAGGACAGATGTACTGTAGCAGTCTTACACCAGGAGCACGGGCTCTTTAAAGAATTTAATAAGCATTTCATCCACAGTCGACCTGAACTTTGCTACCTTGGGTTAATATGGTGTCCTTGAAAATATGTTTTGTATCATTTTTCTTTTTACAAAACAAAATAAACAAATGAATTTGCTTTCTGGAAAAATGTTTGCGATTATTCTACATTGACTATGTACAAAGAGATGTTTAATCTTACTGAGAAATTTAATCGCACAGTGTTGGTTATTACGTAACCTGGGACATGTCATGTGGGGGAAAAAAAATAGTGTTTGCACAATTGAATAATTCCTGCTCTCAGTTTAATACTTTGTGCACATAAATTACTAATTTGTGCTCTCAGTTTTTTATCGTATATATTTCACATTCTCATGTCTCATTGACAAACATTAAAGACTCACGAGGAGGCAGATGTTGATGTAGGTGACAACGTGAATGTAAAGTAAGAACATTTTAAATTGATAAGGGTAAAAAAACAAAACAAACAAAAAAAAAAAACAGAAGTATTATTGTGAAGGTATAGTGCTGCAATGTAACTGTCTTGTACAGTTGTATGTAAAGGTTTGGGAACCACGGGGCAAATTACGTATTTTGTTGATTTTTGAACTGAGAAGAGTAAAGAAAGCCCCTGCAGCAAACAGATAAGATATCACAGCTTGCAAACACTTTTGTGGCAGCTAGGAGTCTTTCTATTCTCGATCAAGGAATTTTCAGCCACCCTTCCTGCACATCACTTCAAGGTCTGAGTTATTTTTAGGCTGTCTTGCATATAGCATGTTTAAGATCCACAGATTTTCAGTGATCTTCAGGTGAGGGGACTGAGGGCAGATCCAAAGCTTTCAAGTAGCTTTGGATCTTTGTCCTGTTGTAGAAGCCAACCTCTTTTCACTTCTACTTTCCTGGCTGACTGCAAGACATTTCAGCATCCAGAAGTTGTTGATTTTTAGTGAAATCCATTCTTCCCTCCATCTGTGCAATGTTTCCTGTACCACTGTTTGCCACACCCGAAAGCAGAACATTTCCACCCCAATACAAGGTGTTCTATTCATCAAATGCCGCTCCTTTTCTCTCCAAATACAACTGTGTTGATTATGGTCAAAGATCTCATTTTTAACTGCATCTGTCCACAACACGTTTTTCCTAAATGCTTTTTCAGATCTTGCTTTGCAGACTTCAGATATTGACTTTGGAGATGAGGTTGAAGATGTGACTGATGACTCTTTTTCTGTCGACCCCTTTTTGCGCATCAATGCTTCAGTAGTGGAACAGTACACCATGACTCTGTCAGCTAAACCTTCCTGCAGCTCCTTTGCAGTCACAAGAGATGTACAACTGATGTACAGTCTTATCTAAAAGTTTTCTTGGTCTTCTAGATCTTGTCTTGACTTCGACAGTTCCCCTTATCTGCCATTTCTTCATGACATTTTGGACAGAGAAAACTTTCAAAAAGTGCTTTGATATCTTTGATAACCCTCCTTTTGTAGAAATCCGTCTCTTTCATTTTCTGACCCACAGTCAGTTGCTCAGAGGGAGACCATGGTTGTTGAGTTTTACCACGGGGGTTGAAGAGTAAGGGGAATTTATCAAACTCTGGAAATGTGATCAGTGGAAAATTGGTAATGGCAATTCTTGACCTGCCTGACAAGTCCTAACGAGTCAGTTATGGTCTGTTAAACTAGAGTGATTATAATGTCTCTAAAAATAATCATATGTTATTTTCTCATTTCAAAGAAAATAGGGGTTATAGTAAGTACATATTAGAGAGCTTTTGAAAAATGTGCTTAATATTTCAAAAATGAATTCGGCCTAATTTTAGACCTATTTCCTTCTTATATTCCATTTTCTCCACTTATAACTCCGATATTGTCAATCGTCTCTCTCACTCACTGAGTCCAATCGCAGTTATTTACTGAGTAGCATCATGTGACCAGTAGCATAAAAGCCTAAAAAACTGCAGCGGTTAGAATTGAAACCCTCCGTCAAAATTGAATAATTCTCAGTAGCTTATAGGTTATAGATCCGGGTCCAGATAGGAGAGCGTCTGCGTCCAGATTCGCCATCTGCCTATCTGTGTGTTTGCTGTGGGGGTTGTATTAACTTCTTTTCAGTTCAAAAAGCAACAAAATATGTAATTTGCTCAGGGGTACCCATACCTTTGCATGCAACTGTATGTAGCAGGCTTCACTATTTTATCTGTAAAAATTTACAATAGGTAAGTCAGTTGATCATCAAATACATTCATCTAACGTGTCACAATACAGCATCATCCAGTATCATCAGTTCAGGCTCGCTCAGAGAGAGAGAGAAAGAGAGGGAGAGGGAGAAGGAGAGAGAGAGACAGAGGGAGGGAGAGAGAGAGAAAGAAAGAGAGAGTTAATTACCCTGTGTAAAATGTGAAATTTGAAGGTGTCCACTCTTCAGCTCTCTTCTCTGCTTGGGAGAAGCAGATTTAGGTCAGGGAGATTTGGGGGTGGCAGAGCAGCTGGAGAGCTTGTTCTGGACTGTCAAAGCTGCCCTGTATACCATCTGGATGGGCTGATAGTGCTGCAAAGCCAGTTATCCTCTTTAGAGAACTGTGTGGATCTGCATAGCAAGAAGCCTCCAATGCAACTCCACCTCTGGTGCATCCAAATCAAACTTTAGGTGATGACATTACTGCTCCCCTCCACATTATGGTACACATGCATGTATCCACCTTCAGCTGTGTGCACACTAACACACCGCACAGAGACACAAATGTAACCTGGCAGAACGGTCTCCAGGTGTCCAACAGTCAGGATTCTGGGAATGCATTAACCATTCACTCTGAACTCCGGAAAGCATTTTCTACTTTAATCAGCTAAGAGCAGTCTCACAGATTCCTTCCTCACCTTCAGCCCTCCACATCAGCGCAGTCCTGCCAAGGATGTCCAGACTGTTCCCACAGAATCATCCAAGCAGTCACAACTTTCATGCTCAGGAGCAGCCCTTTATGCCTCAGTAACAGCTAATCGGTGCAGACTAATGAAGACTGAACGCATAACACTGAAAGCTTTTCCAGCCAGGGTTCTCTTGTCAGATTTGAAAGGTGTAATGCAAGTTTGCATCCTTAGACATCACCATGTGACACACAGTTTGAGTGTTGGTGTGAAAGCATCGGCTTCTTCCCCCCTCTGCCTCTATGCAACTCACATTCCTCTCTGGTTCAGAGGGTTTCTGATAAAGCCAGCTGAACAGAAATGCCTGAATAGTGAATACAGCTGATGAGAAAATCCCCTTTTTTATCCCTAAATCCACTTCTTGTTGAGATGCCATTTACTGTAGTAATCGCTTCTCAAGCACCACTTCTGCTCAGCCCGTTGTGGAGCACTCTTTCTAAGTGGAAGGTGAAAATGAACATCGCACCTTTCAATTAAAGGTGTGATGCCTGTCATCATACCTTTGATTTTATCCCTAAGTGTTAATACCTTTTGTGTCAATGTTAATGAGCATGTAATCCACTTTTAATGGCGTGTACTTGCCTGTGTGTTTTTTTGTTAGACAGTGTGGGTTGTAAAGCCCAGATAGTGATTTCCACTCTAGGCAGTGTAATTGATGAAAGTCGCTCAAATCCCGATGCTAAACTAAAGTTTCCCATGTATAATCAGATCTAGTCTGTAACCTAGGGAGGTAGATTTTCTGATCATTACAAAAACACATGCTTGAATTTTACAGATTATCTCTCCATGATAACTCTATGTGTTTTTGCGACTGTGTTCTCAGTATATATAGCACGCATGTAGCTCGCAAAGTATGCTGTTATAGTTGTTTGCTCTTGTGCATTACATCACTTTGCTTATCTCCACACGGACCACACACTGTGTGCAGTGAGCGTGATGAAAGACAATGGGTGATTGATGCACACAGAGCATCTACACATCTGTTGTTTCTCCTCAGGGGGAGTTTTGAGGGATGCCCAGCCCCTTTGAGAGGTGCCGGGGTGTGGGAAGCTGCAGTTGGGACGCGGCTTGGAAACTCTGCAACTCTCAAACTCAGCTTTCACCAGCATTACATCATCCCCTTGGCCTTTTTTCTCCAGCCGCATCAAACAGTCCTGAGGCGAGGCCTGTTTACAGGGACGGGCTGTAGATTGGGCTCCACCGGGCTTTTGGCTACCCTGAGACCTGGTTCGCTTGTATTCATGTTTTCTGGCACCTGTGAACTCAAAGTCTGACCTGAAATGGATGTGATGAATAAAGTTTAAAAGATGTTCAGCTCAGAATTATTATTTGTGAAGATTATGAACATATTTACATTGACAACAGCGCTGCATGAAAAAATGTTGCATCCTTATTCATTTCATTGACGGCGCCGTGTTGGTAGAGTGAGAGTCACGACACGGAGAGCTCTGGCAAACAAACATGATTGAAACTGGCTCAACTCTTGCTGCAGTGCAATGCAGTGTCATCCTGCTTTGGTCTGAGTTGTCCAATCAAATGAGGACATATTCCACATCACTTTAAAGTGTGAATGGTGTAATTACACATGTTGCTGTATGATTCTTCACAATATTATCAACTGCTGTGTATCTGATAAGGATTCATCGCACCGAAACCTTCATCAATGCCCACACTGAAGGCTTCATTAGGGCATCAAGCAAAATGTTTGTTGGATTGTCTAATAGCCCCTCCCCTTCCCACTGACCTGTTCAGTGTCAGGAATACAAGGTGCTGAGTAGGCCAGGGCGATAAAACAATCGTGATATGTGCCAGTGATAGACACTTCATCATTAGCAATAAGAAAATTATATGATAGAAAACCTGATGGTTCCACGGTTGCCTGGCTCTCTCCCTCCCCGGCTCACAAACACAGCCTATCATATCCCTTGAAAAAGGAAACAGCCAGTCGTTTAACAGGTGTTTTGTTCGGTTGCACCGTCAACAACGGAAGCATGGAGGGAGAGAATTAGTGCAGCTGATGAAGAGGGTCAGAAAATAGTTACCAAAAAGCACCAGGTCACCTCACCAGTGTGGCAGGTTTCTGGTTTCTTTCAGTCCAACCGAAATCAGAACACTGTTGTGTGTAAACCCCTTCCCTACCAGAGGCAGGTATACAACAAATGTATCACCCCTGTTACACCTTGGATTACGCAACATGTCGGCAGTCATGACCAACATCTGCTTTAAATCAGGAAACAACCCACAGGCAGTCTGCAATAGAGAGGTATGAGCAACAACACTGTATATATAATACATGTATATGGTGATATTTACTGTATATAGTGATTTGGCCATATTGTCCAGCCCTGGTGCTGCATCTGTCACTTCGACAACCAGGCGCATCACACTGAACACCTTGAAGAAGAAACCCGTTGTCCCCATTTGTATGATTCCTTACAGTGAGACTAGAAAGAAGAGAAAAGACAGATCAGGGCGGCAGTGTAATGAAGAGGCTATGATTGCAGGCTTCTTGCCCCGCCTTCGAGTGTGGCCGTTCACAACAGGTATAACCTCCTTTGCCTTTAAATGTGGGGTGGGCGACACGTCTGAGGACATACTGTTTCTGAGTATACTGAACCCTTAACCGAACCCTCTTGTGTTTCTTTAACACAGTGCTTTTTTTTCTTCTTTTTTTTCATTCTGACCGCCCGCTAAGATGTTAATGGCCACTGTTCAACTCTCACACCTTGAGCAGCACTTGATCCTGATTCAACTCCATGTCCGATGAGGTGATTCATTTCAGCTAATGATAAATCCAGCAAATAGGCCATTGTCACATTAAGCACCACTGCAGGCATCTTATCAATGCGTAGCCTTTAGTTATGAGTCACCAGAAATTTTTATTAAGTGTTCTGACAAAGGGGCCTGACATAGTTATGAAATGAAATACGGCTGATTTGACTCACTGTTTTTCTGATGCGTCTCAGTCGGCTGGTGATGGAGATGTTGTGATGTGATGAATGCCAAATGGAGTCCAATGAAGTGATGAGTCACAGAGGAGTGTGTCAGCAGCGAGCCCCAGTGAAGGCTGCATTTGTATCTGGCCAGGCTTGATACTGGGGTGGGGTGTGTGTGTGTGTGTGTGTGTGTGTATGTGGGGGGTATGCGGCGCAGGGTGCGGGTGGTGATGGATGAGGGCCGAGCGAGAGAAGGACGAGGCATGAAATAGAATGAGGATGAAGGACAGAGAAGTCCTGGCTGGCCCGGGGAGGGGGAAGGAGGCTGTGAGACAGAGATGGAGAGACTGAGAGTCAAGAAAGAATGAGGGTCAGAGAGAGACTAACCTACTCTCAAAATTGCTGATGTTTGCTCCTCTGCGCTGCACCGTGGCCTCACACTTAAATTTGCATTTACTCAGACAATATCAGGTAAGTATTGTATCTCAGCTGTCAGACCTGTGAAGGTCAACATGTCAATGAAGAAGACACCGAAAAGGCAAAAACCTCTGCTGACACTATGAATAACTTTTCTCTTTCTTTCTTTTTTTACTATAACCGCATTCCCTGAAGATTTGAAAGCATATTTCTATCTCTGGTATTTTATTCACAGTGACTAAAAACATTATTCTAATGATGAAAATCCCAGGGCCAGACTACCACCAAACATGAATCAATCTGGCCACAAATTTTTGTTGAAATTCACTGATGATTTGAGACATCCTGCTATCTAACAAGAGTGAAAGTCTTATTATTTTTTTTGGTTTGTAAGACTGGTAAATTAGATGGGTAGATACGTTTAACAGTATTTTCTTTTGAGGTTTTTATTCTCCATAGCACAGAAATACCAGAGGAAACGCAGCATATGCTATTTGAAAAGCCGGAAAATGCTGTTTTGTGTGTAGTACTAAACAGCACCAAATAATGTCTATCTGCGTGCCTCATGCTCTCCAACATGCACAAATGAACAGAAGAACTGGTTTTCAAGATGAAGAGAATGATATCATGCTGGGATGGAACAAACTCAACGGGTGGCTCTGTGATTCAGAATTTCTTCTCCACCTTATTTCGAGGATGATCCGAGATTAAACAAAATCACATTCTTTACAGTGACATGGTAATGGGAATGTAATTACTCCACTGTTCACATTGTAGCCTGAAAAAGAAGCCTCTCCCGTGTGCTTTTTTTTTTTTTAATGACCTTCGAAATGGTCATCTACACTGGAAGTCCTGCTGTGGATCTGCGAATTACTGCTGAATTGTGGGTAAATGAAGCTTTCGTTCCGGCTGTGAGCTGTCATGATCTGTTTGAGAAAAGCGGGATTGTATTCATGCGTGCACACATGCTCACATACAGTACACACACTCTCTCTTACACACATACACACCCACCCCCCCACACACACCCACCCCGACACACACACACACACACACACGCACTGTATATATGGGGGCAAAGACGGAAGGATTCATCAGTCACTGAGTCACGCCGAGGGTGGCAGCTTAAAGGAAGCTGTGTCCTTTTTGTCTCTTACAGTCCCTCTCTTACTCTCTCTCTCTCATCCATTAGTTTATCTGTCACTCCTCAGGAGTACATCCACTGGTCTATCTCTCTCTCTTCCTGGCCATCCTAGTGTGGCTTGACCTTCCTTGGGTCATTTTCCTGTCTTCAGCTGGCCGGCAGGGGAGAGGGCCCGGCTGTTACCAGACCAGCCAGATGGCGGGGTCTAGCCTGGGACTGGGGACTCGGACTGGGGCAAACCCGCTGGCCAAACTGGTGACTGCGGCAGCAGGCAGGAGCGCTGTGGGAAGCAGCTTCACCACCCCTGTAACTCCCCCTCATGGTCAAAAATGCTAATTATCCGTCCTTAGACAGGTGGACCGACAGTCCTGGATTCTTGCTGTAGCTTTAGTGAAGATTTGGAGTCAGTTTGTCTCGAGTGTAGTTTTTGTCCCAGCACTCTTACACGGTTTCATTGCAGACTCTCAGCTGACAGGAGGCAGAGCTGGAGTGGGATGAAGATGATTTGAGTAGAAAAGTCAAGCCGATGACAAGGAGGTTTGACAGCAGGGGAGGAAACCAGTGGGGGAGAGAGGCAGCATGTGTTGAAGAGTTTGATAGGAAAGGACTGGAGTGTTCCTGTCCTTGGGAGTGGAGTTAAACCCCCCTACGACTTCTTTCTTCTGGCACATCAGCTCCTGTGACTCCGCATGACACGTATCAATAGCACAGCCCCGTTTTTATTTCTCATGAAGCGTTTGCTGCACCTTGCCCGAGGACATCCTGTAAGCTACCCGTTAATGAACGATCACAAATCATAAAGTGTGCTTTACGTGGCCCTTGTTTCAAAGGAAACAGAGAGCACAGCTGTTTGACTCAGCCGCTCTCAAAACACCGGCTGCATGCAAATGAAGTAATCTTGCTGATACATTAGAGCGGGCCCCGTTATCTGAGTGGTCAGGGTGAGGGAGGACAACTAATTCTGGTGGGGTAACAACAGCACTACTTTCCTGTAACTGAGCTCTCTGTATTCCAACCCATAAGTCAGGTGTCGAGATGAAAGAGAGGCCTGCTTGTGCTACGTGGCTAATTTAAAGGATTAACACCTGTTCTACCAAGACAGATTCATCCTAATCCTGCTTTAACCCCTTTGATCTGAAGTCAGAGTGGTTTAAGGAGTGGACTGGCCTAATCCCTTCACAACAGTGACCAGAAACTGCAGGTACCTGACGGAGCAGCCGGCTTCACGCTACAGTATTTACCGTACTCAATATCACAACTTTGTGTTCATCTCTTTTTCCTTTGTTACTCTGCGTAGGACTGGAGTCATTACTGAATCCTTTTGTGCAACACTCCTCCCTCTCCACTTCAAAAGGGTTAATTCACATTTGATGCTCTCTCACGGGGTTAGATTAGTAAAGGCAGGAAGAGCTGTCATTGGCATAATAAGCCTTGCGTATTAAGGTATTATAGCCTGATCATTGGAGAAAAAAAATGTTTTGTTGAAGCAAGAGCCACAGTATCTGGTCTGGCTTCGGCTCAGCCATACTTAGCTTTTATAAATCTGCATTTTAACAACCACAGCAACCAGACGATAAACTAAAGAGGATCTTAGAAGTAGTTAAATATTTGCGCAGTTATTTGCTATTAATTGTAGCCTCGTTCAAGAGATCATCAGTCATAAACTGTGGCTTTAATGCTTTAATGTGCTTATTATGATTACCAGATTGTGGCGTGCATGTGTGTGCGTGTGTGTGGGTGTGTGTTTGTGATGGCAACACATGGATACATTTGATATGAGAGAGAGGGAGAGGGGGAAAAAAAGAGACTGTGGGAGGATTTAGATAGATTTGGTGTGGTGACGATGGTGGGAAGAAAGGTAATTGAAAAAGAGAGGCATGAGTTTGGTTTTGAGGTTTTCTAAATGAGGGACTAGAGATGGGTGGGTCTGACCACAGCATGGTTATGTGTGTTTTTGTGCGTGCGTGTGTGTGTGTATTTGTATTCTTGGAAGCAGATAGACACAAACACATTTGAATACATTGTCCTGCTCCACCTCTATGTTTAGCACATAGACCGAGGAGGACCACACAGGATCTCTGTCTCATACGTCGGAGTATGTGGCAACGCTGTTATTATTGATCCTGCCACAGACATCAAACCCCAGCGCCTATTTAACTGCCGGCCTGATTTAAACAATATGCTGGAGCCTGTTTCATCCATGTCCAAGACCACTGAATTATTAAACACATCTCTAAAGCAAAGGTCCCTCTCTTTGCATAATGTCTTCACACAAATCTACTGTTGAGCGACTCCAGGGGATAAACAAGCCCTTCTTCATTAGTGTAATTGGGAGAAGAAATAGAAAGAAGAGAAAATTAGGGGATGGGACTTTAAGACAATAAAAAGATCCTAATCATATGTCTTAATCATGCTGTGTGAAGAATCACTGATTAAACACTATAATGGCTCAAAAGAAAGAGAGCTTTCAATAGCACTTTCAATCTGTGGCACTGAGGATGGGCTTTTGGTTGCATCAGGACACGACGAAATCATTTACACTCCAAAATTGTTGATGAATTTTTTGGATGGATGCACGGATGGTGGTGAAAAGTAGATGAAAGCAATTTTTTTTTATTTTTTTTTTATATCCTTAACCTACAAAATCACAAATGAACCCCAGTTCACACACAAGGCGTGACAGTTTTATCTTGTGATTAGCACTTAATTAGGGTTGTAGGAGCCAATTATATTACCATCCCTTTATTGTGCACCATTAATACTTGTTTTTCTTACTCATTGCCAGGCTCATCCGGATATGTCGCAGTATGAAGCAAATTTAGCAAAGACAGAAATGAAATTTGTGTGCATAGAGTGGAAAAAACTAATTTGCAAGAAATTCAAAGTAGTAATTCTGTATTGAGGGGGTGGGGGGATGGGGGGGTGGGTGGGTGTGGCAGACATGGATTGGTACATGTTTCTTCTACGCCTCACAGTTTAGGATCTGAATGAAAATTGAACAAGCTTTACAAATGGCAACATGGTGGCACAAAGAACTAATCAGTTTTTCCGTGGCTCCATCAAATAGTTTTCTTGTTTCAATATCTTGTTAACTAAGAGAAATGAACTCCTTGCCAGTAATGAGGCAGAATAAGCACAGATAATGATGAAAAATTAAATTGAAATGTTTCCTAAGGTAGTGGCTAAAAATCATGTAAAGATCATGTAAAACAGATTAGTGAAATTTTTGTGATCAACAGTTGTAGATTTATGCTTTTTTCCCCCCATGTCACTGCTACCTGCACTTTTGGTAGTAGGAGGATATAGACAGCCATGTGCTCAACCCGTCCTCTGCATTAAACGACCATACCCTCCACGATGACAAGGAGAAGCTATTCTCCGATGCCACTAACGTCAGGATGACATTGCTGTTTGAGAACTATTGTCTTAGCTTTCACCAGTATGATTAAGGCACAAAAACAATCTCGGTCAATGTTGGGGAAAGATCAAGGTTTTGGTTAAAATTAGGGGAGTTTTGTTGTCATGGTTACAATACTAACCACATGGTCAAGGTTAGGGAAAAAACCGCTGTCATGTGTAAAACAAACCAACAATGACTGTCAGTAGGAAACAAGAAACAAACAGCTGCTTCCTGTGTCCAACATTTTCTTGACCCATTCATCCACCTCAAACTCTCTGTGGACTCTGTTGCTCTAACAACATCTCACTGCTTGCTCCTTCGCTCCCAAAGTCATAATTATGCTGGCCAGTAGGGGGCTGTGTCACTTGAAGCTAAACAAATGGCGTTTCTGGGCACCTGCTAAAATGGCACTTCTTGTACGGGTAACCTCCTATTCCATCTAGAAGACAATGCAAGTCCAGCAGCCTCCCACACAGAGAAGCTGCCACTTATATTTGCTATAGTGTCAGTTCCACCGCCAGGATTGAACCCAGGTCCCTGTGTTGGCGGGTGAATGTTTTGCCCCTCGTCCTCCTCTGCCCCTCACTGCAGCCTGACTTCATCCGACTTAATGTGTTTTAGACGGTCTCTGTCTCATTTTAGGGCCACATTGCACTAAACAAAACAACTTGCCTGCAGCGATAACTGCTGAGCGTGCAACCTGCTGACCGGCCGAGGCTGAACTGAGGGCACCGCAGAAAGCCATTTGAAAAAATATACTCTCTATTCTTTACACTTCAGAAAACACTTTTTGTCATTCAAGACCAAATCACCAGAGTCTTTGAACTGTTTATTAAAGTGCATGGTGAGTAGTGATGCCTCCAGCTGAACACTGACCCGGCTGTTTCATCTTGGTTTGAGTGAGTGAGTGTTTTGCCTTCACTCTGTTCTGCCAGGAATCTACTCTCGAGATGAACCGTTCTGCTCCCTGTGGACAGGACCCGGCAAACAAACAAGATTTGGGATGGTTTTCAGGGCCTGTAACATCAGCCTTTGCTCGGGGCACGTTGGGTGGTCAGTGCATGTGACCTTCTCATAGCGGGGCTCCCTAACCCCCATCCATCCCGATTAGAGGACACTTATCAGGGACAGCAGCCAGAGTGACACAGTCCCAGCTGGGCTTCCCTGGAGAAAATGCTGTGCAGTGCAGGGAAAGATCCCCATGGTATACTGAGGTGTGTGTGTGTGCGTGCATGTGTATCTATGTATGCAATTATGTGTGTGTGTGTGTGTGTCTGTGTGAGTTGTTCTCTGCAGATAGGACCCTGTGACTCTGAGATATGCACAGGCTCATTAATTAGAGGCTCTCATTATCCCCCCTCAGGCTCCAGACACTTAATCAACACCAAGCTCCAACTAAGACACACACATGCATGTACCTAGACACACTAACACATACACACGCGCGCGCACACACACGCCCTCGTGCACGCCCATCTCACATAGTCCACAGCAGGCTAAATTCTGACAAAACATCATCCAAGAATAGAGCACTGTAAAAGAGGTGAATGAATGAATGCTGATGAGGGTTATTTGTTTTCAGTGATGTACGGGACAACAGAGAGGGTGGGTGTCATTGCTGTTTAACACTTTTATTATTATAATGTTGTTAAGCATTTCAAAACACATCCATCCATCTGGCATGTCTCGCTGTGGAAGCAATCTGTCAAACCCTGTAAATTATATTCGTATGTTATGAAATTTACATGCTGGAAATATAACAGATGAGTTTTCAAGGCCCATTCCATTATGAATCTTGGATTTCTGCAACAGTTTTTGTTATATCTATTCTTCATATGTGTACCATCTTCCACAGAAGCATGTGGACCTGAGACCTTTACAAGAGTGGACAGTCAGTTGACTGTTGTGCGTGTATTCTGACAGGTTCCTGCATATCACTGTGTACACATGTTTGTGTATTGTGACATCAGGCTACATATCTCTGTGCTCTTGCTGTGGAATTTATTGCCTTGCAACTCCAGGCCTTGTAATTAAAAAGGCCGCTGTTTGTTCTAACGGGGGACAGATAGCGCGCAGCGACACTCCAGTGTCGTGACTTAAGAGCGAGAGTCTGTGTGAAAATAAATTACCCTCAGACAGTCAGGAGAGCTTTTGGAGTGTTGCTCTTCTCTGGGGGTTTTTCTTTTAAAAACCCTTCTGACAGTTTTCATTTCTTTTCCCAAACAGCCTCTGTTACTGTCATGTGGGTGATGCACTTTTTACATCATGCAGACTGATAAACAGTCAAGCAGACAGATACGTGCAAGCAAATGAGCGGCTGTACACAAAACTGTATTGGCCCGCACCAGATGAGATGGTTTCGCAAAGATAGATTTCAGTTAGACATTAAACTTCACTAATGACTAACTGCGTGATTCTTGACTACTTTAAGTGGAACTGATTTGCTATGTGTGGGCAAATTCAGACTCTTTAAACTGAAAATGTGGCTGACAGAGCTGCAACTTTAAGCTACTAACCAGCAGAGAGTACGTGCCTTGTGGAAACGTTTTAACAGTTACAAGGACATTTTAGCAGAAGAAAAAATGTGATTAAGTGAAGCAATGGCAGTAGCATTCCTAAAGTGTTACTGGCACCTCTAAAAAAAACTATTCCTTCTTCATTGCCTGGTCCACCATATTTATAGCAAACCACAAAATAAGCCATGTTTTACTCTTCCTCTTTCTGTCACTTGCAAGAAGCGTTCAGGGACACTGAGTGTGGCACTGAAAACACAGCTCTTCGTTCTGAGATAGCTTGAACTTTTTTTTTTTTTTTCTTTTTGTTTCACATGAGTCAGTCACATGAGTTTGTTTTTGTGGAGCCATCGAACCTACATTACTCCAACAGCAAAATTAACTCTATACCCCGGTGTAACACATCTTTATGTAAGTTAAACCCCGATCAGAACATACAGTGGAGACATTTTTGAGGGCATGATTGGCAAGAACAAGAAAAGGAAGCACAAACTTTTAAACAGCTCCAAGTTGTGGAAAATGAAAGAGGGGGTTTTTGTTTCCCTCTGAAGGCTGGAGTCCGATTTCCTGTGCGGCTCTGATTGGGAAAGCAGAGGCACGCACAGGGAGCCTGCTTCTGTATGGAGATGCCAGATGACAGGCTTCACTCCGAACAGACTGTCGCTGAACAGCACACTGAAGTGGCCTTTGATTGATCATCAGACGTGCCTTTCATGAAACAGTCTACTGTGTAAACCTGTTTTAGATGGAGGGACTTCAATGTCTTGAGTGGGAGCGTGCGCGCTTGAAAGAGAACATAAATTCAAATAGTATCTTAGTGCTGTGTTTCTGTACTGTACATACCTCAAAGCCAACAGGAGTCAGCTGATCATTGGAAAAAAAAAAAAACGTGATCTATCATCAAGTGACGCAAAACATAGATACTGTAACACATAAAAACATAAGAAGCCCTTTCTCTCTGACTACAAACGTGTCCTTTGATCACGGTGCTTGACCGCAGAGTGTCATTCTGCTTGGGTGCCAGCTGTGGCTGCGGAGGTAGTGTCAGGCATTTTTGTTCATGTTCATCCATGTGGATTACCGAGTGTCTCGTGGACTCCCTGTGCACAGCAGGAGTTTGTCCATGAAGCCATATGTCAGCGTGTCCCCCTCCTCCTACTTGTCTTTTGTTATCTGAGTGACCCCTAGGTGCACTGCGGACCCCGCTGACCCTGAAGACACACCAGTTTATTGACCACCTCACAGCTCCATAGAGTCCATTACCTAAACCAATTTAAATCACAAGCCTATTGTTTAAACTGATTTCACCTCTCTTCAGTATCGACCATTTCTTTAATTCACCTTTCCTTTGCTTCGAGATTATTCTTCATGGATAAACGATAACCTTGTTACTGTATTAATGCTGCTCTTGGTTTGAGCCGCAACAAACTGGGTTCAGCACCAGTCGAACTGTTTTAACTGTTGATACCCGGTCTGTTTGGGAACTGTTTTCATTCTGTGACTATGTGGCAGTGATTGTGGTGAGTGGGTTCTTACCAGAATAACCATGTTCTCTGTTTTGAATTTTACTCAGCCCACTTCAACAATTAATGATGAAAAGTCAGTTTTTATGCATGGAAAAAAAAAAAAAGCGGCAGATATTTTCTCATTCCGGCCAAATAAAGCCAACCAAAAAAAAAAAAAAAATCATTGGCAGTGTTATGCATCTGATGTTTGTGTGCTGTAAAATATTACACAGTACACTATATGTGACAGCTGCTCTCAGCAGGACGAAAGGGTGGGAAGTGTACATATACAGGGCTGTAGTTATCTCCAGCTTCCAAGGCTCTCCATCCTTTGTGAATCATCATCTTTTATGGAAGAATTCAATTTATTATTCCCATCATAACCTCTACTGAGCAAGTCACTGCAGCAGTGGAGTGTGATGTTATTTGAATCTCCTTAGGTCATTAACACCACTTTAAACTGTGATGAGTTTGTGTAGCATTGCAGGTTTACATAAAGCTGTTGAGCAGATTTTCTGTCAGACAGGTTTGCTCTTAGTGAAAATCTGCAGTGACTTTTAGAGGGAAATATACACAAATTTTTAGCAAAACGAGACTACCTTACAGGGATGGCAAAGCATTTTTTTAATGGTGGGAGCCTAGACCGTGTAAATATGGGCATCAGCTGTGGTTGAAGAAAGCCTTTGGGTGATTTGGACTATAGCAGGTTTATTATATTTTTTTTATAGAAGCTACAATTGTATGTAAAGTATATTAACAACTTTCACTTTGTAAACAAATGTAGTTCTGACCATGAAGCGAGCACGTTCCACTAGTAAATCAGCCAATCACAGGTCAGTATATACAGTATACGTGATGTTGGACTGGCACAGCGGGGTGGCACGTGGCC
The DNA here is from genome assembly GCF_002260705.1 of Seriola dumerili. Taxonomy (NCBI): domain Eukaryota; kingdom Metazoa; phylum Chordata; class Actinopteri; order Carangiformes; family Carangidae; genus Seriola; species Seriola dumerili. The sequence continues at coordinate 5,360,186 of NW_019174272.1, read as the reverse complement.
AGAGAGTCCGGGTTTAATACCTGGAAAAGTGTCCTTGAGCAACACAGCAAACCGCAGCCCTCCTCCTGTCTGCACGCCAGCGTCAGCTCACTGCCGAAACGTAAAGCGCACTTTCTTTTTTTTTTTTGGCAAATCTGTTGCCAGCGGCGCTATGACCCTGCTTCCTGCTGCCTGCTCAGCTCCACTGCTCCAAGTCTGAAAACTGCAAGGCTGGAGGAGCGCAGGGAAGGAAGTCATCAGAGAGCTGTAGTCCAGTTTGTTGCTGTTGCAGGAATCAGGATATCCTTCCAGCTCCTCGCAGAAATTCCAGGGATTTTTTTTTTTTTTTTTTTTTGGCTGCTTGTACCCCCCTCCTCCTCCTCCCCCCCTGAAAGTAATCTCCTTGCTTGTCGCGCTGTCTCCGCCGGGCTCTGCGATACTGTTTTTTTCCACGAATACTTACAAAAGTGTGTTCCGGTCGCTGGAAAACGGGATTTGACCACTGTGATGAATATTTCTGCATTTTGGCACACATTTCGTCTCCCTGTCGTTTCCTCTGGATCGAAGAGAACAGATTAGGACACAGTATCCGTATTGCGCTCTACTAACGGTGTAGCCTACTTACAGGGACGACTTCGTTTCGGAAAAGTTTAAGAATTAATTTTTCCTAATACACAGTCCGGGTTGGTCCTGGAGGCGCCGATCCTGCGTGCCGAGTGAGGAGGGAGTGGGTTCATAACGGACTCGTACTTTGGATTTACGCACAGGAACCTTCACCTTAAACATTGTCAATCGACACCATGTGTCTCTGATTTATTCTCCGGGCTCAACTGTGGATTTAACCCGTGTGTGATTTGTGTTGACTGCGCTGTCTGCCCCCTGAAATTACCGCAAAGCTGAGACTCGCACATCATCATCATGCATCGCTTCTTGGAGAAAATCTGCTGCAAAAATGAGGGAAGTCGAGAGGCAGCATGACTTGCGCTCTGGATTTCTTTGAATCTACATTCCATTCTCATATAATATCTTAATGCTGTTCAATTTTGGTTTACAAATATGATGAAATGGCAGCCCCGGAAGAAGGTGAGTCTGTCTGATATGTATATATATTTCTCCAATTATGCCGATTAATAACGTTTGTCTGGTTGATCCCAAGTTGTAAAGACAGGGCTCGGTCACAGACTGCTGCTCTATTTGTTTACTACAAATGATAGGGCCTATAGATATAGTAGTAATAACTAGAACTGCACTGCACTGTACTATACTGAACTGTAGCCAAAGCAGAGTTTATAACGATAAACAAGTTTCCATTCCCCTCCCACTTTGATCTTTCTCGCTATGTATGCATTTTCTCTCCCAGTCCATCTAAATGATTATGGAGGACACAGCAATCAGCTGTTGTGCACTGCACTATGCAAACCTATAATATGCTCGCATAATAATAATACACACCCAAGGGATATAAAATATGTTGCTATGTTAATCTTTCATACTCTGACCCGTGTTTTGTGTGTGGTGCAGCTCCTTACAACATCAGACAGGCCTACAGTCTTAATCTGGACTAATCAAGACATCAGTGATTAATGTATCCTGCAGTAAATCCCTGGAGCTGTAAGCAGATACAATGTTGAGTCCTGTGTCCAAATAGAAAATAAGCTTTGAGAATGAAAGATAGAAAGTGAAGCATTGCACCTTAGCAAGATATGCACCTAAAAGTTTCACAATGAACAGACACCCCTCCTTAGATACCTGCAGCTTTTTTTTTTTTTGAGAGGATTCTCTGAGAAGACTAAAACATGTGCCCCAGTTTCTTGTTTTCATGCTTAGACATACGTTTTCTCTTCAAACTTGACTCTCTGTTATTGCTCCATTTTCATAGCTTTGGAGTATTACAACATGGAAAATGTCTGAAAATCATCTGGGGTCTATAAAAAAAATTGGTAGCACTAAAATGCCTATGGTTAAGATTTTTACCAGCAGGGGGCACTTGTCTGACAAGAAGCAGTCTTGCTTTGCAGAAGTGGGTTTTGCTCTGGTGTAGAGTCGAGGAAAGAAAAATGAAAGGATGTTCAACTCTTTTCTTTCCTCTTTAAGCTGTTTTGCATCATTTGAAACTTTATTTTTCCCTAAAGACTCTGTTCAACTGTGGCATAAACAGAGTATTTTTTTCATCCTGGCCCAGATATTTTTGTCTTCTCATCTGAGACAAGACGTTGATGTTTTGTCTTTATAACCACCCAGTATAAAGAAAACAAGTAACCAGTACCAGAGGAAGTGTAACCACAGCTACTGTTACTAGTCGTAGTTTAAACCAACAAAATTGTGCATGATTTTTGAAACCTATTCCTCTCTTCGCCTAAATGAATTTCTGTATGTCGTTTGTTCCACATTAAGTGTCATTACTGTGGATAATCTCATCCTGAAAGATGAGATGAAAGTAAATGATCAGAATCAGGCTTCTTAATGTCGAATTATCAACAGAGAAAATAAAAGCTGTGAGCGTGCCCCAATGATTTCTGCAGCTGTGCATTGTGTCTGCCAGAATCATCCACGAGACCCCCCTTTGAGGACTAAAAGCCTTTCCTCACTGCCGGAATTGATTCCCAGCCACAGTGCAGTCACATGTGCTCAACCCGAAAATATCTTAAAAGTAACACTGGTTTTCATATGTAGATCATCTTTCCATCAGATTGTTGTTTTGGTGGCTCTCATCAAGGAGGAAAATGGTTACTCCTGTTTTGTGTGATGTTGATTTATTAACCTGTTGGTGTTGTTGGATGTTAGATGTATATGTATGAACACACGCACTTAGAGCAGGAAACAGAGCAGCGTTCAATACGTTGAATTACCTGCTGCCACCCTTATAGTGTGTGTATATGTTTGTGTGCGTCTGACATTGTCTCTTCATCCTGAACTCTGGTTTATTGCCAAGGATGATATTTCAAATAGCAGGCAGAACATTGGAATAAAAGCAGCTATTGTGTTCCGCATTGTAAGGAAAGTGGTTTCTTTACAACGCAGTGCCCTTCTTAGAAAACGCACACACACACACACACACACACACACACACACACACTAATGCCACAGAAGATCCTTGAATTTCCCCATTCTCACTTATTGTTTATCAGCTTCTCAGTCTTGTCTCTTTGCACCACTTGCAGGTCGATGGGAATCAATAGAAAGTGTGGGAGAATTATATTGTGCTCAGCGTCCAGCCCACCTCTTCATAATGGATTACACTAATGAGTCAAAATTCCAGATCTGTGACAATGAAGAGATGAGAGAGCAATTCCCTTAATTGTTGCCGGCAGATAGCTTATCTGTTCTGGAAACAGATAGAGAAAGAGAGTAAAGTTCTTTTTTCTTTTTTTTTTTCAGGGGATTTGGGTGATTAACTTTCTCTTCCTGCAGTTTGGTGGAGATGCTCTGAACATCTGAGCTGATTAGGAAAGAGTCTATTACACAATGTTAAAACATAGAAGGGGAGGCATATGACTAAAGGCTGCCATGGACCAGGGTTTCTGATAACAGTTGTATAAGGCTGTCAGCCCCAGTGATAATCGATTTTTTCCCCACAGACAGCTTAAAAGCCAAGTGCAACAATGCACAGTTGGCCCCTTTCCTTTTAAAGTAAAGATACACTTATGTTTTGTGTTTGTGAGGCTCAGGAATGCTAACATGGCTCTAGCTTTGCCAGATAGCATAAGTGGGGAAGGGTGGGAGTACAGCAGCGGCCACTGCAGTGCTCTTTGGTTGTGTTGTAGAGGAAGGTAAGCATTAGAAAATATGGACAGTACTTGTCCTGGGGGAAAGCTAACTCACTGAGTCAGGTAAGAGATGGCAGCGTTCCTAAAAGTGTACTGAAATGAACAACAGCCACCGGGTTACATTCTGTGGGAGTGTTTGGTTTAAGGCACTAGGTAAAAGAAACACTGTTTTTTGTGTCTTCATGTGTTTGTCCAATGTGGTTTGGACATGAATTATGGACTCCAGTGGCTTGTGTGACTTATACCTGTCTGTAACAGACACTGAGTTCAACTGTGGGTTTTTTTCCTCGTCCATGAATTTCTTTTCCGACAGCTGAAAAACATTCCATGCTTCTCTTTTGCTGCCAGATGTGTTTTTAAGTCATCATCACCCCGTGTTATCTTGAGCCGAACGTACTCGCGGCCTGTTAATATGTTGGGTGGTCTCATGTTACGAATCCAGGCTCTACGTTTAGAGCTCAGATTTTGCCTTGTGGCAGTGTGACCGAGCCAGAAGGAAGCGACTGTTTGTTTTTGTGGTTTTGCCAGATGTTTCTGTGGGTTCCACACAGTTGACATAAAGCCTTCTCACCTGAGAGGGACAGGATGCCCTGCTCATGTTTCTGTGGCCAGTCTCACTGGGAGCTTGGACTTTTACCATCGGCAGGCACACTCTTACATCTCTGACCATGTTCATTGGCTTTTCACCTCGGGAAGTTTCTCATGCTGCTTTTCCTCTTTGATTCGGTATTATTTATGAGCTCTCCGTTGGGGGGGATGGGGGGGGATGTCTCTCCCCCCAGCGCACCATCAGTCCCTGTGACGTCTCCTGGCTGGCAGCAGCACAGCAGTTTTGGAATACATTTACAGCAGGGGAAAACCCGTCAGAATTTGAAGAGAAGTGCTGGAAGACACACATCTGAGGAGAGGAGAAAGCAGTCAAGGCTGTCAGCGGGGGGTGGGGGGGGGGATCATTTGAGAGAAGCTGAGATTGCTGGACAAAGATTGAGATACATCAGGGGACAAATGAATGGGGCTAGATTGTGGGGTTGTAGGAAGTAATGTAGGTAGGTGGGTGGATATTGAAGAGAAGAAATGGGATTGCTGTAGAGCTGTATGTACTGATGGAATTTGAGATGGTTGGAATTTGAAAGTGAAAGAAAATGGGGAGGGGGCGGAGGCTGAAGAATAAGATGGTGCAGGAGATTTGGAGTTTAGGAGTGAAAGGCCCTAGAGTGATGCAGCAGGGATAATTAATGATAGGGAGTGATAGCACCTGCTGTTCCTGATGCTGTGCAGTATTTACGGCCCAGCATGCCGAGTGGAACGGGATGCGACTGCGTGGCCGGCCCCCTGGCCCATCCTCCTGGGTTGTGAAAAGATAGGGTGGGGGGCGGGGGATTTGGTCAGGTAAAGAGGTGGGGGGGTGGGGGGGCTGTGTGGGGAACAGCGACTCAGCAATATGGCTAAAATTTATGTGCTGTACTCGCTCTGTTAATCCCAGTCCGACGCTTCCCATTGGGAGAGCTGGACAGAGATGGAGGACAGAAAGTCGAGCTTCCTGGAATGCAAGGCCTCCCTTACTCTTATTGTGACACAGTGGTCTGCAGTATGCACAAGCTGCGGGCATATGCCCGCTAAGGCACTCTTGGGAGTTCACTGTCAAAATACAACAGGAGAAACAATGGAGACAGTGGTGACTGGGCTATCCTGCTCTCATTAATCCTCATTCTTGGGAACTGCATATTCCACTGTGAGTGTGGAGATGGATTTCTGGATAGCAAGTGGTAAATGCAAAGATTGATTTATGTGTACAACAGTCCATTTGTAATGCTTTCCTGCAAGCCTCAGAGCACTCATTTCTGATTTGCTACAGCTTTCCTTTACCCCCCAGTGGTTCTGTTTGAGCAAATGGAGCTATGTTGGATTTTATTGAGGTCATTGTTCCAGGGGTGTGGTCAGCTGCTCTCAGGGCTCAGGAGGTGCCTGCCTGTGGGTGCCTCCACAGGGAATAAAGCGGACCTGACTTGATGGACCACATCAATAGGAACACATTTCCTTGTTCTATGAGGTGGAACAGTCCTCTGTAGGACTTAAGCTCTATTCTTTTCATTCTTTTCACTGGTTAAGCTTCTGTATTATGTACTCAGTCTTGCATATACTGTGGAGAGCCAGTGTTTCAGACATAAGCTGGCTAAAACATGTTTTGAATAAGGGCTGTCGATGGCACTAGAGCCACATCCCTTCAGCATATGGCCTGAAAAACATGCATACTTGTCTCTGTTTCACAACATTTATCAGAGTACAGCTGCCAAAAACCGCAGTTCCTACATTCCTTTATAACTCTGCACTGGACTGGATCCAGTGGGCCAGGCATAGTATCAGCTCAGTCTTCAGGCCCTGCAGCTGTCTCCATCCAACACATTGCTGTATGTTGTGACAGACATTCACTGCTCGTGTGTTTTAAAGAGGGCCTGTGATCCAGCCTGGATGGAGACGTGTGAAGAGCACCACTAATACCACCCTGCCTTATACTGATGCCCCTAAATCCCACTAATTCCATCTCTTCTTTTGTCAGAGATGGGATTCATAAGCCCTTCTTTGAAGGCTCAATTTTCCAGGAGTGTGTCCATGGCTTAGCTGTAGCCCTCACGTAGCCAGGACTAGACATTCTGTTGCTTGGATTGATGGCCTGGTCTGGTACCTGAGTGGTCAGTTTCTTGTTCTTGAGTAGATTATTGATGATTATTGAGTGTGAAAAAAAAATGAGTCAATTAACCTCTGGATCTTCACGATTACTGCCCACTTGGATAAATGGTCTTGCAAGAGAGAAGCAAACAAGATCAGTCGGAGCCTTTCTCTCCCATTCAGTTGTTGTAAAGGAATAGGTGTAGCAGAAACACAGACACACACACACAGAAACACAGACACACACACACACACACACAAACACACACGCACACACACACACGCACACACACATACACGTACACACTAACGGCTACTCCAGAGGTCATAGTAACAACCAAGCCCAGAGCAGATTGTTTTAGTTCCCCTCATCGTCACCCTGGCCTATCTGGTCCTGCCTCTCCTCACTTTTTCCTGCCATCCTGAAGGCGGTGAAGGTAGCTTAAGAATGTTTTTTTTTTTTTTTTTAACTTCTGGCTGTAAATCCCTGCAGGAAGGAAGGAGAAATGGTATTGAGTGCGACCCACTGAGACGCCTTCTCCCTCTTCTGTCTCTCAGGGCTCAGTTTAGCTGCTTTTCCCTCTTGTAAGTTTGGATTTATTTATATGAGGCTTCTACTGGGATACTTATGTCAGGCATATGTTTATAGTTGCAAAGATATGTGGGCCAGAGGCGCTTCCATATCCTCCGTGGGCTTGTCTCCTAAGGGAGATTCATGATTCCAGCTCCCTTAACAAGGCAGACAGACAGGTGGTGACTGACAGGCATGCTGAGATAGATTCAGTAATGAGGACCACAGAACAAACCTCTGTGGTCCACCCCCCATTCTTCAGCATCTCAAATGATCTCATGCCTCATAGATTTTATATATTTAACTAGGGGTTCTGTTGCAGTCTAATAGAGTCATAGCTACTTACAGTATAATGCTCTGCCTCCTCCCCCTCACTATGGCTCCTCTCTGGCCCCTCTGTGTTCACCCCAACTGTGTTACCTCCTGTTGTGCATGTTCCCGTGCTTGTCTATGACTTAAACCTAATAGGGATTTGTTTGTTTGTTTCTGCCAATGTCTGTGGGCTACGTTTGAGGATGTGACTTGAACCTTAATGCTTACTCCACCCTCCATGAATATATGTGTCAACTTGTTTATCCCACATACCGCGTGTGTTATGTGCATTTTAAAATGCCCCTTTTAGTGTGTCTGTCTTGAAGTCTATTGGACAGTGGTTGTCTTGACAGGTGAGCGATATCCTTGTGTCACATAGGACGTGATTGATGGAAACTGTGAAACATTATCATCCATCAGAGATACTGAAATACTGTACTCTCTCCTTCTCTCCTCCAGCCTGTTATCCCCCTCCTCCAGTCCTCTCTCTTGATCTATATTCCTGTGACTGGGGTCAGAGGCCACATTAGAGCACATATTGTTCAGCAGTCTGGAGAGTGCTCCAGTTACCACTGTGAAATCCCAAGCATCAGCGGCTTCTTAGCTGTTTAAATATACCGTACGAGGCTGAACACAGCTACAGGGCTCAGCCAGACGCTACACAATGTCTACGGTGTGACGTTACATTATTTTAAGTAATGCCTGCCTTTATAGCCATGTAAAATGTGTTTGCTGCCTTAGCCACCTGTCTGGGAGTTCTGCATGATGAACTCATGCTGAACAGAACATGTTTAGCGCTATGAATGCTACCCTGTCTTCTGCAATAAAAACTAGTATATGCACTCGTTCCAGCTGCTCCAATGAGGGCGGTTAAAGACAAAAAAAAAAAGATACATAATCACTCATTGGAACAAAAGACTGTAACTTGGCACATAACAGTTGGTGTAACGCTTCAGGTGTGAAATTACCCTCCCAATTTACATTTGGGACTATGTATTAAGCCCCTCCTCTTCGTCTGAAAATGAACAATGTTGTCTTTTTCCAGCTGCAGAGGAGGCTACATCTGCTGTGTTAGTATTTTCCAGGCATAACGCTGCTATAGTATCTTTGACAGAATAGTAGCGTTCAGCTGCGCCATTAGGTGTGGATGAAGCAAAGGCACAGCTCAGGTACGGAGGTGCTGACTCAAACTGCTGAGCCTCGTGCATAACGAATGGATATATTATACTTTACAGACACTGAATACTCCTTGTTTGTTGCCGCTGGGCATTGCACAGTTTTGCAACAGTGCCCCAGGGACATTATTGTAACATAGCCTTGCTGGATGGCTTGTGGACATGTGAAATTATCCATGCCTGAGTCTGTCAGTGAACACGACTACATGTGTCCATCCGGCTCTTACCAGCAGCAGCATCCCTCAAACAGGCTAAGCTGCCTGCCTGTAGCAGCTCCCTGAAAGGATGCACAGCTGAACTTGCATACAAACCTCTTACCTGGAAGCCTTGGATTTTATTTTCCTCCAGACAACTGGGACATTGTATTATTCATAGCGTTGCAGTGCACACAAGCTCAACAGCTATCAGCTTGAAATTCATATGAATTCATATAAGGCCCTCAAATGCACTATAGTTGTTTTGAGCTAAGCTGTTGACATTTAAGGCGAAAGACCCATTTCCCCCAGCTTTCCATCACTCCATCCCCTCGTTCCTCCATCTCCGCATTGTGCTGCTGCTCCTAGCTTGCAGAGCAGGGCCTCAGGCAGAGCAGGTGCAGGCTGCTGTGATGGTGGCTCTTCTGACGCACACACACACACACACACACCAACACACGCATGCATGGGTACACTCAGGGGAGATGGCTTGGCTATGGTGCCATTCTCAGTGAAATGGCAGACCAGGATTGTTTGTTGGAGAAGAGAAAAAGCTCTGTGCCGGTTGTATTTTGTGGTCTAAGTAGAGAGTGAGCAGGTGTTTAGAAATTAAAGCAGTCCTCCATGTGCCAACCTGCTCTTGGTCCCAAAGGAACAATTTTGATCTGGTAAAATCCTGTTCGCTGCAAATCTGTTGACAATGCTGGGAGTTTGTCTGCCAGTTGGTGTTTTAAAGTGTGTCGTTTTGGCAGTGTTAAAAATCTAATTTAATAAGTTGGTTATGTCCCTGTTGCTTCAGTTAATGAATTACATGGTTCGAGGCCTTAATCAATAGAAATTGACCAAATCTCTCGGTGCAGGTGCGTTGTTTCTGGTAAGATATCCAATAACTTTGTTCATTAAGAATGCATATTGTCAGAAACCGTACAAACCATGCCTCATCCCTCTCGCCAAGTTTGGTGCAAACGGGTTTAGTACTTTATACGTAATACTGCTGACAAGTAAACAAACAAACCGACGCAGCTGAAAACACAACCTGCACGGTGCAGCTAATTAACTGGATATCTTAATGTCAAAGTAACGATGTGGAGAAACAGTTTGACATCTAATCTCTTGCTCTTCTTGTTTTAGTGGCATCTGTCCTCTGTTTTTTTTTTTTGTGTGTTCACGCTGCGCTTTGTTCTGAAAAATAAAAATTGACTTGACATTTGAAATGGATTTCTAATCAAAGTGAGAGACAAATGTAATGGCTGCGTGATTGAGCTGTCAGTCTGATGACTGTCTGCGAGGCAGCTTTGATAAAATACTTTGGAATTCTTTATTTCTACTACAGGATTAATAATTAGAAACTGATGAAAAGTGTTGAACAATAGCAAACCCGGCGCAACACATTTAGGGCGCCGCTTTTCCTCATCGCACAGCACGTGTGACACATGTTTCCTTTGTAAATGGAGTTTGTCAGTCTTCAGAGCACTGTGTGGCAAACAGACAGATGGACTGGCAGGTTGACAGATAATGGCGATGCGAATGTGGCGGGTGACACTCCTTCTGAGACACCTCTTTGACTGCTATCACAACCACTTGTCCCCATTCCCATAAAGAGAGACTCATTTAATTCCCTGTCCTCGTTTCCTGCGATGACGGAAACTGTCGCCCTGGCACAGGAACTGATCTTCTCAGGAAACATCCAGTACGCATTCTGTGACTTCCATTTTTTTCTCATTAGGTATTGATGCACGTGCTTCGTTGTCTCAGTCAGAGTGCGTCTTTAAGTGCTTTCCTGTTTTGGAAATTAGCGTCAAATGATCTTGTTTGAGTGCCCGTCTCTTCTTGGCGTGTGTGATGGTGAGTCCCCGGGGATTTGTGAGAGGATTCAGATCGGAGGTTGTTGAGAGGAGGGGGAGTTATGAAACCTGATTAGAATATGGTTTGAGTTAATTAACTAAGATTTTTTTTCTCATTCCATCTATCCATGTGTAATCTAATTACAGATGGTGGTTTTCCAGTTCCTATCAAATGAAAATGTAACTGGTCCCATGAGGAGTTGGTGGTGGTGGTGGTGGTGGTGGTGGTGGTGGTGGTGGTGGGAGGGTGGGGCGGGTTAATGATACTCCTCCCAGCTGCCCACCCACCTACTCCTCCACCTCCTGGTCTCATCCTCTCAAAGCTGTGCTGAGGAGTTAACAGATGTGATGTCAGGGCAATCAGAGAGCTTTGTCTCCGTCATTATGCATTCTACATTTTCTTCCACCAAAATGCCATGAAACTGCCACTTTGTCAGTCAGAGACGCTGTAGGTGTCTCATCGTTTAATTAATTAGGAATCAAGATAGAGGTACGTGTTAAAAGAACAATGACCTGGTTTCTATAGTGTGTCTGCAGATCGCTAACACCTCCGTATTTCATGTTGCCGTCTGTAGGCAACAATTCACACCCGTGACGAGTTGAACATAAGTTGCGTCATGCCTTTCTTATAAAGCGAGAGCTGTGGCACTGCCTTAAGAAACGGGGGGCTATAGAGTACTTCAGCCGCAGTATGGACCCCAGACATAATTATGAACAGATGGCGGAGGACCTCTCATATTCGTTTCTGTCGTCCTTCCTTCCACCGCTTTTGTTCTGCGTGCTTCTTCCCAACTTCTTCATGTTTTCCTTTCAAACTTCTCAGAGTGTAGCGAACTTCTTCATGCTGACATCCTCCTTTGTTTCTGCATGTTGAATATCTGAGCAGCTCTTGTCATGGTAGCTGATTGGAAAGATCAAGAGCCGCTCTTCAACTCCAGTCTCTTTGTGTGAGAGAAGTTAAAGGCCAAAAATGCAATTCAAGCACTTCTGTCTACCCTCAGAGATGACACTCATATTAGTGCCAACGTCTTGCTTTCCTGTCTCACATCTTTTTCTGCCTTTTTTTTTCTCTCTTGTCTAAATTCAAACCCCTCATTTCTCCCCATCTACCTCTGCATATCCTCTGTACTCCATCTTTATGTCAGTGTCTCTTAGGAAGAAACAGCCTTTAGCTGTAAATTGGCCCATTTCTCACATTTCATTTCCAAAAGTTGAGGCAGGTAGAGACGAGTGGGGGGAGAACCTGCTAGCCACAGAATTCATTAGTCTCCCTGGGTCCTTAGACTCTGGGTTTTTTTCTCAAATCAGCCAGAAAATTTTGTTTCTTTCTGTGTTGCGTTTCCGCGCAGACCCAGCAGTGTACACATGTACACAAGCATCTTATATACTGGTCATGAAATGAAACAGAAACAGACAGTTAGCACAGAGCGTTTTGCAGCACACCAGGCTCAGTGGTTTCCTAAGTGAAGAAAAATATCAGGACATTTCCATTATTCTGCAAATGTGTAAGTCCGTAAAAGCATAAAATTAGATATCTGTGGAGCATAAAATTAATTCTGAGACCTCTACAAAAGGTCAAAGGATATTTTCAAACTAAACCCATGATTAGCTTCTTGTTTGACATACAATGTTAATGCTCGGTAAGAAGTTACCCAGTGTGGAATTGGTATGTCCAGTCACACATTAATCCAGCTTTGAAGTCTTCTAAGTCTTTTGTGACCTACTAAGGATTACGGGTGAATTTCCCATATTGTTCTGATGCATGTACATAACATTTCAGGCATTATTGAAATTTGTGGTTGCAGAGCATTTTGCTGTTGCGGCAGACTGTTCGTGCTCGCTGTCCCATTTTCTCCAGCCGCCACTTTCCGTGGTCGGAGATTAGGGGAGGGAGGAGAGTGTAGCAGCCAATTACAGTTATATCTTTGTCCTGCCGTAGACTCCCCACTGTCTGCAGCCCTCTCCTCAGTCAAAAAAGCACCCTCTTTTTTTTTTTCTAGCAGCCCAATTTGTCAAGATCACTCATTCAGATTGGTGTCATTTTGAGTGGGGGCTGGTGTCTGCCTTGAGAGAGGAATGATTACAGCGAAGGCAGATGAAAAGGCAAAATGCAGATGATCCTTAATCTCTTTTGAGAAGTCGTACCTCCTCTTGCTTTTCTTCACCTCTTTATCTCATGATCCCATTTCCTTTTCGTTCAAGGTCTTCCTGGTGTCCCCTTGACCTCTCATTCTTTCTCCTTGATTTCTTCCTCTCTTGATCTCCTCTCTGTTTTTCATTATCTCTTCTCTTTCTGATTCGGTTTCGCAATGTACCATCCTCCCCTTCTTCTATTTCTATTTCTTTTTGTCTTTTTCTTTCTCTCCTCTTGGCAGCAGACTCCTTTAATGTGTGGACGACACAGCACCGACCCCATGTAAATATGTAGGCTAATCTGGGCTTTCATTAGTTTGTGTACATGAATATTGCATGACTGGTTCTCCTGTGCTAGCCCAGATTAGTTCTCAGTCTTTTCCCTTGGTTAATTGAAAACCATTATAACTGACTGCAGTCAAGAGTCGTGCTCCAAAAAGCTCCTTTCTCAGGCTGCGCTGAGGCAGCTCTGATCTCCCCTACCCCTCCGTACCCCTCCCGTCAAACCCAAAGCCAGCTTTTCAAATGGACACCAATCAAAAGGCTCTTCTGGGAGAGGCAGAGAAGAGTGTTGGGAAATGAGGTTAAGTGCGCAGACTGACCGACCTTCAATATTGCAACGCCCTCCATATCAGAATCTGACAGCCCGTGAGAGTGTGGAAAGAAAGGGCTTGGTGGGACGAATTGTAATTGGACTGGGATACCAGAGAGTGGATGAAGCATTTAAGGCTCCGACCTGTCTTATTTTCGGTGCATGAAGGGTATGAGATGACAGATTCACCTCTGTGGTTTTTTGACAAGAGCTTCAGTTTCCTTTTGACCACGCTAAACAACATAACATTCACAAGACATACACTTGATACCTAATTCATTTTGGATGGTAACCCTACACGACCGAGCACGGAGAAAATGTCAGCGCCGAGTTCATAATTTTATGCTCTGTTTTTTTTTTTTTTTTTGCTGGTAGTTCAAATCTTCAGAAGAGTGTCTGTGGGGTGCTATTTTAAACAGGCCTCTCCCTTCTCTATCTGATCTTGTGTTGTTACTCGGGGATATGGGGGGTTGAGCAGAGTGTGTCGAGACTCTTTGGAAACAAGGTCCTCCATGTTGCCCCTGGACACGTTCCCCCCTATCAAGCAGCTAATTTTATGCAACCCTCATCATGCCTTTGGAACAGAGAAGGAGACAGAGAGAGATATTATCTTCGGGATGGTGCCGAAATAAGAGGAGGAAATTGAGTGGAAACTGTAAAAGCAAGCGGTATATCATCATGGGAGCATGTTTTTCCTGCCTCCATCCTCTTTCCTCATTTATTATTTTTCCAAAAGAGACTATCTTACTCTTGTCAGTTTGCCTGTCTGCTTCACTTTTTATGTGCTGGGAGGTTGGGACTTGTAAGCTTGGGTATGTAAGACATTTACACATCAGCTGAGAAGCATATGTACACGCACACACACATATACATATATATATATATATGTATATGTGTGTTTGTGTATGTGTGTTTGTGTATGTGTGTGCTTCTCCTAGAGCATTTTGGCAGTGCCTGTACCTGTGGTGACTGTTTACCCAAACCACAAGACTCCCCCTACAATTTCATGTATTTTCCGCGCCATTATTTCTCTGTGAAATATCTGTGCTCCTTTCGGCACCTTCTTTCACCTGTGCTGATTTGTTTGAAACCAGAAACAGAATTCTATTTTCTCCCTTGACCTTGATGATGTTCTGCTGACACGTTTGTGTGTACAAGTCGCATTCTTTTTTCAAGCCGAACGCTCAAGCGTTACACAAATAAAAAACATGTCATTCCCTTCCTCCTTCCTTTTCCTCTTCCCCCAATTTCCCCTCTCTGTTTCCACCGCATGACACTGCAGTGCTGGCAGGTTTGTGGTAAGGCTTCAGGAATGGAAATGAGATGCACGGTATGGTGGCACTGTGTCAAAGAGCAGCAGATTGAACATTAGCCTGAATGGTCCAGCAAATGTTTGCAGATTTTTTTTATTCAAATTAGCCCAGAAAATTGGCTCAGGAGCCAAGGGTACAGAGGGAGCTCTGCAGTGGACACCTGCTCTATTAACCCCACATGATGTGTTCATGTGTTTGGGTGTGATTGCATGAATTATCGCACGTACGAGGTAGAATTGTGTGTGTGTGATGTGTGTGCGTGCTATTTGTGTTTACCAGAGTGCCTGTGCATGTGACCCAGGAGAGTGTGAAAACCGGGAACAGAAAGTTAGATTTAGCCGCCTTTAGCAACTTATTAGTTGTTATATGGGGTATGTCTGCTTTGTGTTTGTTTTCCCGAAAGCAAAGTTTTCCTCCTTTAGTCTTACATTTAGTCAAACAATGAATCTAAACGTGAGCAGAGGGAGGGCTGCACCAGCCTGACTTCAGGCAGGATTATTTATGGTGTATGTGCCTGTCGTTGGTGTTTGACTTATTGCAGGGTCACAGGATGTGGGTGGATTTAGGTGGTACTTTATCACTCTTACCTCACCATTCTTAATCAAGTCACGTCCCATCCTGTCACTGCTCTGGGTCACCTCCAGTATCTGCATCTGTATCTATGTGCGTGTGTGTGTGTGTGTGTGCGTGCGTGTGCATGTGTGTGTGTTTGTGCCTGTATGTATAGTATATACTGTGTACATGTGCGTACTTGATACCACTTGATAGTATCGACCTGGACCACACACGCCACCTTCTTCCACATGCTGACGACATGTGCAGACCAGCAACCAAACTCGCATGTTGCTGCCATGTTCAGGTTCAGAATTAGGACCCCAGTAATTCACCGACTCGATGCGCCAGATATATTCACCAAGTTCCTGAAAGATGATTCATTGCTGGACAAATTAACAGCCGCTGCTCACAGACCCCCTTTTCCAGAACCATGTACGTGCTCATCTGTCAACTAACCACAAGGCAACATAACAGGGCTTTTAAAAATAGTGTCCATTTATTTAGAACCATTTAGCGTCAGCATTCATTAAAAGAAGACTCCACCAATTTAACTTCACACACCTGCAACACTGCGGGACTCACAAAAAGGGATCAAAATCAACGCAGCAGAACCAGAGATATCTTCTTTTTTTTATTATACACATTCCTACACACAATGCAGTTCCACTACTGACAGTTTGGCCAGAGACTCTGATGTTCTATGCCAGTAGCGGGCCAATGTAGCCTCGAGCGGCAAGCCTCATGCAGAGATGAGGAGCGGGCTACAAAGGTCTTGTAAGCTCACTTTCTCCCTAACTCCAAACACCCAGATTTTATTTTATTTTTTTCATTTTCAGACCTGTAGTCTTGAGAGCCAACCCATTTTGTGCAGCTCTCTCTGGATCCACAAAAAGGCTTTTATACAACCTTTTTCTTCACATATGCAGTTGTACTACCCGAGAACTGTAAACAGACTTTGATGTGTAAAATCGATGGAATTCCCCTTTAAGTGCGAAGGCTAACTCCATGCATGGCCTGTAATGTAATATCGTCATAACAAACTAACTCTGCCCTTGTGTTGGATTTGTGATGTTATATCTTTACCGTGTGCAGCATATCGCCCTCAGCCCTCCCTCGCTGTCCTTGGTTGGTTTGTGTGCACTGACAGTGGCTGCCCTGTCCTGCTTTTAACCTTAGTCTAAAGCCATGACTGATGGGATTCACAAGTCTCCTACCTGCTTCAGCTCTCACAGATGATATATGTTTGTACTGAAATTTACCTTTGCCAGTGTGTGTGTGTGTGTGTGTGTGTGTGTGTGTGTGTGTGTGTGGGGGGGGGGGTGTGTCAGATCGTTGAGCACTGTTCTGTATCTTTTGCTGTGGGATTTGTCTTTGAGTAATTTAACGAGGAAAGAACAAGTGTCTGCGGCTCTCTGTTGGACGTGTCTCATGACTAAGTCTCAGCTGACTAGATATCATGCCAGCCGGGTATTAAATGTTTAATGCTAGTGGATGTAGGAGATTGCCTTCTACTTGTCCTGATTAAATATTTAGGGGTGTCTGAATGGTGCATTTGACATTGCTAGGTGCTGTGGGACCCCGTTCACAGTGTGAAGTGAGGGAACATAACTGACTGCCAGCTGTCTATTTGGTTGTGACTAGGGTGCAACTGGGACCTCGGCTGAGTAAAACTGGTGGCAGACACAGAATGGAAGGTGAGAGCGGTTATATTTAGCCATGTCCTTCCAAACAAAGCCCTGTTTCCTCTTTATACAGCAGCACCCTGCCTCTATGAGAACCTTGCTTTGTCCTTTTGAGTATAGGGGACACCAGACGGGGATAAAACTTGGCAACTTGGGTTGGCATACAGACCTATTTTAGGTGTCTGCAGACAACTGTGAGTCTTGTATTTCTTAGTTTAACTTCACGGACACCGCAAATGCTGCCAATTTAGGAACACAGTGAAATGGAGTATACATTAAGAAAAAATAGTGTTTCCGACTACAGTAAGAGTTCTCCTAAGGAAAGAGATTGAGGTTATTTTAGTTTCCATCTGGAAAAACCAGCAAGGCGCAACTACAAAGACAGACTTGGATTAATATCTTAAAATCAAAGAGCCATTCTCATACCAAATTCCATGATCCCTTTACCTGACATCTTTGACCACACTCAAAGTGGAAAAGACTGGTAAAGCAGCAGTATTTTTTGGGTTGCTGATAATGCTTTAGAGTGGATGCTGACAGAAACTTTTCAGTATATAAATAAGTTAATGTGGAATTTATTCAGATCCATTTTCAGCTCTTTGGCTGCTTGGCAGATCACGTGGATTCATTTCTTCTGTGGAGATTACAGTGATGTTACACTGTTTGGCTTTCAAGCATTGGCAACAGAACATGAAATAACATGTACAACACATAGATTCACTGGGTCGTATTGTCGAATCGCAGAGCAATCTTGTAATCGTGAAAAGAATTAACTTCACGGGGATATTATTGACATAAATCTATTGAATAGATCACAGGCAGGCAGGCAGCTCAAATAAATGAAGATGTGTCCAGGAATAGTGTGTTATGTGATATATGACAATGTCAATCTGTACACTACTGTGCAGCTGCCTGCAGGAGTATGTGCCTCTGTGGATATTCTTTCTCTACAGTGTCTGAAAAATTCAACAGATGTCTTTCTCTGTGTTTAGCATTCTTCTGTGGTGGGATGTGATCATCAGGGGCCTCTCAGGTTATTCTCCTTCCTCAGAAGCAGTGAAAGGTGTTAGGATATCAGAGGCATATCTTGACATGGGACCCCTGGGATCCACTCAGGAGACACCTGGTCGCACCACAGACCACTTTACAGAGCTGGCTCACACTGGCTCCATTGTTCTGAGAAGCTCACAATGGAAGACATGCACACAGAGATATATTCTGCAGAGAGACACGGTGCATTCCTCTGAGGTTACGATGTATTGAGCACCCTGGCGCTTTCCCCAGTGCACACAATCCATATTCACATCCACATGGCGAATACAAGTCCTGCAGTGTGTCACCCAAAACAACTGCAGTCTGCAACTGGGGAGATAAAGAGAATGGAGGCAAACTTAGTCCAGCTGGAGAGCCTTCCCTCTGGTCCACAGAGGAAGACGAAAGTAAGCGAAAAGCATGTCTGACTGAGCCTGTCTGCTTGGCTGGCCTGTTGGACAACCCACAAAGGGACACGGGGGATTGATCAGAGGAGGAGAAGACCTCCACAGGAACAGCCTGGAGGCAGGAGGAACCTTCTGCTCCACAGTCAAATCTACTTGTGAAGAGACAAACACTCCGAGGATGAAAGTAGACTGTATTGATGTGATCAGTGCCTCAGCTCAGTCACGCCACATGATATACGTAGATGCTTGGATCACAGTTTGGCATGTGCTCTGGCAGTCTCCGCTTCAGCGGTGGTTGGCTGCTGCTCCTATTTGCTGGCCTCACCTTAAATGATTACTCAACAGATGACTCAAGTTCATGGAGCTATTGACAGGCTCTCAATACTGTGTGTCAACACTCAAACCAGCCAAAATCTTTGTCGAGCACGGAGCAGATGTGGCTTTTATGTGTTGATAGAAAAAAAAAGAGCTTTAGAAGTCTGTGGGAGCTAAACTAATGATTTAAAGTGTGACTTGTTGTGGTCTCGTACAAAATAAGCAAATGTAATGACTGTCTGCACCCACTGTCTATTCTTTACAATATTCCAGAGGTTTGCGGTCGGACTGTAATGCTATTTTCATTGTGCGGTTCTTTGTTTGCGCTGGTATCTGTTTGTTCGTTGTGCCATTCTTCGTAGGAATGTTGTTGTTGGGCTTCTGCTTTTCATTAGCTGGACTGCGTCAGGAAATTCTGACCCATGATTTACGGAGCGGAGCGGTGGGGAGGGGTGAAATCATGTAGGCTATTGTAATGCTGTCGTGCATCTCTCTCGTAACATTGGCCTGCATCACACTTCATTAGTGTTCCTGTGATCCCGAGGCTCTGGTTTCAGCATTTAGACTGAGGTCAGCAGGAAGCCGGACTGGATGGCAGGAGCAGGCTCACTCAGGGGCTGCTTGTTAATATGCTAATGCGTTCGCATGACTGGCTGGTTTACACGTAATCTTTTAATTTCTCTCATTTTGTGTCTGATGCGCTGCAAAGTTGAAATTTTTCTGTAGTCTTAAAATTTGGGATGTTGGGCCCGTTGCTTAGGGAACCTTGCTGGGTGGATCAAGGCAGGATAAGTGGTTATGGCATGAAGGAGGACTTATAGGCCCTGTTATGGCTGGATGGTTTAGCTATAATCTGATTGAGCAGGCTGGGGAGACTTGATGGGGGCGGCATCGGGTCCTCACAGCCAGACAACCAGTGTGCTCACACCTGCCACTCCATTTCATCTCAATGTTCGAGCTGATTACTGGCAGTAATTAAAATTTCTAATTATATCTGATTCACTATCAAGCAGGATTTGTAGAAATACAGATTATTAGCTGGTTTTGTTTTGGCTCAATTACCCACTTACGTCTCATGGGAGCAGCAGCTCGTAAGCTAGATATGAGCTCTGCCAGCTCGATATCTCCAGCAGCTCAGTACAGCTCCGCGCCTGAACACCTGCAAGCATTTACAACAGGTCTGCCTTTTGGTCAGTTGGATAGTGTAACGTTGTAGCTTCAGAACAAGATACCTTCCTGTGATGGGAAGCTCGCACATTGGCGGCCCTTGTTGAAGAGAGCTAATGAATATTCAGAAGCCACGGCGCATGTAAGGAAACAGATGAGCAGAGAAAAGTATTCAGAGCGGCGTGTCGTCGGGGTTGCTGAAATTTAACCAATCGAACCCACAGAAAAACACGGGCTTTCCAAATGGTGAGAAGAGGGAAAATACTTCTTCAGATTAAAAGCAAGAAACCAGCGGTGGAAAACATGAGTGGCAGAAGCAATCCTCCAAAGCAATCTATAGCAGCCCATCCAACCTTGAAGGAGCGTACAATAGCCAGAGCCGTTTCCTCGGCATTAGCAGTCTTGTGTGGGATGCTGTATAATCTACCTGCCAGATTAAGATGACATGGTCATTGTCTAGAAGAGAGAATTGAATTATGGTGTGTGAAGGGGATTTAAATGAGATTATAGGGAAAGAACTCATCCAGCATGCGTGAGATGTGCAAAGTCAGAGGCTCTGCACACACCGACTACACTCACTCTCTCTCTCTCTCTCACACACACACACACACACACACACACACGTGCTGCATATGTGCCATTTTGCATACACTTAAGCACCAACACAAAAAAAACAGAAAACGCGTAACACATGCAAATGCACATGTGCACACGTACACACTTGGCCTACATTCACAGGTCCCACTGCATCGGGGCTCGTTCCCTCGCGTTTTGCTGAATTCTTACAAGCAGAGACGATGATTTTCTCTCTTGTTTTGCGGTGACAGTGCATCCTCTGTCTGTGACTCTGTTTTCTGCCCACTAATGTGTTTACAGCATTGGCTTGCAAGGGTTCCTTAACACAAGTATATGGGCTAATCCCCAGGATGTGTGCGATTAGCTTAACAACTCTGCAGCATATTTAGTACATGTATCTGCTCTGTTTAACCGCAGCTAATCTCCTAGCATCCCCAAACTGCTGAGTTCTCATGATCCTCCCTCTCCATGTTTACTCTTAAACTCAATCTCTTTTCATGTTTTTCCCCAGGCTCTGGGCGGATGTTTTTTCACATTCGCGTAGTAGCGTATGAGTTATTGTGGTGGCTGTGGCCATGTGACACATTTGTCTACCTGCGCACGTGTGTGTGTTTGCGTGTGTGTGCAAAGTCCGCTCTGTGTAATTGCTGTGGATGCTGTTATCTCAGAGGATGTTGCTCTGTGTGTGTGTATGTGTATGTGCGTGTGTGTCTGCCCTGTGGGACAAGTGTTGAGAGATTCTGCAACAGCAGCTCGCCATTTGTTTTATTATCATTGATCATCAGGTGATAGGACGCACAAAGGCTTCATAACAATACTGATGGTATCAATTAATCACATCTATCAGATAGCATGTGATCTCATCCCTCTGAGCCGTGTTTATGCCACACATAAACAAATGCATGTATGTCTGTGCCGGTACATCAATTGAGGGTGGATGGATTAGAATTAGCAGATGGACTGTATTTACATTAGCCACAGGGTGCTAACACAGACAGAGTCAATCTGGTGTGCAGGGCTGAGACCAGGTTGTTACTTACTTGGGTAGAGCCAAGCCAGGACACCTTGTCTGGGGCTCTGCAGCAGCAGCAGGGGGTCTGAGTGCGGCCAGAGTCCAGTCTGTCTAAGGTTAAGTAGATCAGGAGCACAGGTGGATAAAGCGGAAACTTTGTGCTCAGTGGCTGCCTCATAATAAGTGTGATACTAGTAGGCAGTAGAAATTGTACATTGAACCATGATGTAACTACGGAGAGGTAAAGAAAGGGAATACAAGTAAAACATAAAAGGAGAGGAAGAGCAGGAGGTTATAAGTTGAAGGAAGCAAGCGCAACGAGAGGAGGGAGTGCATGTGAGGGGAGCTCACGAACCCAAAACCCCTTGCAAGTGTTTTGAAGTCAATTAGCTTTCTTCCTGATATATTCATGCCTTTTTCGTCTCCCTTTGTTCTCCGTTCTCTTGCTCGGTTATCACAGTCCCAAGTTCTCCGCAGGGGGCTGGTTGCAGTGTTTTGCTAGGCGAGGCTTGTGTTTGTGTCAACCAACCATCACATTCCCTGCAGAAATGGCCAAACCTTTCTTTTTCTCCATGTCTCCGTTTCTCAGATATCTATTCCTCTCTACATCCTTCCTTTGAAAATGGATACAGCGTGCTTTCAAGGCAGCATTTTCAACCATCACAGATGCACAAATCAGCCAAAAGTTGTGACAACACAATTTTTCCATTTCGTTTCCATGCTATTAATGTTTATCCTATTTGCAAGTCCTGATCCCTGTTGAAGGCAAAATACTGTATGCATGCCGGCTCTAAAGCCTGCCCTCTACTATAACAAGTTCTGCTATTGTTGTCTAAATGCTAACAAATGAGTCTTGGAGAGGTCGCGCGCCTCAGAGAGGTGTGATTATCGCTAATCAGCATCCATACAAATCGATGTGAACTAGCTCTCCTTGGTAGTGAAGAGAGAATGAGAGGCATTAGGTTTTCGCTAAGCTGCTGCAACATACTGTAACTGTGCAGGGTGAAAGTAAGTGGCCATCGTTTCCTGCCAAAGGGAGACAGTGAGGACACTTTTTTTTTTTTTTTAGGAGCATCTCTCAACTTAAGAATTAAGAAATGATAGCAACTTGGCTGGAACTACCCAAGGGTGCTTTGCAGTGGAAGACACAGAGACACTGACAGATACTTAGTGGGTTGTTTTGGTAGCGGTTTACAAGCATGGCAGTTGTGGAACAAAAGGAGAGATGAAGGCTACCAGTCCCCAGAGTTTTTAAGCTTTAGTGCAGGCTTCTATTTTGGGCAGAATGATTCTTTGAGAGAACAAGAGAGTTAGTGAGGGAGAGTGGGAGAAGCAGCCTTTTTTTTATTGCACCCATTACATGTCATCACTCCAAACTAATCATGTCCTGGAAATTGAGCCTGAGGAAGACTGCTGAGCTTGGATTTTACTCGGCTCCCCATCCCCTCCCCCTTTTCTTCACTCTTTCTCTCTACCCCCCCCCTCCTTCTTTCTCACACCCTCACATCATTCTGCCTCTTTATCTCAGTCCAATCTGTAATTCCCCCTCTCCATCCATATCTGCGCCCTCTTTTTTTTTCTATTACTTTCCTTCTCTTTGCTTTCTTTTTTATTTCTCCTGCTCTATTTCTCTTCTCTCCCTTCTTTCTTTCCCTCGCCGCTCCCTCTCTCACTGGTGTTCCGCTGTTAACTAGTGAGCCAGAGAGTAGTGCCCCAGCTCCTCTACACTGGATTGTTTGCTCTCAGACAAAGAAGTGGATTTTCAATTAAATTGGCTGTCATTAGAAAGACGGCGACACTCTGCCGTTCCAGAGCCGTCTGCAGCACGGGCAGCCTTCGCACATGCTTTGATGATGGCTCATTTTCCTCAACGTCGTTCCCCCTTCTCCCCGATCCGGTCTGAGACACTCGAGCGCCACCACGTCTACGTCCATACATCTCAGAGGCAGAGGCTCTTACACCAGTGGTTTTGCGGCTCCAGCAGACCTGCTTATAATATCAGCTTCCACAGTCGTAAGGTGGAAGTCTGCTATGTGTTAAGATGCTGACTGAACCAGAGACCCCCTGTCTGGTAAATGCATCGGCTTAATAGTTCCAAAAATGCTATCTTCACATGACAGGTGGTCACGAGATGTGGTGGGATAAATCGCTGCATAAATTATCCGGAGTGGTGGAATTGCAGTTTTGCTGAAAAAGGGGAAGTGCAGGCGTTTCACAGGGAGAGGCGATAAGCAACTGGATGGGAAATGTGATGGGAGGTGGTAGAGGGGACTTTAACCATGACACAGGGGAAGCAGGGCTTTGATTGGTTGAATCCTGAATGCATTGTGGGCAGTTGTTATCTTTCAATACAAAAAAACACAAATGATTCAGGTCTGGGTGAATGAGTTTGAAGAGCAGGAACACAAGGGCCTGGGGACAGACGGCATACAGATTACATGCGTGGTCTATCCTCCAGGGTGTGCAGAATACGCTTTCTTCTATAACACGGTATTTTCATACATATTTGATCCTCTCCTGGCTGTGATTACCACTCACCACATTGTCAATCTCCATCTCTCTCCACTTCCAGTCTGCCCCCCCCCGTATATGTGTGTGTTGGGCTTGTTTGTGTGCCTATATATGCACACATTGTGGGGAGAAGGGGGCCAGTTATATTAGATTTGGCAGAGGCAGCACAATTTGTCTGACATGTTGAGGGAGAAGATTAAAGGGGGAAACACAAAATGCATTCAGTATTACACTCCCATCTCACAGCTGTAGCAATTGATTTTTTTAAAGTACACATCGGAGTGCCTGGACCGCTGATAGCTGAGAGGGAGGTGTGGAGAACTGCCATTATCAGGCCAAAGACTCCAATTCACACATGTAAAAATTCAGAATGAAAAGAGGATAAACAGCAATAATCTGTTTCTGCGGACGGAAGCGTGTCTAAAGTCATTTGGGGGGGGAAGCCGCTGTGTATGAATTTCTCCACTGCTCTGGCTCATTGTCCTTTACTACATGGCTCGGCCTAAGCCTGCCCTCTGGGTCAGATTACTCACAAAATGCCTCACAGCCTTCCCAGGATTCCCCTAGTCTGAGTTTATCATTCTCCCACACATTCAGCAACTCCACTGGAAAGCTAGGGCCCGGTCTTAAGCGCGAGCGTACGTCATGCTTGCCAGTTGACCGAACACTGAATGGTATGGACAACAAAACCAGGAGGGAAATGCATTCATCAGCAGCGGACTGCTAATATTGGTCGAGCACCTGAAAAGCCTTCCACAACAGCAAGATGGCAACTGCAGCGGAGAAAAGCCAGACAGGTTGAGATATCTCTATATTCCTCCGCTAAATAAACGAGAGTGCATGTTAACATTCTTATAGCTCCTCGGCCATTGATGAGGGTGAACTTTAAATGAAAGCACCAGTCAATGTCAGCCAGTTAATGCCGTCCTTTGGCAATAAATGGTTTCTTAATGGTTAGTCAATTTTCCCACTTTTGCGTGTAGTCTCATATGAAATGATTAGTGACGCATGGCTGTGTTAAGAGAGGGAACATCAATCAAGCCTGAGAGAAAGGATGGCTAATGACACATGTGTCTGAGAGGGAGGCCCGAGGGGGTGGTGGGTGGTGATGGTGGTGCGGTAGCTGCCTTTCACACTCATAGATGTATTTTTGTTCTCTTTGTTCTGTCTTCTTATCTCACAGCTTGTAATTATTAGTTGTTCGCACAGATCTTACTCAAAAATCTAAGCTCAACTTATAAAAAAAAAAAAAAGAAAAGGGTTTTAAATAAAGATTTTCGAGACTGAACAGGAATACTTTTGGGCTTGCGTACACCTACAATGTTTGCCACGCAAAAGAAACACACAAAAGAACCCCCCCACTTTTTTTTTTTTTTTTTTTTTTTTTTTGCATTACTTTTGATGATCAGGTAAACACGTGCATATGTGCCCCAGAGTGTGTGTCTGTTCTGCAGCTGCTGACGTAATGCCTGTTGTTTTTATGAGTCCCCTCCGCACCGTGTGTGGAGCTCCTCTGACGTCAGCATGTGGCGCGCCATGAACCGTGAAGCCCCGCGTATCATGTGAGTGTAGGAACAGAAGAAACTCTCTCTTTGATCAGTGTGGAAAACTCAAACCAGCATCCATCATACTGTGCCAGTGTGTGGGAACACTTTCACACAGTCTTTACCTTGACGGGGAATTGAAACTGACTTGGCGGAGGAACGTGACCCTCCTGGGGTTTAGAACAAAGTGCTTGTGTTAGTAAACAGATGCATAAATTGCATTCTTCTGAGCTGTGAGTAACAGCTCGCAGACTTGCACAGCCTGTGACAGGGGTGTATAATTTCAGCATCCCTCGAGCTTCCCAAGGCTTTGGTTAAACATTCCGGAAATACCATCCTGGCGATCCGTCTTTAGCCACCAAGCCAAGGAGTGGCTTCCTGCTCCTTCTCCTCTTGAGGCCTGGTGATGTGTGTACGCTTCCCTCATGGGGCTGTCAGATCAGCTGGCACGTTGTACTCTATCCATCTGCTCACACTTTTTTCTACTCTTGTCTTTATTTATAGCTGTCACTCAATATATCCAACCCATGCGTCTCTTTCTGCGGAGGGAACAGTCGAGTATTGTAAGTTTGTGTTGTTTCGTCGCATTGTGATACTGGCAGTTCAGACTGGACTAAAATATTCTGATTACAGATGTTATTTTTTTTGAGAGCACTGCATTTCATTCAAGCCTGAATGGGGAGGCTGAGTAGTTGTGTCATTGTCTGGTAGTCCAGCACCAACTGGAAGGTTGGCTACTTCTTAGAGGTTGCATAGCACAAATTAAGATTTTTTTATACTCCAGTAAGATGATGCCGTGGAGCTTGGCATGTCATTTCTATAAGTTTTGGTTTAATTATTTGGCTTTTACTGTCTGGGATGCCAAATAAAACAACAGTGAAAAACATGCCAGGCAAAGGTCTAAGGAACTAAGTGGTGCTAAATGAAGAATGGCAAGTTCTCTCATTTTTCAGCATACTTTCAGGAGCATACTACATAGTCTGGTTTTTACTAATTAAATGATAATTGGGCGGCCTGGATTAACTGGGTTTGGATAACAAAAATTGTGTCATGGGCTAACTGCCCAACTGCCAATCGCCCTCAAGCTACAGGACATGTCACACTTTATATACATTGGTTGAAATCATAGCATGGTATCGGCGTAATGCTAACTCAATTATGCCCCTTCATTCTTCTGAGCCCCAAGCTTAACCTTATCTTAGATGGCCATGAACCATAACTGATATAATCATAGCAGTCCCTGTGTGGATGTGTTACGAGCACATTATCAGACGTAGTAAATCAGTTTATGGATTAATCAAATTTAGCCCCCTCATCTTTAAATAGCTGCCCCCCTCCCCCTCCCTCCTCCACAGCGTCCCTCCCTGCAGTTGAATCAGCTGAGCGCTCTGCCCATTCCCAGAGCATTCAGGTGTGGCTCCACCTCCGCACTCTGTTAATAAGGACGTAATGGCTCCATATCTGCTCCCAGGCCAAATGAATTGAATCAGTTCCACAGTGTGATTAAGAACATGGAGCTGGTGGCCTGGGTGACTTGCGCAAGGCTTCGCTGGTGCTCTCGCTTTTCCCGTGTTGTCCAAGTTTCGGGGAGAGGTCTTGGCCCATCCTCACTAGATGCCTGAAGCACCTGCCGCAACACACATGATCAAAGCTGCTCAGTGGGAGCAGTGACTGCTGCAGGTTTAGTAGAGTTTGGAGGGAAAATACTTGAGTCTTTCCACTCTTGTCTTTGAACCAGTGACACTACCCTTTGAGCAATGAAGTAATTACATCCATATTGTCTTATGAAGGAATGTATAATATAAAACAAATGTATTTTTCACACTTACATGAATAGAAGTTGAAATCAATAACCTCTTTTTTCATTCACACCTCTTCTTAGTGTAAAGGGAGCCATCACCTCTCATCTTTTTGTGTTTTAATGATAAAGCATATATACATAAAAAAGAACAAAGGAAGAATACAAAGCAGTAGCATACAACCAGCCACCTAATTAAGTATTTCTGTAGCCAACAGCCATAGATAATGAAGGAAGCAGGGGTTGGTGGGAATTGGTTTGACAGCCTTTTCTCTGTGTTACTCCCTCCCGCAGCAACGTCCTCTTGGTCCTCTGTAAATACCATTGAGATAAATTAGCACCACAGATAAAAACAGACCCGTTTCACAAAAGACACCGTAAGTGACGGTAATTGTCTTCCTCAGATTACATTTCTAACCTTTGCACCTCGTTTCTTCCTTCCTCTTTGCAAGCCCCACTTCTGTTAAGCACAGCAGCATTGAACTGACAAGTTGTGTTATTCAGATACACTGTTACTTTGTGGAGCTTAAGAGCCACTTTCTCTCCTATTTCTTTGACTGGCTGTCATACACTCCAGTGCCACTGATGGAAAGAGTCGTCACTCGCTGTCAGAGCAGCCGTGCACAGTGGACAAATATGACAAACACCTTTGGTGCTTTGATCCTGTTTGAATTGCACATCTCTGCCACCCACTTCACTCCTAACAGTAATTTATACTATATACATCCAAAGTCTTGGCTGGCATTGATGCAGCCAGAATATCATATACTGACGCAGGTACGACGTTCGCAGTAAACTATGTGCAATGTGGTGTTCTGCCTGAGGAAAACAAAGCTGTGGGAATGTTCATGAAGACAAAGTAAAGTGATGGATACAATAAGGCAGAGAGATGTAGGGGTGGGTGAAAAGATAAAGCAAGTGTGCGGGAGGGAGGGACTGAGAGAGAGAGAGAGAGAGAGGAGCGAGCGAGAGATGAATAACTGTTTGACAGGTGGAATGAAAAAGCCGCGGAGGGTGTTTTGGAGCGGTGTGAGGAGTGTGTGCGGTGTGGTGTGGCGCAGCACAGCGTTTGGGTCATACATCACACTAATACAGCAGGAGGACATAGCCTAGCACAGCGCTATGCAGAGCAGGAGGAGAATAATGTGCTGCGCTTGCACCCGCTCAATCTGATTGAAACACACAGCACAGGGGCTACATTTACTCACCCCCCACAAGCACACTTTATAAATCTAGTCTTGGCCTGTATATTCTCCCAGATAATCCCTGAAAACAGAAACGGAGAGCAGACACATGGGTTCTCCATCATGGTGGGAGGAAGGTCTGCTGCATTGTGTGTGTCAACTTGCTGCATGTAGCTGTGTAGAGCTGGTTTGCCATGGCCGGAAACATTAAAATACAGTGATAAGGTGAACGAATAGTAAGGTGTGCAATTAAAAAAGCATTAGGTCACCGTTAAAAATGGGTCTGGCTTCCTATAAGACATTGATCAGGACCGTTTATTAATTTATAAAGAAAGAGAATAGGGAGGGATAATAACCCAGACATTCCCCTTCTATTCTGCTTGTATATGACATGCCAGTTAATCTTATCTGTAAATCTCTGTTTGGCGTCATTGTTTTCTATTTGGGTGTAAGAGTCCCAAGTTAAGGGTGAAGTCTTAGAAGGTGCTGAAACAAGACAAAGGGTGATTATTGTAAACGACGGTGGTATAAATGTTTTACGTTTCTCATTGAATGAGGTAATCTAACCTTCACTTAACTGGGCCTGGCTCTGTGCTCCTCTCTCTGCCAGCCTTTGATCACTGAAGCAAGATTCAAAGCAATTCTGATGAGAGCTCAGAACCTCTGTCTCTCGTTCTACTGACATTTACATTATCCAGCCTGTTCTTTCTTCAGCCCTGATAATTAGCTCCATCACTGCAGTGCTGCAAAAAAAGAAAAAAAAAAAGAATGACGGTATCATCTCTGGAAGGATGCTATAACAGCTACGTGTTATCAGGCAGCCTGTCACATGAACTCCTGAGCTAGGCAGGTGATGGCCCACATGCCAATCACACCTAACGATATGCAGCAGACAGGCAATGGTGATGTGATATTCCTGCGACTAGTGTGCTACCTTGCAAAGCCCTCTATGGGTGTATTTAATTGGCTGAGGGTTCAGGTCTCAACTGCTTACACTGCCATTAGCACAGAGGCTGCGCTGCTTTGCATTTGTCACCTCTCACCTCCTTCAGGGAGTTGTGGTGTTAGGTGGGCTGAGTTTGGACCCCTTTGCTGTTGTGCCACTCTGACCTCAGGAGGTGCTTAATTAAGGTTGAGGGACAGCCAGATGATCACACCTACAAAAGCCACACGCAGCGGTGATGATGAGGAGCGTTTAGACACCCCCCATCCGTCCTGCCGCGCTCTCTCACCTTCTGGCCATGGAGCTGATTGAATAGAGTCATCACTGATGGCAACCTCTTCCACAGATGTGGGTGGGCTACTGGGGACATCAAGGTCTGCCTTGGAAAGAGAATTGGATTCCCTCCACTAATAAGGATTTGTTCACCAGGGAGTTAAAAATGGATAGAGGTTGTCTTTGAAAGGTGTGCCTGTAGGGGTTTTGGGGGGGTTTGGGGTTATGTTAGGGGTTGATAGGTTGAGATATGGCAGTGGATCCCACTGTTGACTAGGATGCTATTTTCATTATTGTCCTGGTCTTGTCTTGGGCTGTGTTCATTAGAGTTCAAGGGTTGTTGTGCACCAACTTTCACAGACGTTGAAATTGGGGTTTCAAGGGGTATGAGAGGGCCCCTCAGGCGGTGAACTGGTGCTTTGGAGCATTGTGGTATTTGACAGGGCAGCTGTAATTGCTCCTCAGAGACCAAGGAGAGTCAGCATCATCAAAACGAACACTTCTGAAAGGGATTCACTCCCAAAAGGAAAGAAATGTTGCATGGGAGGAGGGAGGAGGGTGCCCTTAAGGGAGCAAGTCAGGAAAAGACATTTATTCATTTTGTGTTAATAACTTTTATATCTTTGGAGAAATTACCTCAGATGTCCTCCTTAGGTCCTTTGGGGCATTGAAATCTCTTGCCCCTTCACTGCCACGTCCTTTTCCTCTCAGCAATCTTTTTTTCTTCCCTCAAATTTATTTTCTTTTCATTTGTGTCAATGGTTGTGTTTTGAAAAACATGAGAGTGAGGCCAAGCCTCGGGGTCCCCCAGGGCCAGCACTGAGGCTCTCTTTCAGCATGCGGCATGATGTTCAAAGGCTCCTCCAGTTTTTAGCCCAGTTGAAAGCCAAGTGTTTAGGGTGATTCACAGTAATGGCCGTATCCTTTGCTGCGCCGGGTCATGAGAGTGGCTTGGGTCATAGGCAGACGAGGGGTTTTTGGACAGAGCTGTTTGAGGATAACTGGCCTGTAATAGCCATATTGACATCTGCTGCTAGGAGATAGTAGTCGTGGTGTAGCACTTGGATTCAGCCTTTCTGTGTGAGGTTTGTCTGGGGGCTGTGATAAATATACCTCTGTAACTGACCAGGGTGTCAGAAACCACTCGTTTTTTGTTTGTCTGGATTCAGCGAATGTTGCTTTATGACTGAAGGGTAGAGACAGCTGCAGAAACTGTGTGGCAACATCTGCTGTTGTATAACTGTGCTTCTGCGCGCGCGTGCATGTGCGTGTGTGTGTGGTGCAGGGTGTGCATTATCCAGGTCAGATGGGTCACTACTGGAGTGATGGGTGTGTTTTTGATGGGTGACCTAACTTCCTCACCCTTCACCTGCCTCCTCCCTCTTCCATCCTTCACCTCCTCTGAACATGATGTATCGCTGTATACCCCGAGAGAGAGGAAGTATCATGGTTTAATCCTATCAGCTGGCAATTAGTCCACCTCCTCCACTCTGTGTAATACAGATATATTTGCATTAATAAGACCAGAGCTTCATGGCTGAGTGCCTGCAGAAAAGATCCCTCTCCATAAACAATAGCTGGCGTTCCCTTTGGGTGAGCCCCAGTTGTTGACCCATGATGAACTCCTGACCAGAGCTGCCATGTCCTCCCGACTTGGTGCAGTGACACTCTGGATTGTGACCAACAGACAGCGAGAGCGAGAGACAGACTGACAGTTTGACCCAGACACACTGGAGTGCAAACAGGGGGATCTATAGAGATTATACTGCCTGCCTTTTTAAATAGCCTCAGTCCTTCAGTGTGCAAGTCGCCCCCTGCTAGAGAGGCCTGGTCAAAGAGATAGGTGCCTTTTTTCTTTTCATGTTGCAGAATGTAGTTTCACTGGAACTGATTTGTCATCACAAGCAAATTATTTTCTTTCTTTTTTCATATTTCTTTTTTTCTTTTTTCTTTTTTTTAGTTTCTACTTTTGCTGGGGCTCAAGCAGAGTGCAGTGGTGAAAGATATACTGTTGGCCCTAATCTTATCCTTTCTTTTGTGTATATGCAGTCCCAAACCGGCTGCCTCTTAACTACCTTTGCCCCTTATCCTTTCATTCTCTCTCTCTCTCTCTCTCTCTCTCTCTCTCTCTCTCTCTCTCTCTCTCCCTTTCCCTTTCCTCCCCTCTCCCTCACCTCCCCTACTGCCACAATGAGATGGTTTAATGGAAATTATTCTGAAATGGAAAGAAACGAAAAGTCCAGGGTTCACTGGCTCTTTGTCAAACCATATCTGTTCAAGTCAGAGAAGGCATAGTAGCAACTGGGGCACACATCTCTTAACTTTGCTGAAAGGCCATTTGTTATTAAGGCAGTGTAAGCACTGTATTTCTTTTGCTTGCAGTCTTTTATGTCTGTCGCACTTTCTTCCCCTTTTAACAATGAGGACCAGTGCCCCGAGTTCATATACTTTATTCCTTATTTTGGTTCATTTAAAACATCTTTCTGACTTTGGGATTTTGGAGGGTTTCATTTCCACTGAAAACAGCCTATTTGAGGTTACAAGACATCAACATATTGGACAGGAACACATCACTGAAATCCATTAATCGCCAGAGGCAGATCAAAATGTCTCAGCGCTACATGATGTTTTCTACAAAGGTGCCTTTATGATTTACTTCAGCTTCACTGTCTGTTCTCTATGTGACTTTGAATGTCTATTTAAGTTCTAGGTCATGTTTATAAAATCATAGTTAAGTCATGCTGATAGAATAAGAGCTTGTGATTTAGTACCAGCTGTCATTTGATACTTCACTTCTCCTCTTATTTATTTTCATTCTTTAACTTAAATGTATGAAGAAGTCAGAGCTTTGACAGTCCGTTGGTTTTTATAGGCAGTGATTCAGCATATTTGCTTAATTGTGCTCATATTCAGAGAGACATGGGCAGTCCTCTGTGACAAACACTTTGTGTAAATGGAAATTAGAGATGTTCTGCTGTATTTGCTTTGCATACTCTCAGTGGTACAAGACGTTAAAATGTCCTTCCCGAAAATCCCCCCTGTTCCGTGTTGTTCCCTGTTCATTCACAGGTAGCTGTGCGATGTGGGGCTTCTCTGTAAGCCGGGTGTCACTCTCCCAGAGCCTCATAACAGCGAAGAGAGGAGGGGGATTTGTCTTCCTTTCCCCTTTACTCATCTTTTTTGTTTGTCCTGGTTTCCATAGATGAGCAGCAGCCCTCCATTCTCTTCTCAAGCGAAACTAAGTGCTGCCGCTACTCTCGACCTGCCAGCTCCAAATTGGCAGCCTGACCTTCTTTTTCTTCCTCGGGGCGTCTGCACAAAGCCATACCTCTACCATGGGGGAAAAAATGCAATTAAGAGGTGACATAAACACTGAGCACCCGTTGTAGCCGTGCCCAGGAAGAAGGAGGGGGTACGGCAGCTGCCACAGTGACATGCATGCATAGATACTGGTCTATTAATTGGACTTTACACATTGCAGAGTGACACAGGGGTGAACAGCCTCAATAGGGAACAGCGGATGTGACTCAGTTTGACTGAATGAGCATTGACAGGAGAGTGGTGTCAAACTTTGCTCTCGCTGGTGTATGCATTAAATGTGGCTGCTCTTTGACCTTGTGTTTTGATTTGTTGTAGGCAATTATCACCTAATGTTTCTGCACTTGTGACAAACACGTTATGCAAAGCGGCGATGCATTGTAAGCAATGTTCAACCCTTTGAAATCATATAAGCCATTTCATAATATCACCAAACGAAATTTCGAAGATTAAATCTAGTAATTTTTTGCAACTTCCAGGCTTTACTGGAGTATGAGACGAAAGATGCTGGACATGTAAAACGAAAGCTAATCCATTCTTGTAGAGACAGAAAGTGTTGCAGCTCACAAATGCAAATCAAATATAGAATATAATGGCCTTTTTGTATCTCCTGTTGAATGTTCAACAATCACTGATCAATACAAAGACATCATGTCGCTCTAATTGAGCTTAATGACGTGTGAGTGTCTGCAAATAATATAAATTATGCTCTATGAAAACACAATACCCTTTTTTTTTTTTTTTTTTTTTTGCAATGCGATATAAGAATACCTCGCAGCTTTTATTTTTAGTAGAGGAAGCCCATTAAAACAGGGAATGAGGGAGAGTGGTGCTTAATTGCCAGCTAAGGTGTGTGACATTTGGAGCAGCACATCGAATCTGGCCCAAAGTCCAAAAGGTGTTGTGACGGACTGAGTAATTACTCCGGTCTCTCCAGGCAACAGATTTAATAAGACGACTCTGATAGAAGGACACGCACACACACACACACACACACACACATACACACACATGCACACACATTCAAAGACGTCCGCACAAGTTACATGGATCGTTGTGGTATAGATTTTGTTTGTTTATGTGTTTGTGCGCTTGATGCAGAGGATTTCAGCAGATGTGAGGTTTTGATTTGGATGAATGCTTGATGGGTGTTTTTTTTTGTTTTTTTTTATCTTCTCCTTTTCCCCATGCTTGAAGTATGAAGTAGTTTTCATTTCCACTGAGTAAAAAAACAACATAAAACCTAATGTTAAGTCATGTTTATGTAGGCAGCTATTTGTCACAGTTACAGTGTTTTAAGCTGTGGTCACAAGCTAACATTTGTTTTTATCTGTATGACTTAAAAGTTCTTAGCATCTATGAATCTGCTGTACATTGTTATTGCTGTATATGAGCATATCTTCATATAACCTCTCTGAGAGTGATCAGGAGTGATCTATCTGCTTATAGCCTTGTAAACAGCCTGCTGCTCCACCATGCCTGTGCTTACCATGTTTGTACAGTAGATGAGTGGTTCCCTGGCCCTCTCCTCCAGGGTTGTTTAGCTTTCAGACCCCTGACAGAGGAAAGGAAACTCCCTTGGGGGAACATGAAGCACTACAGGTTGAATGAAATTCTCTCTGAACACTCCAAAGCTCTCTTCATCTCCACAGGCTCTGGGGAAAAAGCAGCAGAAAAATGTTTAAAACAGGATGCTTAATCCAGCAGTGTGGAAAAAGCATAGTAGCGCATGGAGTTTTTTTTTTTTTTTTTTTTTTTTTTTTTTTTACCCTAAAGAGAGAAAACACTTTAAAAGAGGCCCAACATGATAGGCCAGTATAATGAGCCACCACTGGCTGATATTAGAAAGTTTATTCATAGAGTAGCACTAGAAGATGGCTTAGTGCAGGATGTTATCTTAATGCCACAACATGATAAATGATACAGGAAGGGTAGTGTTAGGAAGTAGTTAGGAAATGTGTAGTAACATATTTCCCACCACAGAGAGCTGTAACATATTTTACAGAAGAGTATAGAAGCAAAAAAAATTAAACTGTGACACTGTGCTCTTGTTGTGCGCAGACATATAAAGACTAATACGAGCGTACAAACTGCGGGTAAACCGTATTAAATGTAGCTGATGTGATAGCATGGGACCCTCTGCTCATCTTTTATAATTAACTCAGTAAGCGTGATCCAATATGCTTCAATATCTGTATTGTAGTTAAGTAATAGAACATCACTCACACACTGTGCCATCTAATGATAAGTTATGAGAGTGAGTCCTCCTTAAATGGTCCAGAGGGTGTGTGTGTGTGTGTGTGTGTGTGTGTGTGTGTGTGTGTGTGTGTGTGTGTGTGTGTGTGTTATGGCAGGGTCTCAAACAGGGGCTAGTGGCTCAGTAAATGATGGTGGTGGGGTTGGCTACATCGACTGGGGTCATCACTCCCTGGGTAGCCTGATAGGTAATTCATACACCTTAGCTATATAAAGGGGGTCAGTGCCTCTTCACCATTTATCATGCCACATGTATTCCTAAACCCCCCCCCCCCAACCCTACTGGCCTGTGCTCAGGCAAACTGTTGCATCAATACAGGGAGGCGAGAGGTGCAGTGTGGGGAGGTACAAAGCCCTCAGTATTTAGCGTCAGCCAGAGAATTGTTCCTCTTATTAGCCAAACTGTGTCCTCCAGGTATTGCACCACGGAGCTGTGAGTGTAGACCGGCAGGTCCGGACAATATGCTAATTTAAATTTGCAGGTTTGGTGTTGTTCATTTGCAAAGTGGTGTTGCAGACCTGCACCTTGCTCGGGGTAATCATTAGCACGAGAGGAGGATTTAGTATTCTGCTCAGCTGAGGCACTGACATAGATAGGTCCCCGGCTTCTGTTTCTATTAGTGTCCAGGCCTGCGGCTGCACAGCCAACACTTCAATGAGCGCTTTCTCAACGCATGGCCATTTCTCTGCTGCAGCTGCTGCCCTTCTAACTCACTAGCTCAGGGATAGAAATATGACACTGGAGAACACCCATAGTATTCTTACACCCTACCCCTCTGTCTTTTTTTTCTCTACTCCACACGATTTCACATCCAATTTTCCCATCGCCCAGTGACGCCCATTCCCCTAAGACCCCCAGGTACTGCAGGATCACTGGACTCCCCTGTGAGTGTGTGTGTGTGTGTGTGTGTGTGTGTGTGTGTGTGTGTGTGTGTGTGTGTGTGTGTACTCTTATTGATCAGGGTTGTGTTTCTGTGGTTCTAGGCTCCTGCTGCTGTTATCACTGCAGTGTGGAGGGTGGGGAGGAGGGAGTGTGGTTCACAGCACTGAGAGCTTCGGGGCAGTGTGTGTGTGTGTGTGTGTGTGTGTGTGTGTGTGTGTGTGTGTCTGTGTGTGTGTGTGAGAGAGAGAGAGAGATCTAATAGGATTTACAGTATGCACAGTCCAAGTTTTTTCTCTTAGCTTTTATTTTTGCAACAAGAACAACAATTATTACACAATTAAACCATAATTATGGTCTATTTGGTCTGACAGCTTGATAACTGTCCAGCAAGAGAAAGGTAACAGGAGAATACAGGAGGCATTAACAGTGAGGATACACAGGATCTATAATCACTGTAATCACAAGTAGGAGTAGGGTGTCTAGTGTGATAAAAACAAGACCATGTTTTAGATTTGTCTTTCAATTAGAAACTGTTTGTATGAGCAATTAAAATATGATGAATGCGAGATTAGTTCTAAGGACGTTGCTAAAATGCTCATTTTTTTTTTTTCAGAGAGAAAATAAGTGATTCCGAGAGATGGAGAGAATGGTGAAATAGAGCAAATGTCTCATATTAAGGAGGTGTAAGTTGCCTGCTGCAGTAGATGTAACTCCTTCATTTCACTTAGACCAAAGTGAAGGTGAAAGAAGGAGAATTTTACCTTATTTTCCCCCATTCCCACCTCCTTTATCCACAGTTCCCCTTTACTGTAGTTCTCTGCTCAGTGGGTGTGGATAGGACTCTTATGATGGATTGCTTTACTGGTCCTCTTGAGTGCATGCATGTGAATAAATGGGTGCCATGTGCGCATGTTCCTCGCTTCCCTCCCTCTTTCATCCATATGCCTGTTTTTTTTTTTTTTCCCTTTTTCCCCCCAAAGTTCTCCTTGCCACTCTCCTCCATCCTTTTCTCTCACTTCAGCTGTTTTGGACGTGTGTGCAGAAATGTATGCTGGGACACGGATATGTGCTTATATTCACATATGGCTGAACGCATAGACGCATAGCACTCAGGGCGCCATTCCTCCGTGGCCACAGTGATTAATTACTTTTAACAAAGCAAACATAGTCTTGCTTGTCCGGATCAATCTTTTCCCCGTCTTGGTGCAAGCGGCTGTCACCAGTAATTGCCAAATTCTGTGTAGTATGAAATGAGGGCCACTTTCACCTTTCCCTGATCCTAAGCTAACCATAGCTTCAATTTTCTACGCTTGTAGCTCCCGCTCTCTTAGCTCCCGTGGCTCCATTGTCCTCTTCCTCCTCATTTTTTCTTCCCCTGTGTCTCCATCTTTTTTCGCTGTAATGCAACCCTTTCCTTTTGGAAACTGTATTTCTTTTGAATATAGCTGTGGGATGGGCAGTCATGGCATCTCATTGTAAATTGTGTTTAGCAGCTGCCATATGCTTTAAGACCAGCACATACAAAAATCAAGCATCATGCCTCTTGCTATCCGCGCATACTAATTGGCATCGCTCTACCAAGCTGATCAAACACCATTAATCTATTTGTAGTATATATTTGTTTCTAAATGAGAAAATTAATACATTCCGCTACTATAGCCAGCTGGGTGCAGTGAGCCCCATTGATTGTTGGCACCCACAGTATGACTCATAGCTCTCTGTCTTTATTTGTGTTGCTGTGTGTATATGTGCATGTTTGTATGCGTGAGTGTTTCCTGGCGGTGGATTACTTTTATGTTGAGACTGGTTGCCAGATGACAATATTTAGGGTTTTATTTTCTTCCTTTTTTTTTTTTTTTTTTTTTTTAACATATGAACCATCCACAGGTGGTACGGAAACCTGTTCTCCTCTCATCTTATTACCGGACAGGCCATCGAGTCACGCAGCGTGCATAGAGATAGATATCAAAGCCAGGGAAATACAGCTAACGTGATTAGCAGGCGGACACAATTAATGATGCATGGTGATGGCCAAAGAACGCTGAGGGAACTTGCTGTTTAATGAGCTAACACAGAGGCTGTGCAGATGTGTTACAGGACCACTCAGTGTTATCAGAGGCAGACACCCCCTTTCAGTAGAACTCTGCCAATTAGCCTTATTATGGGAGTTGACTGTCAGGGTGTCAATCTAAAATAGTGAGTACTTGTTGCTAAACTGTGCGTTAACAGCATTGTGCTTTTTAAAAATGCGCAGTACAATGCGTGTTTTTTTCCTCTGTGGGTGCGATATATCTCCCGTGAAAATGGTACTACTGTTCAACTCAACTGCATCTGGGATTGTCCGATAATTCTCAATAGGAAAGCTGCCCTGAAAACTACTCTCCTCATTAATAATGAAAAATCCACACTGGTCCACCCATAATCTTAGTTTTTTTTTTCAGCTTCTGAAATTTCCTCGGCCCAGCAATGTGCTGGAGCATGTCATATATATGATAAGTAGAGGAGCCTGTCGACGAGGGACTCATCACACACTTAAATTGGTGCAGCATGGAGTTCATATTGCAGTGTGGCCGAGGGGGAATTAGCGAGTCTATATATAAACCCCTGCCGCATGTGTTGTGAATTAAAGTGCATTTATCTGGTAATCGCTGGGGAGATCTCCGCGTGCACAAGCATGGCAAAGCAGTGGCGCTGCAGCCACAGCAGCCCTGTATACTGATACAGCTGCTGCACTGGGAGATGCGAAGGAGAAACAGGTCATACGCAATAAAGAGCTCTGATAGCCTGGATGGCAGTAGACATGTACAGCACACAAGGAGTGAATAACAAGAGGCATCTCTGTGTCTCCTTCATGTGCTAACCTTTATCTCTCTCTGTCTCTCTCTCTCTCTCTCTTTCTTCCTCTGTCTTTCCACCACCTCCTTGTTTTAAGTATACTTCTAACCCTTTGAGCTACATCACCATTGTCTTTCCTCACTCTGTCCTCTTCTCTCTTCAGCCCTGTCAGCCTCTCAGCGCCTTATCTGTGATTCAGCTTGCCTTTACTCAATCATGTATGACTCCTTACTAACAGAATCAAAAGCAGAGGGGCTCATGCCATGCTTTTCATTAGAGCTCTCCATAAAGGCTGACTGTGCGTCTTTTGAAGTATTGCAGGGCAGCTTTGGAGAAGCCACACTGTCAGGCAGCCTGTGCTGCTGACTCTTATTTGATGAAGCAACTTCCCAGTAAGGCCAGGGCAACCTAATGAACCCAGCACAAGTGCTGACACTGACAAGGAGCTGTGCCTGCTGTGTGACAGCGTGATGGGGTAATGACTTGGTAGACTTAGACTCTCTTTGGGATCTTCAAACTCAGCAAGCAAAGATAACCAGCGCCCAAAAGACACTTCACACCTCAGAAAGTACCAGTTTGAACAGCTTTCATTTTGCACAGATTAAATAGGTGAATAGGATGTTGCATTTTTGGCCGGACTGCAACAACGGGGGCAGCCCTATACATTAGGCAGGATGCAAATAGCCTACGGCGCCGTCCAGCCATTTACTAGAATTTGACGTAGTCTTCTTTTCTACTACAACAGCCTTTGCCTCCCACTAGAAACTCAATACATCATTGGAGACGGCAGCACCGTGTGAGATGTGAAGCTGCTTTGAAGAGGTGCTGAGAGAGGGTCAGTCGGACATGACTTACCCAACGTAATGGTTAATGGAGATGCTTGGTTTCACCATGTTGAGAACATGTGTCTCTCAGCTAGTGTTTACCAAGAGGAGGGTATTTTTCAGCCATGCTTGAGTTCACTGTCAAAGCCAATTAAGGGAGTACAAATGAAGATGGAGGATGTGGTGCCTCAGGCCAGGAGAGTACAACACCAGGGCCAAGTAGCCTCTTCTGTCATCACAGAGAGGCTACACACACCTGGGACACATATGGTCAGGGTTGCTTATTCAATTGGCATTGACTTTAAATATTCAGAACCTGAAATTTAAATGAAGTAAGTGAGTGTTAGTTCCAATAAGAGCTAATTTATTGCACTTTTGAATTAAATAGGTGTTCTAATAATTGGTTAGAATTGTAGTTACAACAATCAACGTGTAAAAGATCC
The DNA here is from genome assembly GCF_002260705.1 of Seriola dumerili. Lineage (NCBI taxonomy): Eukaryota > Metazoa > Chordata > Actinopteri > Carangiformes > Carangidae > Seriola > Seriola dumerili. The sequence goes on along the minus strand of NW_019174272.1, from coordinate 5,320,081 downwards.
AACGGGGATTGCAGCTTTTTGCTTGATAACTCTTTGGTTGCAAAAAGTATACTCTATAAAATGTAAGCCTTGTAGGTATTTTCTAATAAAACCTTTTATGGCCATCTCTAGTCTGGTCTGGACAGAAAGCACTTCTCCAGCACAGAGTTTGCTCTCTTTTTCAGGTTCACCATCTGGCCTTGATTGATTAAAGCTCCTTTAAGTAATTAATGCCTACTTTAATTGAGAGTCAGCCCCTGTGGCTGTGGGGTTCGTGCGCAATGCTCAGCCAGAGCAGAGCCAAGGATCTAGTTGAGAGGGGCACGGAAATCTGTTTAGCACCCTGACCCTCTCAGCCTCACATCTCAAGACTCTTAAGATGCTAATAAGAATGCAAGTATGCTAGCTGCATCCATGTGACAAATCGTGCTATAAATCATAGCGGTAGAGTGTGACATGGTTTTCCCAAAATTGGAATGAGCTACAGGCATGTTGCCGTTTTATCTGCTGGTTTATCACTTTCCATTGGTCTATTTCCTTTGTGAAAAGCGTCAGTTATGGTGGACATGCACGTAGCGGAAAGAAAATTGAATTCCGCCTGCCAAACAGTGTATTGTGACAGCATGTCACTGCACAACCCCACAGCTTGCCACTATTGTGCTGTTTCATCTGTTTGTGATAAATGAGCAATATCAGTTTTTCCCTTCTGTTTCACTGACTGTCACAATAGATGTGCACCACACGACACTTCCCCAATCACAAGCACTGACCTTCTTTATTGAAGCCTCTCTTTGTCTTTTGGTAATTGTTTTTAGAAAACGTTAAACCATCCCCCAGCCAGATAATGCGAGACACAGTGAATACAGAGTGCTCAGCATTGATTCCACATACCTGACTATGACCTTTTCCAATCTGAAGTCCTGCGCTGGCTGCCAGTTTGATGTGAGCCGGCTAATCGATTCCTCGCAGCCGTGAGAGTGTACTACAATGTCTCTCACACTGAAGCCTCTACCAGGCAACCTGGATTTTTACCTGGGTCTTACTGTCACCACTCAGTGAATAATGAAACATTTACCCTTTAATTGCCGGCTCCGCAAAGAATGATCAGTTTAATTTGCTCTCATTAAAGGCATCTAATCTAATGGGCTTATTAAGGAGCTTTGGATAGAACAGCAATCACCAGAGTCTACTACGCCCTTAGGGAGGAATACATCAATGGATCATAAATATTTTACTGCATCTACCTACATGGAGATTGTAAGTTGCCTCAATTTGACTTGCATAAGTGCTTAACATGCACCTTTGATGTGGCTTATGTTGTTAACATAAAATCACTGTAGACTTGACCAGGCTTGTTCTACAAAAGCCCTCCAAGTCAGCATGTAGGACAAAACAAAACCCTGAAAAAGCAACATTTTTCATTGATTAGCCGGATTAATGCAGAAATCTTCCACCCACTGTGAGGTAAAATGAGGCTGTCATTGTTTTTTCTTACTGACACAACACATACACACAGATAAACACGCACTTGATCGATGTAGGTCAGGGTTATTTGCTGGTTTAGGGTTTGGTCTTATTTGATTGGGGAGATGGTAATAGACAGGCAGCTGTGTCATGATTATATCCCCGTGACCCCGGGGGCAGAGGTTTATGTTTGGCCCAAGGCGATGGCTGTATTTCCCCCACTGCTACCCCTGTGAGGACTGACCTCAGACCTCTTCAGTCCTGGGGGAAGAGATCTGTACCTGCAGGAAGATGGATAGAATCTCACAGAATTGGCTTCAGAAATAGATTTAATTAAGTACAGGCTCCATTGTGCTGTTCTGTGGCTTTCAGCTTGTCAAGTTGAAGGGCAGAAGGCCCAAAGAAGCAATCATTCCATTTCAGTTTTTCTTTTTTTTTTTTTTGAGCTTTTCTCCCAGCTAATTTGTCATGGCCGACAGTTATCCCTGGATATTAAATTAAGCAGTTGACATTTTGTGTACCCTGCGAATCGACTATGTCACCTTGAAAGTGTAGTGGCAGAGATGTGCGAGGGATGGCGGAGGCACATGTCTTAAAGCCTGGTCGACACATGACATTTCTGGGTCACACTGGAAACCAGGCAACAACACCTATAGTTCAAGAGCCAAGAAACAGAGGGATGAAAGGCAACAATCCCTTTGTTCCTGTCACACCATTAGTGTTAATCTCATCCCAGCGTCCGGGCCTATGTGGAAAGCTGATTTCAAATAATACATTGTTTGTTTGAGACAGATGGGTGGTTTTCTTGAGGAGTTATTGATGTATTTTTCTTCAGCTTGTATTTGTGTGTGTGTGTGCAGTGTATTTGCAGCCTGCTGTCCCTGTTTGATGGTCTGATTTGGGTTCCATTATGTCGCCAGCGGGGGGTTCTGTTTCAGAGTCGTCGTTCTGGCACCAACTGCCCCGTGGGTGATCAGAAAACCATCTGCAGAAGGCGTATCCTAAACACTATAGCAGTGAAGGGTGTGGCACGATCTAAACAGAGCTTTGCGCTGCTTCTATTGATTTCCACATTTGAGAGCATCTCTATTATTGCTGATCACCGATCAGATCGCAGCAAGCCGCACAAGGCTTTGGGCTACTGGAGCACAGCTGGAGCAGTCAGTTCAATGACAGGCTGCCTGCGCCGTGGGCGAGGAGTTATGCTGTTTGTTTAGAGAGACATAATTGTGGTGGAGATTTTACAACTCTGAATGTGTGGCAGGAAACCGTTTCAGCTCTCTGTAAATAACCTGACTACACGGGCGGGTTTCCAGCTGCAGTGCCCTTGATACAAAGCATTAACAAATTACTTTGGCAATTTGATTCCTTGCTGAAAATGACAGATCCAGGAGAGGGTAAACAAATAGATTTTGCAGTCTTTAGTAAGCATTTTGTGTTGGAAGCACTTCATACATCTCATGGTGCAACCTGGGGAAAGCACTTAGATGTAGGATACATACGTAGGTTCTTCAAAAATGTGTAACAAACTGTTGACCAAATAAGATTTTTCACATCTGTTGGAGACAGTATGTTTCTGTCAGCATGCACTCTATTTCAACTTTGTACTAAGAGGTACATCAGGCAGAATGCTGAGTGTGGACATACAGTCCATCTTCATATCCCAAATCATACCCCCGTCGCTCACTCTTCCATTCGGTGTGACAGCACGTCTTGTTGAGGTACATTTTCAGTGAATTCTTCCTTTAAGCCTGTTAGGCCCCGATCTTGAACAAGGATAGACAAGTGCAAACACAGACATGCTCCCAGGGGCTGAGGACACCCCTGGGGTTACAGTGTACTGAAGAGGGGGCAAGGACATATGCCGGGGCATTAATCTGCTAATAGGAAAGGAGCCTCCAACAGCTGGTCTTGCGCCAAACTCCCAATCTTAATCTTGTCAACTTTCCGTTCAGCTGCTCTGACTGTGGGCCTTAGAGTGAACAACAGAGCTGTCACTGGAAGAAAATTGTCCATGTTTCATTGTAAGTGTCTTGTTAGAGAGAAAGTGAGCGTGTGCAACTGTGGTGTGTGCATGTGCTTGTTTGTGCGTATGTGCGCAGAGAATGTTGAGTCCCCCCAGTGTGTAGCACAGTGTACCAGAGTGAATAACTTTTTTTTTTTTTTGCATCATTTCCCTCTTCCTCCTAAGCATAAAAACATGAATATTTAAGACTACATCAAACAAGCATTCATGAAATATTAAAATGCTCGAGAAACAAGAAAAGCTTTTATCCTCTCTCTTATTCCTATGTCTTTTCTAGCCTCTCTCTTTTGCTCCCTCTCTCTTATCCTCACACACACACACACACACACATGCGCATTAGCACTCCCAGAATTTACCCACGGGTAAGAACGACATACCTTCGCACTTGATCCACTCTTCTGTGGTATCAGCATATTGCTGCATTAAATAGAGGAGGCAAAGATGCAGGAAGGTTCAATAATTTACCCCGGATAGAATTTCAGGCAAAACACAATTACTGTATTAGAAGTCTTGGTTTGTGAATGTCATGTTGTACAAGATGCCTAACAGATGTGTCACAAATCAGGAGGGCCCGTTCTCTGTGAGAACTTTGCCTTTGGTGGAGTTATTCTCTAATGTGCATCCTGTTCAGGGAGACAGTTTTTGGCTGAAAGATGAAGCACTGACTTGCACCAGTCAGTTGTGTATGTATGTATTGCCGTATGTTGACGGGGAGAAGTTAATCTGTGGAGCCCTCTCTTTCCCTGTAATGCTCTCTCTTTCTCTCTCTCTCTTTACCGCTGTACTGTACCTCTCCTTCTTTCTATCTCTCAGTTCTCCTCTCCGTGTGGCTAAGCTAGAGGCTGTGCTAATCACTGTAGCAGCAGCTCTAAGCAGATGCTGCTGTGTTTTTAGAAAAGATCCTGTTAAGCGTGAATTTGAAAAAAAAAAAAAATGTTGTGTAGGGGTAAAATCTTGGTCTCCCTTCACCCATAATGCTTCATGCAGATAGCATAGCTAGCCTATTGGTGTCTTTTCTTCAGTTTGGTCCTTGGTGTCTCCCCTATGTTTACTTTTACTTAAATATGCCAGCCTCAGTTTATCTTGAGCCTCTCATCAGTATCAATGTCAGTTTTGCTCTGAATTAATATTCAGTGACTGTAATGTAAATTCAAGTGAACCCTCTGTTTTATGAGCAGCGCTGGTTGAATTGACTTGTTGGATTATGCAAAAGCTGAGGTTATATTGTGTGTGTGTGTCTTTGTGCAGCCACATGATGTGTTTTGAAGGCAGTAGGAGATTAATGGAAGGAAAAAAAAATCCTATAATGCTGTACGGCACATTGATTCTGTCACTTTTGCCGTGGCTCTCTCGTTTATGCATTTATTCTCGTGCTTGTGTTTGCAGTATTTTAATGCACTCTCCGCACAGTCTAGTCTTTCAACCTTATGTAGGACAGGATAGGGTAAAATAAAAGGATTAAAGGAGATGCCAATGTTTTTTTGTTTTTTTTTTGTTTGTTTTTTTTGAAGGGAGCCTCATTTTATTCATCTTCTTTCTCGTCCCTTTTCCCTGGTCGTCTCAGTCAGTCAGCACGCCGCTTTAGACTATGAAAGAAAGATCTCTGGGAGAGCGGTCATATTGTAGGCTAAATCTAATCAAAGGGAGAAATGCTTTTAAATGCCTTTTGTTCCCCTGGGCGAAACGTTTGTGGGCTTCTCCACTCCTGCCAGTGCGTCCTGCCCAAACTCCACCGCCAGTAGATGCAATTAATATTGAGCGGATACCCAGGCCTGCGCTCCCCTCATATAATAACAGTGTTAGAACAAAGGTTAATGCTTTGAATCTAATCTCTGTCCTCGTCATTTTCAGTGGAGTTGTGATGCAAGTGAAAGGGAAGTAGAAATGTAGAGGGGGGCAGCAGGTCTGGAGAGATTGCTAGTCAGTGGGGGGGAGTGGGGGTGGGGGGGCTCAAACGGAAGCAAAATTAATTACTGGCTCTCTATAAATTCGATGTCATGTCTCATTTTCCCTAATCCTCCCTGCCTTTCTCACTTCCTAACGGTGCTAACAGAGAAGCTTGGGAAGACTAATGAAAAGGCCTCTTAGATGCTAATAGCAAATTAGCCCTTGTGTCACTTTTGGAAGCTGTGAGTGGAGTGACTGTGACTACTCAGTGAGGCGGTGGCCAGACGGCAGCCTGGACTGCTGCTGCTGCTTCCTCTCCCACACACACACACACACACACACACACACACACACACACACACACACACACACAGGCACAAACACAAAAACACCGGAGTTGGAAAGGTCAGAACTCTTACAGTTAGTATAAATTTTAGACAGCGTCTGTTGTGTCTTTGCCTCACACAATGCTTATCCCTCATTCTTTGTTGCTGTAATTGTGCGTTTCTGACACACGAGCCCAGATATGACTATTCCGAGAGACAGTTTGCTTTCTCTTGGGGGGGATTTAGTGGTTTGGAGTATGACTAATGAGCTGGATCTCGTTCCATGTCTCTTTGCTGCTGTTTTTAGACTGGACCAGAGTCAGGTTTAACAACTCACTTGGATTATTGTCTGATCAGGCCTTAGACACAAACATACTGAGTCACAAACTCGCCTGGATAAAACATCTTATTTTTTTTCTGGAGTGTCCAAACAGACATGTTGAAGAAAAAAAACAAAAAAAAAAACACTTATTGATGGAGCTTTGGATCCCAGAGACAGCGTCTGTTTTAGTTTTCAAACTGAAGAATGTTCCAAAACATTTTAGTCTCTCCCAGAAAGATACAGTATGTCAGCAGTAGCATGCAGTTTATGTCTCAGTGGTACTGAATTATTATGCTTGCAACAATGTGACTCTCTATGCTCTGTGAATAAATGACTGGATGACAAATGTGTTTAATTTTTGCCTGCTTGAAGAGCCGTTCACGTATCCAAAACATGACACAAGAGCACATCTGATGTAAAAATACGGCAAAAACAGACTGTGGCCAGTCGTGTTATTATTTTACAACTGCGTCCTGACAAAGGGAACGCACAAGCTGAAGTATTTATGGGTGTTCTTTTATTGAGCTACAGACCGACTTGAGTAAGTAGCTCTCTCTCATTCTCCTTTTTCTTTCTTTTCACTTTTCTTCCTAGCAGAGCCAAAGAGAAATCCCAAGGCTCTACATGTGTGCAGTTCACTCCCACAGCAAACACAAGAAATAAAATATTGAACAGAAAAACAATAGTTGCTCCTGAGAAGGCAGCCAGCCAGAGTGTAACATGTGCATTTATGTAAAACTTATAATCCAATTAACAAGTACAAAAAACCCAGTGATCACTCTATTATGGGAATACAAAGGAGAGAAGTGCCATGTTCCGAAAACTACTCATGTGGAAAAAATGCAAATGGCGTGAAATGAGTGTGTCTGGTAATGTGTTTGTATAAAGACTCATGCTGTGGCACTAGAGTGGAGCCCTGATCACTCTCTCTGTTACCTCTCTCTACAGGCATACTTCCGACAGGGTGTTGCCCTTCAGTACCTTGGTCGCCATGCCGACGCACTGGCCGCCTTCGCCTCCGGGCTGGCCCAAGACCCCAAGAGCCTACAGCTACTGGTGGGCATGGTAGAAGCCGCCATGAAATCACCACTACGAGGTAAGAAATTTGGTAGCTGAGTACGTTTCGTATTTGAGCGTTGACAAGCGCGTTCGCATGTACGGGTGACACTGTCTCTCTGCTTCACGGCCACCTAAAGGCCTGTCCCATAGATAATCCTCACTCTCTGTCAGTCAATAAGCGTGTTAGAGTGACTTTACCTGTCAGTTTTTTTCCCATTCGGCAGGCAGGCCATCTCTCCATCTCTCCATCTCTCTGTCTTTGTGACTGACTGTTGGTGTCAAGTACTTACCTCCGGACTCTGAGGCCTGATGCCTGCAGCTTCAGCATATCTTATTGTCATTCAGGCTGATCACACACACAGATAGCCCCTTATCTTAATGAGCATCCAACACTAATGCCATTGTCTGTGTCTGCCCCTGTGTAAGCCTTTTTCCTAAAGCTGAGTGGATTTATAAGTAGCGCATTCAAGCCAAGATTGTTACTAAAATGTGTTTTTTTTTTTTTCTGTTATGCATTATTATCTGTTGTATCAGCCAAGTGCAGTGACCTGATTGTCCATGAGTAATCCGTGTGGGCCAGCCTAATGAGCCTCAACACAAACCTGGCAACAATTTGACTCGGGATGACCACTGCAGAGGATTTAATATGCCTCAGATCTGGAAGGCACCGACTGCCAGCATACACTGAGTCATCCTGCTGTCTTGCTTTGTCATCACCTGTTTTCCAAACTGTGGTGAAAACTGCGCCTTTTAATCACTGCGGCCTTGTTTTATAATCCAAATTTTACTGAATTGTACAATGAGATCTGTTGCTCTGAGGGGCTTTGTTGTGTGAGGAATCTGCTTGTCTTTGATTGATTTCATACAGCGCTCCTCTGAATATTCTTGTACAAATGCAGAATAAATAAAAAAGATAAAATATCGCGAAGAGAATAAAGAATGAAGGGACCATCTGAGCGACTCTCAGTATATAAGCCTGTCACTGGAACCAAAACAAGAAAAGGGTTTGGGTGTGAGCCCAGACCCGTGCATCATGGACTAGAATGGGTCCTCTCAGTAGGGGAAAACCAACATTTAGCCCAAGCCATTTAATCTCTTAATTGTTTACCCTATTTCCCACAGTGCCAGGCAACCATCAGAGGACCTAATCCAAGGTGTGTTGAGGAGAGGTAGCTAGGTCAAAGGATTAAGAGCAATGATCCTCTCAGAGGGGCTCCTGGCACAGGGGGACGATAATCAATGTTACGCCAGCAAACAGGGAGGATAATCAGTGTTACTCAGCCAAAGTCCCCTGATAAGTGAAAGGTAGGCGAGCGTTGGAAGAGCGTCACAGTCCTGCCATCCGTGTTTATCGGTCACATGGCACGCTCATCCCAGGATTCAGCTTGTTGATTACCTGTCCCGCCAGTCTGATTGAACAATTGTCTTCTGTTTGAACCAAAAATATGGCTTGTGGAGTCATGAAAAGCCCATATATACGTCATATCATTGTACCAAAAGGGCTTTCCACCTGCTTGTTTTGTGTTTGTAAGGACATTGTAATGATACTAAAAAGCTGTAATCCTTTTGTAATTACACTTAAATCTCTTATACCCGTTCGGTAAACACTGCATTATTCCCTTCTGTGTATAAACTCAATGTTGTTGCCGTGTTGCCAAGAAAGAGCTGATTGTATCTAGCTGTGATTGCAGTGTTCACTTATCTCAGTCATTTATCTTACCACAAACATCTCGACACACTCTGATGTTTTCAGTCCTCCCAAAGCACCTTTGTGTTTATTTTGTGCCGCCGAGCAAAGAGATCCAGCTGATGACATTCATACCGAAATAGGCAAATAAATAAATTAAGATAGAGGAAGTCAAATAATGAACCTGAGAGAACAATATCAAGACATATGTCTTCAAGGACTCAGTGTGTTGTGAGTTCATCAAAGCTTGCTTTGTTTCCACGGTAAATTTAATATTAGATGAATAATTCCCCAAATCTTACTGTGTCATATACAATTCAGCCCTTTGTCTCTGACACACACACACAGTACCGCTCCTCCTTGCACAGATCAAGCTTTCCTCTCATTATTGCAGATTTAAACAGCTGTTGTGCTCTCCTGTGGCTCATACTGTAATTCCCACAACAGAGGGCTCTCACACAAGTGGAAACTGGTGCAGTCTCACCTCCCTCTCCTTACTGTATCTCTGTCTCTCCGTCTGCCACTTCCGATCATCCTGGCAGCAGTTTTTCCTCCACTATCAGCATTCTCCATCTGTGTCATTGAACGAGCTGTGGGAAATCAGCCTCTCGCAGTTTTATATATTGGAAGCTGTGTTTTAGTATGTATGCATTCACATGGGTAATATTCTTGCTATTCATCCTGCTCCAGTTCTGTCTTTCATTCAGCTGCTTGGGGCCAGAGAGTGTGCAAAGGGTCCATTGGCTGTTAATTATTGGATTGTTTTCCCGCGTATGCCAACTAAAAAGGGTATTTCACTTGAAGATCCCCTTCAGATGAACCATAGAGGAGACGGTTTCACAGTGTGGCAGTTATTGACCCCAGCTGAATCATTTGCAGTTCAAAAGATTGTCCTTTAACTGGAGGATCTGGACCCTGTGTTCATTAGCATCTGTCCTACTGAGGTGCCTTTGAGCAAAGTGCCTTTGATTCTTAAACATTATACACACCAGAGGAGCTGCTATGTAATTGTTATGTAAAGTAAGCAAGGGGGGAATTGTTCTACAGAGATCAATTTCATGTCACATTATTACTTACAGGATAAGATTATATATACTTTCTACATTTTATTGCCAACAAACCCAAAGAAACAACAAAAATATATAATATCACCAGCCGGATCTTTTCAAGAAGATCCTGCGTTTATCTTGTCATAGTGACAGATATCATGCATAACCAAAGCCATGCTGGTTCCAGAAATTTATAATTATAATAGGACAGGATGGTAATGCTCTGTAATATTATTCACTGGTGTTGTATGGCTGCACAATTAATTGAAATATAATCGAAATCGCAATATGGCCAAGTGCAATATCCAAATCGCAGGAGCTGCAAAAATCGCAGGAGCTGCCATTTTTTTTGACAAAATTTTTGATAAAATGTGTCACACCTTTGTTGTGCAGCGTTAGCAGCATTGGTGCATCAGAGATGCAACAAATCATATTCTCCAGACATAAGGGAACATACATTTTTGTTTGGTAACAAAAATTACATAATCATCATTTTTAAATGTTTTTCAGTGAAAATGAAATGCAAAAACGCAACATGTTTTTTTTTTTTGCATATTGTGCAGCCCTACTATTAGTAATTAACATAAATGCTAAGAATAAAATTCAAAGAATAATTCAAATTTTGCAGTATTCCACGGCTTTACCAGTCCCACTGATGATACGTCCTCAAATACAGGAAAGGAGAGCGCAGGACTCTTGTCAGACAAATGGGGAGAAAGATACTGTAGAGGTCGAGTGATGCTCCGTTAGCTGTGTGCATGTCAATGAGGGTGAGGTTGCAATTCTTGCTTCATATCTTGATACAAAGCTTGGTAAACACTAGCTAAAGCATTTGACTTTGTGTGTGTTGTGTGCCTGTGTATGTGCGGTGTGTGTGAAGCAACACACTCAGATGTTGTCATAACTACCTGTTTATGAATGCGGCAGCCATGGCACCTTTTTAAAAAAGCATTCTCTCAGTGTTTGATTTATGACTCAGCGCTCGGTGTCACTCTGAAGGCAATTACAAGCTATGAATGGATATTATATGCACGCACTGTCTCTGTAAGCACGACATTCTGCCAAGTGCTGGAACACAAGCGATGCTCTTGAAAGAGCATCATCAGTTATGCTTTTGAGCGCTTGTGTGGGGAAGCATCTCATATTGTGTGTGCGTGCGTCTAGGTGAATTAGCATCTCTGTGTGTTTTCGAAGAACTATTGAGTTTGTTCAGATATTGTGACTGTGTGCTTGTTGCGCCTAAATGTTTGTCTACACAAATTAAAGTAACAGTTTATGAAAGCTTGGGCCTTATGAGAAAATGTAGAATACACACGCAGCCACACACATCCAGTTGGTGCAGGCACATTAACACCGTGTAGTCTTCTGTAAAGCACTTTGGCCTAATTAGTAGCAGCTCTGCTTAAAATATTTGCAAATACAGGGCCATGAGATGCACTCCTATACATGAATGCAAATATATACTGATACATAAATGCATCAAAAGACACACACACATATGGGCGTGCCCCCCCCCCCCATCCTGTTGTTCGATGCTGGTGTCTGCCAGAGGGCTTTGTAATCTGAAGGGGCTGTGGATCCTGAATCCCGCGCGGCACCGCCATTGATTTATGTCATTGTGTGCATTTTCAGCCTCTTCAAAGGTCACCTTGTGTGTCTCCTTTACTCTGCATTCCTCCGCCGCTGCTACTGTTGTGCATTAGCTGCATTAGTTTCCCTGTCACTCCTTTAAACTGTATCTCAAAACCCACCCAGCCCGCTCTATTCTCTCGAACAGCCATATCAACTGACACGAAGAGAAAGGCAGAAATATAATTTCGCTGCGTGGTTTGTAAAGACAGTTGCCCACAGTGGTCTAAACTTGTGCCATTTTTATGCAGCGCTGTCGGAAATTGCCTGAGATTACCCCGGTCTAAGTGGATGGAACAGAAAAATGGCTTATATGTTGAGTTATTGTCAGTGAAAGCCGTCACTCAGCCAAGCTACAGGCTATGCTTATCTGGGCAGACAAAACACACCCATTACTGGAGGAAAGTAGAATCTGAATTCAGACAGCAGTCACATTTGTCAGCGTTGGTAAACACGTAACACAGTTACCGCAATTAACGTCAGATATTGTTGTCAGTTACCATGTCAGCACAAGGTTATGTTGTGGCATATTTTGGAGTCTGTTTTTAATCTCCGTCTTACTCATGTCCTCCCTGCACAGAGTCTCTCGAGCCCACCTATCAGCAGCTGCAAAAGATGAAGCTGGACAAAAGTCCCTTTGTGGTGGTGTCTGTGATTGGCCAGGAGCTGCTGACAGCAGGCCACCACACGGCCTCTGTTGTGGTGCTGGAAGCCGCTTTGAAGATCGGCACGTGCAGCCTCAAGCTCCGCGGCTCCGTCTTCTCGGCCCTCAGCAGCGCCCACTGGTCTCTGGGCAACACCGAGAAGAGCACCGGCTACATGCAGCAAGACTTAGAGGTGGCGAAGACCTTAGGTAAGAGGCCTGAACCGGGGTAGAGGGAGTAATCATTATTATTATCATTATCATCTTTATCATTTTTTTGATTACTTTTTTGATTAATCATTTAGTCACATTATGTCCCAGAGCCTAAGGTGACATTATGAAGTAGCTGATTCCACCCAACAGTCTAACATCAAAAGATATTTGACTTTAAATGATATAAAACAGAGACAAGTAGCAAACCCTCACTCATTTTTCTTGATAAATGAAACAACTAATAAATTATCAAAATGATTGGCGATAAACTCAATACTTTGGTTCATGACTAAAGCAATGACATTCCCATGAACATGGTAAACACTAGATCAGCTAAACATCATCACCTTAGCAATATTTATCGTCGTGAGCATGTTAGCATACTAACTCAAAGCAGGAGAAAACTTGGCACATCTGTTTTGTGAGGCAGGTGTGTAGGAGCAGGGGGAGTGGATCCAAAGTGGCAATCAAAAAGATCCCGCACACTGCCTGACTTGCAACAAACAAATGCATGCAATGTTTCGGTCCTAAACCTTCATCAGGCAAATCTGCATACTAACTCTACCATTTAACTCAAAGCACTGCTATGTACAACTCCACAGAGCTGCTAGCATGGCTGTAGACTCTTAGCCTTCCTCTTGTGTATCTCAATTAAAGCAGAATACCAGTGTAATTTCTAAATGTTAGTCAGGAAAATAAATAACATTTTGTTTAACTGGGAAATAACTGGGAAGATGAGAGAGGGTTTGAGAGAAAGGCAGTAAAGGAAAGAGAAACTTAGGAAGGTAAGATAGAAAATGAAAACAGAGAGTAGCACTGACTGGCTCCACTCTTCACCCCCACACAGTTTGACACATGACTGGGCAGAGCAGCTGGAGATAAGGAGCTATGGTTCTCAGGTAGAGCACAGAGAGTTGTGCTTTGCTTTGGCCCTGTCTGTGGGGCCTCTCTGTCAGGCAGAAATAATAAGGCTTTCCCCTCTCACCCTCTGGAGCATTGAGATCAACACTACCAGCTGTCAGGGAAGCCGCTCTACTGTGGAGAACATATAACGGCCACTTTCCCTTTTAAGGGAGCAGTGGCATGTCGGTGGCATAGATGTGGTTCATCACATCACCGTTCAACAGTGACGGTGGGATGATGTGAAGTAAACACCAGTTGCTTTGTAATCATGTAGGCTGTACTGTAAATACTCGTTTTGGTTTTTTTCCTCTCCAGGTGACCAAACAGGGGAATGCCGTGCTCATGGGAATCTGGGCTCGGCATTCTTCTCCAAGGGAAACTATCGTGAAGCGCTGACCAACCATCGCAACCAGCTGGTTCTGGCCATGAAGCTAAAGGACAGAGAGGTAAGAGGCTCACACAGGGTGGGCTTGAAAGCAGTTACAGCAGTTTTAAAATGGATGGTGCTAACTTTCATTGCAGAGGACAATGAATTGAGGTTACAAAGTTCTTTTTTTTTTTTTTTTTTTTTTTTTTTCTGAGTGTCTTATCATGTTGTAGGGGTGGGATTGTGCTGTGCCCAGCATTCTTTAGTTCTGGCTGTTTAGAGGGTATCTGAAGGAGGAGTGTGAAGGACACAGAGATGCTGCTGCTCTTTGTCTATTTAAAAAAGTGGGTGTCAAGTTGGTGCAGGGAACAGATGAAGGTGATGGGGGAGGAGAGAGAGTGAGGCAGTTGAAGGAAAGGCCAATAGGATAGCCTCAGCAGCTGGTTCACCTTATTATCAATGCAAACCATTTATGCAGATATAATGCAGATGTTTATCTGGTTCATGTAGCACTAAGTCTGGGGCTTTGGAACATACGCCTGTTGTGGAATGTAATTTACACAGATTAAGTTGTTTGAATATGGGGCAGAGAAAAGGAAAAAAAAGGGTGGGAGGGAGAGAAGAGCATGAAGGAGAGGGAGAGAAATGAGGTTCTTTACTGTTTCGTGCCCTCTTTCTCTCCCTCAGTCTGTCTCCTACCTCTCTGTCTCTCTCTCTGCCCGACCTCTGTGGTCATTGTTGGGGGGTGACAGGTGCTTGTTCCAAACACAATTTCCGTCACACAAGGAGAAGAATGGCCTCCGTTTCCCCTTCATTCCTTATCCTCCCCACCAGGCCGACGGGCCTGCTTGTTTGTGTTGCCTGATATCAGGAGACATTTAAACAGTCCAGTCAAACACAGCACAATGCACCAGGATGAAACTAACAGCTGAAGAATGGGGCCAGAGGTCCCCCTTGACATCTCTCCCTCCCACAATTTGAGGATATGTGGAGAGCAAAACTATTATTATGAGTCTACAAACACCAGTGCCAAAAACCTCTGTCATGTAATGAGGTTAGAGAGAGAGATGGGGTGAGAGACATAAGAGGACACAGACAAGGTCCTTAGTGTCTGCTCTGAGGGTTCGACTGCTCTGCACATTGTTGGCTTTAGCAGTAATTGGCCGACCAAATGTCTGATTGAATGGTCTAACTTGCGAGTATGCGTGCAAGTGTATTCACTGTATCCCTGCTACCATATCCAGTGCTTTTATGAGTGTTTCTGCACTTAATGACATTTAAAGACCTCGCAGAGTAGTATCAGTATATCAGTATCAAGCTGCTGTATTCCATAGTACGTCACATTTCCAGCCACGGAGGCCCGTGTTACTCACATGTTGCTTCCTAGAGGAAAACAATACCCACGCTGCCCCCCCCCTCTTCATGTTTACACACAAAGGACAAAGTACCAGAGTGTCCCAGTGGCCAGTGGAAGTCATTAAGAACCACTAATAGTTGCATCATATGCAAAACGTCCCTATTGGCCCTGCACGGCCCACCCTACTACCCCCCTTCCTCCCCTTGTTCCTCTGAAGGCCCCCTAATCAGAGTCATATGTGTGTCACACCACCTGGTCTCCCTCAGAACACACTGGAGCCTGGCGGATAGCTCATTACGGCCGTCCTGGTGTTTTTGTTTCTGATGTGGACTTTTTATCTGGCCTTTCTGAAACTGAGGTCACTTCCTAGAGACTGGGGACAGGATGTTGTTTCTCACTGTGATTTCCAGTGTGCTGCCCACAGTCTGGGAGTGCGGAGAAGACAGAGAAGAGACTTAAACGGAGGAAGTGGCATTCATTCCAGTGATATAGGAATCTGTGCCATATGTGATTTGAAACATCTTTGATTAGTCTGCACTGCAGTTTCTGAGAATTTCCCCGAGACTTGAGTGAAATCATATACATGGTGAAATGTTTGATTCAATAAAAGGACCTGGTGGACCATGTGGCTTTGATATGATGTGGGGTGTGGGTTTAGATTCTGTTGAGCTTCAGGTTTTGATTGTGTGGGTGAAAAGCTTGGAAGATGATAACAGAAACATTTAATGAACTCTATGAACTTGATACGTGTGTGTGTGTGTGTGTGTGTGTGTGTGTGTGTGTGTGTGTGTGTGTTTAACCAATCCTAGTCAGCCCTAGTCTTTTTTCCTCACATTAGATAATATTGCCACCTTTCAAAGAAAATCCAGTTTATTATTTTTGTATTTTTCTGGCCATCACTCCTATCCATTCCAATAAGCTTATACTCATCATGTTAATTGTTGACATCTGTGTTAGTTAAATGGTCAAATTTCCCAAACTGTCTGTTATAAGCCTCCATCACATCTTACACACCGACTTCCAGGTTCAACTATGACCTATATCGTCTTTAGAGTTGCAATGAAGATTCATTTCGCACATTTTAGGATCATTTGAACGCTCATGTTTCTTGCCATGCTGAACCTCCCTGGAGCGTTGTCATAGCAATTACAGTACAATGTTATCATAACCGGTAGAAATTATGTCCAAGACACAGAAAATGTGGTGCAGTTGTAATAGACTGGAATTATAACCTGATCCCCTTAAAGGTGGCAATATAATACAGTGTTTGTGTCCCTAGGTACCTTAACGTCTATGTCTGCTACAGTAATACCAATACTAATATCACAACTAATACTATGTAGTAGTGTAAATCAAAGCTCTGGGATACTGCAACAGTTAAGCTACTGGTCTCTACTGCAGGGTGAACAGTGGCCTGTGTGTGATGAAGGAGCAGAGAGAGACAAAAAGCAGAGATGAGTGTTCTCTATAACTCAAGAGGCAGCACAGTACCTTGCTCCTGTTATATCAGTGAAGGAGCCATGTATGGGATCTCTTTTCATCTTCTAATAATCTCCGCTGTGGCTCTTTACAGCACAGTGCAGCACAAAAAAAAAAAGGCAGGGTTAGTGTTGGCCCCTTGCCTGTGGCTGAGCAGCGGACTCTGTGACACCAATAAATCGTCATGAAGCTGACCAGGAAACTCATCTATAAAGACAAAAAACTGAAAAAAAAAGAAAACAAAACAGGAACGAAGGCAGAGCTGGGAAAAGGCTCAAAGAGTGAGTGCTCTGTCATCCGCGACTGGGACTGGGAGCCGCAGTCCAAACCAGTGAGGTCATAGGCTAGCGTGAAGTTAGTGTTTTTCTTTAGCTCGTTGCCTTTTGGAAATATCCTTAGCAGATTTTCAGCTGTCATATATACTGCAGCTAGAACATAAACACACTCTCTAGTCTTTTTAGCTGTGTGTGTGTCTTTTCCAACTTTTGTTTTTTCGTCCCAGTTTCCACACCTGGCTTTATCCAAGGCCTGCCAGTAACTGTCTTTAACAAAGGCCTTCTCTATCATTTTGAAAGAAAGCTGTTACACTAGGTCTTTCCTCTTTACTCCCTCTCCTGTCCCCTCTGTTTGTCTGTGACGTTTTCATCTTAAATAGTAGGTTTAAGTAGAAGGAGGTAACCCCTAATTTGGGGTGTGAGTATTTAGGAGAAACTGAGGCGGGCTGGCAGCGGTGCACTCTGTAATTATGTCTCGTGTGATGTTAAAAAGAGTCTCCGCCGCTGACTCCCCCAACCCCAAGTTGAAGTGGAAATCACGATCAGGAAAAAGTAAAAAAGGATGCAAACAATGTTTTTTTCCACAGGCTCGGCAGTTCTACTCTGTCTCTCACCGCCAATCTCTTTTTTTAAAAACTTTTGCTTTGTTTATCTATGCTCTCTCTCCCTCTCGCTCCATCTGCCGAAAGGAATTTACTCAAACTTTGCCCCTTAACTCTGAAAGTGACATGGACTATTTCATCATGGGTGTTTATCTTGCTGCTAGTTTGGGGCTGTATGGATCCTGCTGGACCCAAGCTGGTATAATGAGGCTGAAGACTGAGAGATGAGCCTCCAAATAAGGGGTGAGGAAGAGGGCTAAGCGTGGGTGTTCCTCTTGTCAGGGTCAGGGTTTGTCAGTGTTTGTCAGCACTCTAGCAGAGGAGGGGATCATTAAGGAGTCATTAGGGTATGGACGTGTGCCTCCACCACCTTTCATGGGACTCATGCTAATAGAGGATGGCAGAGGGTGGGACTTGGCACCCTTGTCTCTTTTCTTTAGCCCCCACTGCTTTGCTGATTAAGAAGGAGGATTTGGGGATGATTAGAGGGGCTAATTTAGCTGAAATGCAGGGTGGGGGCAGTAGGAGAGCAGTGTCTGACTAAATGAAAGGCAGCACTTGTCTTGCTCACTGTGCTCCCTTCACAGGGCAAGGTAGCCTGTGAGTGCGAGCAGCAGCCGATATTACTTTTCTAGTATAAAGCACAATGAGCAGTACTACCACATACAGAAGTACTTGCCTCCTCACCTGCACTGCTCGACTGAGGCACAGAGCTGTCCGTGGAGCAGCAGCTCTAACAGCATGTCCAGCCCGCTGTGCCTTAATGACACACAGGCTCTCCCCGGCCCAGTGGTTTAGAACTGCTCTACAGCAGCTCGCTTAGCCATGAATCATGAGAGATGGACGGCAGGCATCAGCCAATGGGCCATAACCAGAACTGGGAAACAAGGATTTGTGTGTGTGTGTGTGTGTGTGTGTCTCTGTGTGTGTGTGTGTGTGTGTGTGTGTGTGTGTGTGTGTGTGTCTCTGTGTGTGTGTGTGTGTGTGTGCGTGCGTGCGTGCGTGCGCGTGCGTGCGCGTGCGTGTGCGTGTATAAATGGAAGCGCACATCTGTGTTCCTCCTATTCCAATGTCATGTGAATGCATCATGTCCTGTACATGTGCATGTTTGTCTTGGAGTGTCTCAGTGTGTTTGCACAGAAATGTGAAGCACATTTCTCAGAAGAATGTAAGGATTGTAAAAATGTTTTGTATGTGTGTAAAATCTGAGACAGTTTCCCACCTTATGGTGGGTTTGAACTGCCCTTGAGATTTATTGCTCTTGATTTGATTGTTGCAGCACATACACATCGTTTTAACAAATCAGCAGATGTGCTTGTGTGTGTGTGTGTGTGTGTGTGTGTGTGTGTGTGTGTGTGTGTGTGTGAGTGAGAGAAAGCTTGTGCGCGCATGTGTGAATGTGTGACTGACGCCTGTGGCTATGATTTGTGCTTGTACAGGTTGCAGTGTAATGGTGTATGTACTGGCTTACCATGTCCCGTAAAATACCATTGACCCAGAACATGGAGCCCTGCGTGTGCACGCACGGCAAAATCAAGGATCATAAACATGTATTCCCTCTGTGTGTGTAGGCGCATTTATGCAAACCTGTGTGTGCGCTGTGCATTTGCTGCATTCGAAGGTGACGCAGCTTTGTGTCTTCCCCAGTGGAGCATTTGGAAGGCTGTCAGAGAGATGAATGACTGCCGTTATATCGACTACTGCTCTGCTTCTCTGCCGCCTCCTCTCTCTCTCTCTCTCTCTCTCTCTCCCTCTCCCTCTCTCCCTCTCTCTCTCTTTCCTTAGTGCCCCATGCTCCATTTCTCCTCTCCTCTGCCCTTCCACATCACCTCACCTTCCTTTCTTTTCTTCTCTTCCACCTTATCCCTTGCCCACACCTTCTTTTTCCCCTCTCTCAATTATTTTTTTCTCCTCTCTACCCATGTTTGTCTTATCCTTTCTCCATTTAGCAGAATCTTAGGCCATGTCACCACATTTTGTGGGAGAGTGGCATTTAGAATGAGTAGACACAATGCAGTTTTAAAGGACTCTTTGCTATCAGGGGCTTGTATTTTTAAATTGGGTCTACAAAGCTGAATGCCATGGACTCCTACTTGAAGCATCAATACGCAAGCATCACAAGCTGCTGCTGCTTATGCCACTCTAACAAATCCTTAATCTAAACACTGCAGTGCCTTGTGTAGATTGAACTGCTCACAATTGGGAATTTGAGTAATTTGTCTTGAATATTACACCTTGTCTATCTTTTTTTCTCCCTTGCTGCTCCAATCAATGGCAATACAGGGGGATAGATTAGATAACAAATAAACAGTGACACGGTCACAGGAGACTCCTTCGCTTTCTGATACGCTGTTGTGGTGCACTATATGATTATAGATGACAACCAACAGACATATAGATAGTGCTGATCAGAGGGAGGAGGGGATCCAGCAGGCTCCTTAGGGTTTCCACTGCACCACAGGACACTGAGTGCGCCATGGAGATTGTAATCATTAGGAAAATCAAACGTCCGATCATTAATCTTGGCAGAGGGATTTGTTGTCACACGGCAAGAGGGATGAAGACGGAATGTGCCAACTCATCCTCTCTAGATAATGGCTGGCGATAAGGGATGGAGCCCGATTGAAGGCGTCAGCCAGCAGAACGTTAGTTCAGATGGCTCTGATTGAAATGAATTGCATGTCTGTGTAACTGAAACACTCCAAACTCCATTTCTTCCCAGTATTTTTGAGTGGTCCCATTATAGTTCTTACTTTCTGGAAAGCTTGCGATCGGTCCAGAGAGAGGCTGGCTAATGTGTTGGCTTTCAACCGGAGTGATTAATTCATTATCTGATCCCATCAATGCAATCCTTATTACAGAGTTGGTGAGTCATTTTCATTAAAATTCTGATCCCTGCCATCGGGGCAATCTAAGTGTTATTCACTGGTGACCAAAAATGCATCAGAGTCCAAACTCGGGGCAGACCTCCCGGCTAGACCTGGCACTCCCTGCTCCTCCTCCCCTCTGGCCTGGGTCCAGCCCAGCCCTCATCCAGGCTGGCCAAAGAGCCATTTAAAGCTCTGGAACTGCATCCCTTTCTCCAGCCCGATCGATAGTGGAGCTGTCAGCAAGACGAATGGAGGCTTTAGGAAGTCCATTTTAATGAAGGAGACGGAGAAGGAGCAAGGGAAAGAGAGGTACTTGGATAAAAGGGAGGGCCAGTAAAGGTGCTTATGAAGGAAAGGAAGGAAAAGGGAGAGAGAGAAAAGGAAAGAGAGAGGCCGAAAAGGAATGTGTGTATGTGTTTATTGAACGTGTGTGTAGAATTATGTGTGTACTGTGTAATGCTGTCTCCAGTGACAAGGGTTGAGGAGGGGTGGACTGGGTTGATTTAGCTACAGTAAGACCTATTTCTAGCTCAGCAGTGTGAAATGGCTCCTTAGCTACAGTAACTTGTAAAGCACACCCCAACACAGAAACCTATATTAGTGGACTGAGGGGATTTCATCTGGCCTGCACACCGACACCACATCAAGTCCTCTGGCTCATGAATCATGTCAGCAGCTCTGTGGTAAAAAGATATTGTTGTGACAAGGGAGAGCTACAAATCCAAGGCAACTCCCTCCACAACTGCCCTCAACAGCACACTGGCTTGCATCAAAAGACTTGTGTACATTTGCATTTAGAAGATGTCCTGTGGAGCAGAGATTTAACTTGGGATTTTGTTTGTTTTCACCCTGTTTAATAGGCACTCTGAGTGAATACCCTTTGCCTTATGTCAATATGGAGAAAAGGCTGCATGCTAATTGATGATTAGGAGCTGAGGGCAGAGGTTAGGCGCAGCCAGTATTGTAGACCAACTATGTCCTTTGGGCGATGGCCTGGCCAAACCCTTTTCTCACTCATTGGAGCAATTACTGGCCCTGATTAGTCAGTGTGACTTTGGAAATTATTGTCGATATATGCATATAGCCAAATACTCACTCTAGTCAGCCAGAGCTCTACTCATCATGCTCATCATGCCTGATAAAACCACTGACATCCAAACAGAAAAAAAAGATTAAAAGAAAAGATGAGTGTTTTAAAAAGAAGCAACACATTTAATGTCTTCCCTTCTTGCCTGAACTAGTGACCCTTATGTTAGCTTTCTCCCATGATACATTAAAGAAATACGGAGCTCCTGCCAGCAGCTTCTAATATTGTCCACACTCTGAATAATAATTACTCAAAAGTAAGCAATAAATGATCAAACAGACAAATCAGCAATGTGTTTGTCCTTCCTTTGATCCTGTATATAGGTATGTGCAATTGCTTAGCTTTGTATCTTGATTCTGTAACCAATATTTACATTAAAAACTCATGCTGCAGTATATTTTGTTCCTCCTCCACTTCCTCCTTTCCCCTGAAAGAGGATGCATTGTGGAAAAAAAAAGCCCCTCCTCCATCTGTGCTTTCCCTTTCTCAGATCTTTAAAGAGTGATGTCAAAGATAGGAACCAGATTAGTCCTCACTACTCGCCCATCTGTAAAATAGAGATGAGCTTGTCCTTAGAGATAAGGTGAAATTCAGATGGTGTGGTGGAGTCTCAGACCAGCGTGTGTGTGTGTGTGTGTGTGTATTTGGGGAATGGTTTCTGTATTACTACGGAACAAGGGGTCTCCCAGGGAGCGAGAGGTCAGCGCAGCTACAAGCGTTTGATGTTTGCATTATATATAGCTGCGGCACACACTGGGATGTAGCAGACAGCATTTTTGCAGAGTGAGGAAATGGTCTTCTGCAAGACTCCCTGACATCACGCCAAAGACGGGGATTATAGCTCCTCAGTTTGGCTGGGCTCGAGCCTCCTAACAACTCCTATACACTGAGACTTGCTCTCGTTCTCTTTCTCACTCCATCTCCCTCTACTCTCATCTTTAGCTTTTGTCCCGAGTTACAGCACTGTCAGCATTCTTGTCCCTGTGGCACAGTATCCAGACCTTCCCCACTCTTTCTTGGACAGGAGCCCTGTGTCTGTACGAGGAGGTGGAATGTGTCTTTGTGGAAAGCGCTCAGAGAAAGCAATAAAATGGAGAGAAAATACGAGGCCCCAAGTGAGTGAAATGAAAGTACTCCATCTTAGGAGGGGACGGAGGCCTACGGGTTCTGTTTATACTTGACCTTGCAGCACACACAGTATGGTCTCTAAATAACAGTCGAGACAGGCTTTAGCTGGCTACACATCAACCTCAAAAAAAAAAAAAAAATCACTCCTGAATGTGTTGTCTTAGATAGAGAAAGGGACAAAGTAGAAACCAGGTTGTAAAATATTCAGTAGAGGGCTCAGAGGTAAAGACTGCTCTGGTGTTTTATTGTAGCCAGACTCAATTTTGAAAAGTTAGCAGCTATTGCTGGTGCTGTCAGCAGGTTTAATTGCAGCTATTGGTTTTTGCTTGTGGCAAGGTGTGGTCATCAGTCATCTCAGGATGGTGGGACGTGGTTCTTTTGTGGTGCCACACACACAAATCGAAACACACAAAATCGCACACATACAGCGAAACTGAAGGGAGATAAGTGCTGCTCACTGACTATGGACAGGGGTGTAGGTTTCATAGTAAATAAAAATAGTGTGTAATGTTTCGTTTTCTTGATCGAAACTTAATGTATTATATAAATAATGCATTTTCATCTTTACTACAAAAAGTAGTGCGCTTCCCCGTTTCCTCTTTGATCGCTGTTCAAATCTTGCATATTTTTAGGAGAATGCAGGAAAGAAAACCCAAGTTTAAAAAATGTGCACACCCCTCACTGCTGCTCAGAAAGCTCATTGGTATGAGTGCATTTTAATAACCGAAGGTGACTCAGATAGGAGTATAAACATTGTGATCAAGTGGATTTTGGCAGCTGTAAGTAAGATGAGATGATGTTTGAGAGATTTTATTGAGTAAATTAAACTGAACATCTGAAATTGGGGCAGCAGAAATAGAATTTTGAAAAGTGTGAGGGGGAAATGTCCTTTGCATACTCAGTGGAAATTGCACCCTTGACTATAGAAGTGATTCTTAGTTCTGTAATGTTGCTGCAAAATGGCCATAATTGGTTCACACAGTGTTTTGTATCAGATTTGCTTCTGCAGATTGCACCCAGCTGCTTGTGTGTATTACGTTATTTGCTTGTGTTGATGAAGAAGTGTGTGAGTGAGTGTGTGTGAGTGTGTGTGTGTGTGTGTGTGTGTGTGTGTGTGTGTGTATGTGTGTGCGTGCGTGCGTGTGTGTGTTTGTGTGTGCGTGCATGCGTGCGTGTGTGTGTGTCTGTGTGTCTGTGTGTGTAATGAGTTGGGCATTTGTGAATATGTGCATGGGCACGTTTTTGACTTCATCACCATTCAGAGAGGCTTAGCGTGATTAGAGTAGTGTGATCCTCTGAAGAGTTAATGATGAGAGAAGCAGTAGCTCCACAGAGGCCAATCACACACCAGCCTCTGACAGCATGCAGAGGCTTATCTTGCTCTATGTATTGTGTGTATGTGTGTCTTTCTCTCTCTTTCTCTCTCTCTCTCTCTGTATGTGTATGTGTGTGTGTATGTGTGTAACTTTGCGTTCCATGCATGGCTTTTAATGCGTGGGAACATATATGAAGGGATTTCAGCTATCATTTCTCACATGATAATGTTTGTTATCATCTACCCTGAACACCATTAGAATATGCATGATTCCTTTGTCTGTATGTTTGACATTTGGGGGTTTATGGACATACAAAGCAGAATCCATAATCATATAGCTTCATTATGCCAGTGTCAGACATAGATCTAGCACAGGAGGGGCTAGGGTACCATCGGGTCTAGTTCAGGGCTGCACTGCACACTGAAGAAGGCCAATGGCGGTTTCCCCCTCCCCACACTCCAGGGGACTGACTGACAGGCTTAATGACACTGTCGGGGTTACAGCACGTCTCCAACTCATTTTCGAATGTGATTGAAGTTCGCAGTGGGTAGCTTTTCATCAGTGTTGAGCAGACAAAAGGGACCTTTTCAGTGTTGTCTTTGTATGTGTGTGCAGTTTGTGTGTTTGCACATGTACGCCTGCAGCTCTGAGGAGATGCACAAGAGAAAAATCACTTTATGCTTGTTATCCGGGCTATGTCGGAATCTCACGTTCGCTGAGATGATGAGTTTTGTATGGGCTTGTCTCCAGTGTGCACTACACTCTTTTATTGCAAACCGTATATAAACACTGATGTACTTTCAGACAGACACTGAGCAGAGGAGACTGCACAAACAGGATTTTATGTCTGGGTCAGTGTGTCATTAAAGCCGCTTGTCTTTGTGTAGTGTGCAGAATTTACAAGATTTATTATGAACAGAAACTAAATTTAAAGAGAACGTTGTCAGAGGCTTAGTGGACAGGTATAAGAGTAATGCAGCGTATGGGAAGTTTTATGTAAACTCTAGTCTTTTTCCCCAGTGTCCATAGCGGCGTGTCCATTGGCTGTGCTGCTCAGCGGACTCTGGTTACAGTCCACCTCAGTTTAGGCCTGAGCCGTTCGTTGCTGCAGATGTGGGATGAGTCATGTAATAGTTGTTGGTGTTGGCTCAGCTGTATTACTAAACCCCCTCCTCCTTCCCACCCCTCCTTTCTCATTTCCGCCCCTTTCCTTGCTCTCTTTTTCTTAGGTCCTCTACACTAGCCCGCTCGCCTTTGTTAGGCAGCAGTTCGGCATATGTTATGGCTGTGAAGCCTGCATCCTGTCACTTAATGGCAGCGTAAAAGTGGCCTGTGATTGCTTCATCACACCAGTGTGAAGAGGCCAATCTAACACAGACAGAAATCCACTTTGTTTGAAGCCGCACAGGGTTTTTTTTTTTTTCCTATCGTGCTTCTTCTTGACTGGTGGAAGGAGAATTCGGATGGTGCTTATGTGTCTGCTCTGAGTCAGCTGACATCCTTCGGCTCTTGCTCAGCTTACAAAGCCCCCCACCCCCACCCCCCACCTGGAACACCTTCTTTTAGCTTCAGCTTGTCCTCAGTGGGGAGAGTTTAGCAGAGCCAAGTGTTCCTCCTACGCTGGCAAATCCCACTTCTTACATTGCGTGACCTCAACACAACAGGCATTCCAGAAAAATCAGGCCTTCAAATTCCAACACAGTCCCTGCAGAGTGTTTGGTAAACATATTCCCCTCTGTGCTAGCTGTCTAGCTCTGCCTCCTTCTTCCCTGAGCAGCCCTTTTCCCTTCATGTATCATTGTCCATTAGGATGTATTGCTGCTTCTTCCTCAGAAAGCTTTCGTTTAAAGGAGCGGAGACAGATGTGTGTTTTTGTGGGCACAGGATGTGTTCTAGGAACAGAAAGCAGCTCTAAGCAAATGTGCATTTCGGTTGGCTCGGCTGAGATGCCCACTTAATTTGTGGCTGAAGGGCTGTAACAAAAGCCAATCACCCTTCCACTCTGGCTTCTATTCTGCCAGAGGCGAAAGATACAATCAGGGCCCCTGCTAGCAACTATTTACCCTCCCTGTCAATCAGAGTCCTGTGGCGGGTGCTCACAGCTGGAGGCGCCACTGGCAGGTGGCCCAGCATCTCCTGGAAAACATGCCTTAAAAGCAGCATTTATTTCCCGATCGTCCCTTCCTGTCTCATCCGCACGGCAACCGACGCTGCAACTTGGCACGCCTCTGATTTCTCATCTGCCATCATCTTTATCTCTCTGTCTACCTGGTTGACGGAGGTCCATATTACCTGAAAATGAAAGGTATCAGTGTAGCTCTGCTGTACTGTCCTGGGAAATTTTTGGACTTAAGGAAACTAATTAGGCAATTCTGGTTTTGATCCTTCTGCCTTCATGCGCACAGACACACACACACACACACACACACACACACACACACAACACACACACACACACACACGTTCAAAACAGGGACGCAGTCGCCCCAGGAGGCACATGTGTCTTGGATGGGACATGGAAAGGAATGTTCCTGGGATTTGGTTTCCATCATGCTGCACTAAGGGAGCTTACCATCCTCATGGTCTTAAATCTCTGTCACAGTGGGAGGTAGCGTGTGCACACATGTGTTTTTGAGCGTGTGTGTGTGCATATGTGCATAATGTGTTTATGGATGTGATAATACAGCCCAGCAGTAAGATCCTCCTTTTAGTCTTTATCAGGCGCACCAGTTCTGTCCGCCTGGGGCTAAAGCGAAAGGCCCAGTGGTGCTGAAAGCATGGGGTTAGTGTGGTGTAGCTTGGAGGAGCCACAGTCTATGGAGCAGTGAGGTGCGGAGGTGCTTTAGAGGGACAGCCCCTTCTTTTCATCCCACCAAGTGTTGGTGTTGATGCTGTGTTCTGCAGGCTGCCCAGGCCACAGTAGCCACCCTCACCAGGCTTGTAATTACATTTGGGGAATAAAAGCACAGAGGGAGGAAGGGATTTAAATGGTTTGTGTGCTGTGCTGGAGGTAGAACGAGGTGCTTTCGCCCTCTCAGCTGCATGTCATTGTGGATTTATTTGCCCACCACTTCAGAGTATGAGTCAGTATAAGGCATGATTGAGCTGGCTATTTGACTTACAGGTAAGAGATGGGAGGTTGTTCTGATGGAGGTTTTTCTATTTATTATTCTTATAGATGTCGACTTTTTCCTTTCGCATTTAATGGAAGAAAATATTCAGCTGCACTTGGTGGGGTACAGGTTACATTTCATATAGTCTACCTTGATTTGTCAACAGGACCACCTTTAAATTCAGTCAACATGCAGAACATATGTTCGTAAACGTATATTGTTCCCAGACAAAGGCTATCACAGTTTGTTTCCTCATTTTATTTTACGTTGAACGTGCTAGCAAACAGTTGTTGACACATCCATCTGAGATCTGAGAGCAATGATAGCATTCATTTGGAGTTTTGCCTCTCGCTACCTGACAAATATAAGTCCAAAATTCACCCTCCTTTTAGATCTGCCATGGTCACCATCAGTTCCTGAAACATCCTGGGCAGATAGCACACAGCGGGTCTATCAGAGCCTTCTTTGTTGACGATGGCTGCCTGCTGCTGCTGGAAACAGGATCGATGGAAGCAGAATCTGTGTGCCAGAAAGCAAAAACAAATGACCTAAAAGAGCCTAAAAAGCCTTTTTTCTTTATTTTAATCACCTTAAAGATTTAGGCGATAACTCTCTATGTGTTAATTACTACAAACAACACACATGGTCAGTTGATCCATAGAAAAACTCACTGATTAGTGGAGCTGTAGGTATCTTGAAGGAAACTGGGTGTTGTGCAAATTTAGTTTCCGTCAGTACAGGTGTTGACGAGTGTCTCTTCTCCAGCGCCTCACTAGAGAACAACTGTTTCTAATTCATAATTGAAGCAAAAACACAGAGAGACTTGAACCTTCTGGCCTCTGGCAGTCACCAGTTTATCATGTTAACCAGGAGCTATGAAGGCAGCCTCTCTTTCACCTCTGTTTCACCAGTGTTGACCTGATGCTGCTGCGATGAGATGTGTGGGAACAGATAATATAAAGATGTGCAGTACTTTTCACTGCTCCAGAAATATACACTCACTTCCTGCTCACAGGTCTAGACATTTTATGTATTTCTTAGACATGAAAACAAAGAACTGAGAAGGTGACAAAGGTAAATGACTGTTCAAGACCTAGAATTTGTTTTTATACCAATTCTCTCTCTTTACTTCTTTCAACATTGGTCTACTTGAGATTCACAGTAATTTTGTGAATCTCACCTTTTCATATGACAAAAGAAAAACACTTAAAACCAAAGCAATTGAAAGCAGCCATGCATCCTTCTATTTCACAGAAATCTGATGCAGTCTAAACCCATTAGGCATGAGTTACTCGTGGCGACAGATAGATCAGAGGGGAGCAGCACAAAAGCTCTGTCTCCCCTCTCAAAGAGAACTGTGAGGTGCTGAGAGTCTGGACATTTGGTTGTCACTCTTCATTTCTTTCATTGTGTCAGGCTGCTCCAGGCAACAGCTCTGGCTAGCTCATATTGATCTGGGTCCTCAGACCTTAACCTGTGTTCTCTTATCTCTCCTCTCCTCTCCTCTCCTCTCCTCTCCTCTCCTCCTCCTCTCCTCCGCCACCGAACAAAATGGAATTTTTCATGTACTATTGAAAAGGTTTGGACTATGTAGTACTATATGTCAGGCCTGATTTGTCCAGCTGTGTGGGCTGACAGGGATGGTGCCTCCCATCCCTGGGCCTCCAAAATGCCCTTGAATAACCCTCGCCTCCTGCGTCCTTGGATTGACTGCCCGACTTCCTGCTGAATGCTCTCAGATGCAAGTGGGGGCCTGCAAGCTATGCTATATTTGGCACTGTGTCCTCAGACGCAGCAGGAAGCTGTAACAACAGCTAATTATCTTTTAATGGATAGACTTTGAAAATGACGTTGTATCATCAGATGTTGCATCTTTTAATCTAACATTAGAGTCTTAGGGTCCCATGTTACGCCTGGCGCAAAGCTGCACAAAGCGAAACGCAAGTCTATTCGCTAGTTTCTGAGCGAGGCAGTTGTAGCTTTCCCGAATAGCGCCCACTTTTTTAAATAGCAAATACACTTGGTCTTAAAATGAGGTGTGGACAGGCGCATTGTTAGTGCATTGCTATCTTGAGGCAGCAGACAGCAATTGCATGATTGACCGACAAAAACCTTGTCTGAAGTCAGTGGCGCAGTATTTCATTTTAAGGGCGCATTATCAAGAGAGTAATACGCGACTACATACACAGGTGCAGCACGCCCACACACTCTGTCTGTTACACACAAGCAGAGTGTGCTGAAAATGCGCTTCAGATGTTTGGATAAGTCAAGTGGAAAATTACAATACTGCCCCTAGAGGGGGGATGTCTCTTGGACATAAATGAGGCTCTGCAGAGAAGTGTTCTTTGGTGCTAGTGTTTCCCATTCATCCCCTAGACTAAATTCTGTTCACAGTTTCATGATAAAGCGAAAATCTATTTACACTTTTCATAATAAACATAAAAGATGTCTAACACTGTCATTTGTTTCCTTGTGTCTTTCTTTGTAGAGCTGTGTGCAGCGCATTGATACAATATATAATCATCTCCACAAATAGAATCTAAGTCTGTGTGAAACACAGCCATTATAATGTGCGGTTTTAGAGGGAGTGGGAGACGGCACTCTGATTGGTTTATAGCGTTACGCCCAAAACACACCGTTGATTAATTGAGAGACTAAGTGCAACCCTTTTGAACCATATGCAGCAACCATTTTTTCCACCTTTAAAATAGAAAAAGTTGTATGGATATGCCCGAACTGTTGAAATCGAGCCCTTTGTGTGTTACTCATTCCACCTGCATAAACTGTGGATCTCTGTATTTTTTTTTTGCTATGACGCAAAGGATTTCTGCTTCCAACAGGTAGCTCGTTTTGGATCAGTGCAGTCATTTTTGATCACATTCAGCAGTGTGACTTTAACTGCCTGTAACCACTATTAGTGTTACTCTAGACAGCATCCCTCTCTGCTTTGACCCTAGCTTGAGGCCTTGCAAAAAGGGTGAACCTTGATGTTTACCTCAAACCTCCCCTGGAATGACTTTCAAACACCACTGTGATTTCCCCTTCTGTCACCACAAGGTCTCTCAAGAATTGATTCCCTGCACCAGCAGGCATCACACAGCTATGCCCATGGAGATTTGACTTTAGCACAGAAATAAACAGCAGCCCCATGCAGCCCTTCAAGGCTTTGCTCTGATTTAGAGTACATTAAGATTCATTCACAGTGCCCTGCTTCCCCTGTGTGCCACCTCTTCAATTTCCTCTTCAACCAGACTTTAGATTCATGTGTTTATATCAGAAGGCAGGAGGGCTGTTTTTCCATTTGAACAATGCTGACATCCTGTCACAAGGGACAGGCGCTGGGACTGAGGTAGAGGCTGTGGGGGCTGGAAAGGTGGAGCCAAGCTCCAGCTCAGTTACCGTGGCGCCCTCCCTCTCTTTTCCTCACTTAACATTAGGCCACTTCTGTAAACCTGGTTTTGTCTAGCACTGACAGAGAGAGGGAGCTTGAAATATCAAAACCCCACACCACTTGAAGGGAGCAGTCAAATTTTCCACCAACACCAATAGAGACTGTCAGATCCAATTTTACTCTGTGCCTCTTGTGTTTCTTCCTCTCGGCAGCCTGTTTGCCACCAGTTCGCACAGTATAGCCCCAAACACACAAGCACATACTGCTGGAGCACAGATGCCCCAGTGTAAATGCACAAAAACATGCAAATGCAAAAAGGTCTGGGATACATTTGGTATATTTGTGTATTACTTTGTGTCTCTGTGTAAGGATGTGTGAGTGGATATATACTGGGTCTCTGGAGTAACCACAAATGATCCACCATTTGCCTGGCACCACTGCACAGACTACCCACAGCTCAGACACAGAAAATGTTTTTTTTCACCAGCAAAAGCCTTGCCTGCACCGTGGCTCATCTGTCTCATTAGTTCACTTCATGTGATGCTGCATGGGTGTTTTGTGTGTCTGCATGCCTGTTTTCTGAGTGTACAGTATGTGTAGATGTGTGAGTGTGTGACCGTCTGAGCAGCAGACAGTCTGACAGACAGCGTAGGAGCTGTCACGAGTGCCCTTACCCGTAGCTTGACCTTTAGTGACAATCAATCCTGTGTGAACGTGTCCTGTGAAGGCTAAAGGAATTATCAAGCTACAGGCCCTCTGGCGTCATTTATCTACAAGCTGGAGGTCGCACAGGTCATGGAAAAACAAGTGGCTCCAGTGGTATCTCATCACTGTTAATAGATCAGATTAGCTCTGATGATTGATTAATGAAATTTGTTAACGGCCAGGTAACCAATGGTATCTGTGTTTGTTTTCTTCTGAAACAAATAAAAACAGCCTTTTTCATAAGTGGCCTTTCCAAAATAAGGTAAGGTTGAGGACACAGTCTGTTTTGCATTGATTTGTGATTCTGGAAACAACAGAGTTACAAGTTTCATGAATATTATTTCAAAACTTGGAAAGGTAAAAAGAAGGGGGCCTGTAATTTGGCTCCAGACGAACCAAAGTTAAATCTAACTTGGCCTGTGCCGCGCTTATCAGCCACAGTGGACTACTGAATCCTTCTGTGTGTGTGTGTGTGTGTGTGTGTGTGTGTTTGTGCAGGAGTGTGTTCATGTATGCTCGTGAGTGTGCGTGTATGAAAGAGAGCAATCAGGCACAGCTGTACCTGCACTCGCTTGGCAGAGCACAGCATTTGCCTGCTCAAAAAACAGAAGGTTTTGATATGGCGGAGAGGCAGTCATTTGGCCGATCTAATGGTGGCTCCCATAGGATCCATATCTGTGTGCAAACACCGAGCCAGAAAAGAGGATGGAGTATACACTCATAAAACCAGCTGAATATTTTATCATATTCATCCCCGCCCCCAGCCTCCACACACTGACATCACCAGCATGCCTCCTCTACGCTCCCCCACATACATGTTTTTTTGCACATGCACACATGGACAAGAACATGCGCCTTTAGAAAGCATCATTCAGGCTTCTTTGAGAGCATCTCTCGCTGGTCCGCTGCGTCTCTGAGTTTATTGCAGTTGAGATGTTTCCTTTTTTGTCAAAATGCATCTCTGCAGGTGAATCCAGATCTAAAGACATTCTCGCCCTGGGGATGTCTCCAGCGTTCTCTTCTCTCATCCTTCAAACACAGTCTCTCCCGTAGCCTTTTATCTGCCCCCCTCCCTCCTCCCGCTCCCCCCGCACCCCACGCCCAGCTCCCTCCAGTGTGCGGTTCTGTTCCCTGCCAGCCAGCTCCTGTTGCTGCCTGAGCCCAGCTCGTTAAGGGAAACACTGGTGCATGGTCCTCTTCACCTTCCCTCTGCACCGCCTTTTAATTAGACAGCTGTTTTTTGTGTGTGCAATGGAATACATCGGTGTGTGTGTGTGTGTGTGTGTGTGTGTGTAGTGTTTGTATGGAGGGCTGGAGTGTTTTCAGTCACATGAGTCATCTTTTTGAAGTGATTGATATCACAGTGGCTTGTTTGTTTCTCTGATGTTCAACCCAGGCATCACATAGCAGTGTACACTCAATAAACACTCTGTGGACACACAAATTGTATTTTATCTGTGTAGGTGTTTCTTAGTGCTGAAACAGTTGATTATAATTTCCTCTCTTGTCTCAATTATAATATGTTAAAGTGAATTTATGGAATATTTGGGTTTTTAACCATCGTAATTAAGGTATTACATATATAAATGTGACATTATACATTTCTTTATTCTAGTCGATGCAGTCAGTGCATGTGTCTGCATTGCATCCAAGCAATGTGTTTTCCAGGCTAAAAGCCTAACATCTGTATTAGTACAGTGGAAGACAGGGTTATTCCCACCTCTGTTATAATAGAATCAAACCTGTTGTTCATCCCCTCTTGTCAAGAGGGAGTGACTCCTCTCCTCTTCCATACAATCCCATTAACAGCACTTTACTGAAGTAGTGGCCGCCCTGCAGGACATGCAGTTTGGACAGAGGGCAAACTGTGGGCTCTTTAACACCTTACACATTCCAGCCTTTTTCTCTCTCTCTCATGCTCACCTGTCTAGTATTGCTCTCTTTCTCTCTCAACTCCAATAATGTCATTGAATATACTGGATGTGTTGATTTTTCTTGAACAATCTCACTTCAGTTTTCCTAGGATGGGCAGAGAATGAGTTTGCTTATGTATAACATGAAAATTAAATCTTCCTAAGATTTACTTACTCTTACTATCATTGGTAGTAGCAAGTTGTAAGTAAACTTGCCTATATCTTCGTTTGCCTTTTTCTGTCCAATCAGACACTGTACACCAGTGTTTATTAATAGCAGTAGTCTCTTCTATGAGATCTGGTTGGCCATAATCCAACTGTTTACATCTCCATGACAACCATACTTGTCCCATAAGCTCTGCCAGTTTGTGATGATAGCCTCAGTTGTTTGGAGTATATCAGAGCTTATAGGTCCAAAGTGAAATAAGGAGGATTTTCAAAGGCATATTCACACAGCTGCAAGGCGAGACATAACCACATAGCTCAACGCAGCAGTGAAGTGGTGGGCAGCACGCTGCTGTTCAAGGGAAAGAAATAAAACACACACCAGGGGCTCAGAGTCACAATACTCACATACCACCAAGCCCAGCCATCAAGAGCAGCTCTGCTGCCTGACATAAGGGGCTAATTATGCTAAGTACAATACATTACCTCTAGCATGCGCTATGAAAGCAGCCATTTCTCTAATGTGCTGCAGAATATAAACATACTTAGTGGAGGAGGCTGATAGAGGAGAATCGGCAAGAAACCCTAAACCACTGTCCTTGTCAGAGGAAAGAAATGGAATAATGTTGTTGGAGCCAAGCATTTCTGATTAACATGTCATCTCAGCCCTCCCCTGCTTGCCTCCCTTATCCTTTTCTCCTCTTTCCTAGGCAGAACTAGTTTACCTTTCATTAGGAGACCCTTGGTGTAAAATGTGTTTGCTGATTAGAGCCAGCAGTTTATCAACAGTTTATAAAGGACGGCGTTAGGATTAATCAAATCAGCACACATCCGGAGAAGGGCTGGACTCTGTAAACACAATCAGATCTGACTCTGTAGACGGAATGAGCGAAGTGGGGGAGAGAGAGTAAGAACAGCGAGTGAGGAAAGATAAGTGCAGAAAAGAAATGGAATCAAATTAGAATGAAGTCAATTTGGCAGAAATTATGTATTTCGGGCAATTATTTCTCTCCCAGACAGAATGTTATTTTGCGATACTGCTGGGGAGTCAAAATGAGCAGCGGTGAGAGAGGGCTGCAGTCAGAAGTGAGAGAGATATGGTCCCAGTGTCTGTCCCTGAGCCAAACACAGTGCATCCTCTATAACTGGCAAGGCTGGCTCCTCATTATCTACCTATCTTGGCTTCCATCTGTGGAGAAAATGCAGCGTTGCAGTCTCACTTTAGAGGGACACTGATCACAAGAGCAACTCATCTCAGCTGGAGAAAGATTGCGCTCCCCCTTTTCGCTTTCTCTCCCCATGTCTCCCACTGCACTCCGTTCAAGACAGACAGGGATGAGGAATCCTCTCTGTTTTCTGCTCAGAAAAGTGGAAGTTTGAGTCGGGGAGATGGAGCAAAGCTTCAAAAGGCACATGTAATTGAGCAGCCCTAGATAGGCTATCTGGGAACATGAAACAGCAACAGTTGTGACGGAGGGTAATTGCCTCCCTGGGCCCGTATAATGCCTTGTCGAGTCTTTAAACTTGAGCAAATTGCTGGAAGTCCTTATGTCAGCAGGTAATTGGTTCCAGGCATCAGCAGCTATGTGAAATGAAGGAAAGATAGGTTGGTGAGGTGTATGTGTGCATTTAGAAAAAGAATGTATGAGAGATTCAAAGAAAAGTGTTTGTCTTTAAAAGCGTCTGTGGGAGCGTTCTGTTGTATTGATTTTTTTTTGTTCTCAACAACGTGCTTTGCTTTTCATTTATTCAGAGGGCTCGATACTTTCATTATGTGGCGCTAGAGCAAAGTAAAAATATCTGCTCTCTGTGGGCGCATTTCTTCAAATTACATCTTGATGTATTTGTGGAATGATATCTATGTAAATTTCCAGACGGTGCAGCTCTAAAACCGAATGCAAGTGTCAGTGGACACTTTTTTGTTTTGCAACATATGGCTATGAAAACTACTTTCATGAACACCTTGCAGCGGAAACCATATCGAGCCGTTCGTCTCTTTGCTGTAGCTGACTTTTGACTTGACCCCCAAGATGACCCAGGTCATCCCTGCTGCTGAGGCCCCAAGCTACACGAGATGGGCAGCACTGTGGCCTTCACTGTCAGGGTGTCTGTCCTCTCTTCTGGCCTGCATCCAACCCCCCCCCCCCCCCCCCCCCCCCCCCCCGCCCTTCTGCTGGAGGATTTGGCAGAGTGGCGACCTCAGGAAGGAGATGCTTTATTAGCTGGCCCTGCATGATTAATTGAACATCTGTTCACACAAAGACAGCTGACCCCAATTCCCAGCTGTTTACCCTCTGTATAAACAGTTAATAAGCCTGCAGTGAATGTGTCACATAGGAGGTCATGACTGCATTTTGTGAAACCTCTCCATTTCAGTGCGAAACCTCTCCTTTTGCAGTTTGAGACGTTGCGCTCTGTAGTTCTATTTTCACAGGTGGAGACAGCTTGAGAATATGGAAGGTAGAGCAGATGAGAATACACAGAATATTGTTCTCTATGTTTTAAGCTTGAGGGGTCTTACCTGCAGTCAGTCAGTTAGTCAGTCTGCCTGCCTGTTGGCCCCCCACAGCTCCGGTGTGAAGCTAAAAACCCCTCTCCTCCCCCTCCTGATTAGCGGTGTCTTTGTTCCGTTGGTGGTGGCACGCCACGAAGCGTGATTGCAGTGGGCAAACTGATGGCTTTAAAGCAAGCCTGCTGCTGCGTTGATCTGCATCAGACTTTACCCCCCTCCTTACTTAGCAAAGACAGAATCAAATCAGGTTTTGTTTGTTGTTTGGTCTCTGAGCTGTAAGCCTCCTAAGAGATTTGGGAATTCAGATTTTTTTTTTTTTCCAATTTTTTTTTTTTTCCATTTTCTGTACAGTACTTCTGGCTAAAGGGACGTTTAAGTGTGGGTGGGAAATCTCTGATGCAAAGGCAACAGAATTACTCACTGTTGATGGAATGTGGGTATAATTAATGGGAGAATTTGAGTTTTTTTTTTTTTTCTTTTTAATACCTTGCTGTTTTCTTACTTGCTGTCTATTTTTCTCTCTGTCTCTCTATTCATAGGCTGCTTCAATGGCACTGAGCAGCTTGGGCCATGTATATACAGCCATAGGGGACTATCCAAACGCCCTAGCCAGCCACAAGCAGTGCGTCCTGCTGGCCAAGCAGTCCAAGGATCAGCTGTCTGAGGCTCGCGAGCTGGGAAACATGGGGGCCGTCTACATCGCCATGGGAGACTTTGACAATGCTGTCCAGTGCCATGAGCAGCACCTAGGAATTGCCAAGGCCCTGGAAAATAAACGAGAAGAAGCTCGGGCCTATAGTAACCTGGGCAGTGCCTACCACTACCACCGTAACTTTGACAAGGCCATGTCCTACCACACTCACGTTCTGGAGCTTGCCCAAGAGTTGGAGGAAAAGTCCATCGAGATGAGAGCCTACGCAGGACTGGGTCATGCTGCCCGCTGCATGCAGGACTTGGAGAGGGCCAAGCAGTACCATGAACAGCAGCTGTCTATAGCTGAGGGTTTGAAGGACAGGGCCGCAGAGGGAAGGGCCTCCTCCAATCTGGGTATGTATGCAAAATAGAAAAGACAGGTTCGCTGTTTTAAGTGATAATAACTTGGACATCAACAGGTTCCATATGTTCCTGATAGATTATCTGGTCTCTATAGTAAAATTTAGCATACTGTATGCTGTATAATAATATATAACTATCATTATCTCAAATTTGAGGAAATGATAACTATTAGTTGTTTGTAGATTTTAATCCAGAATATGTTTTACTATGGTAGGAAATAATGTAATATTGTTGGATTATGAGGAGAGTGTGTTTCAGAACAAAAACAGAAAACACACAGAGTGTGTTAGAGTGGGTGTGTTGCTTCAGTTGCCAGTCAGGGGAAATCGAAGAAGTCGAGTTTGAGTAATTCGTCCATGAGTTTCTCAGACACCAAGACACTGCACAGCGGTTTATGATTTTATCATCTATCTCAAAAATAAAGAGATAAACTGTAGGATTATGCTGTCCATAATACTCAGTAATCTACCAGGAATGTGCACTCGTATTCATTAGATCTATGGATGTGTCGCTTTGCGTAGTGGCAAACACGCACACACGCCCCTGTCTGGCTGGAGGCCTCTATTGTTGGTCTGAATGTGGCCTCGGTGTGCTAGTTGAATGCTATCAGTCAATACTGTCTCTGTTTAAGTGTGAGTATTGATCACTGGAGTGAATCTCAGAAGGACACATGGTTGATTTTAAATATTTGTGTTCTCTGCACATTTAATTAGTGAGATCACCTAAAATACTGTAATCCCTCCTACACGGATCTGGGTGTCATCTCTCCAACTCAGACGGAAATCCACTCATAGCATACACGGTATGTAGTGGATGTACAGTATGTTTTCCTTTGAGATTCCTCTTTGACCCTTGTGGTTTAGGACAATATGAAGGTTAGTGTCCAGGAGCACATATGATAAATCTATTTCTTAGCACATCCTCAGAGATAAGGAAACACCTGGCAGTTAGACAGTAAGAAATCTTGCGTACTGGAAGTAGGTGAACTCATTGTTTGCTTCAAAGTGGGATTTGTTTTATTTTAGCGACAATGGATTTAGCATGCTACAATAAAACAGAAGAAGGGAGGTGAGATGAGACAATGAGACTGAATATCTCGATTTAATAACGGTGCTCTATGTGTGTTCTTAGGTTGATTATGCTCCAAATGTATTCTTGCTTAACCTCTCATTGTTTTGGGGATGTGGTATAAAAGCTTCCATTTCCTGCAAGTGTTTCCACTGTGCTGCTGCTGGCTGCATTCTTTTGTTTGTCTTCATTTAAATGAGCTGTTTACTTATTGTTATTTTCATAGATATTTATGGTTAGTAAGACCTTAGTGTTTTGTTACTTTTAAGCAGAGGCCAGCAGTATATTACTGTATTATCACTATTTTATGTAAAGTTGTTTTTAGATACAGTAGTTAGGGGTTGCATAATGTCCTACAGTGAACAGTGCCCAGTACATTATCCAAGCATAAGGTAGTGGAGTGCAGGGATTCAGCATGGGACCCAGGGAAGAAGAAGGAGCACGTTAGAGCCAGCAGTCATTCGTGAGCCCAGGAAGGTATGTACGGTGATGGAATGTCAGCACGTAACGCTCACAGTCAGAGAGTAAATAAACCCCCATAAAAATGTATAATTCTTCACAGGATATGTCTCCACATTAATCTGCTCAGCTCTCACCTTCACACTGACTTGGACTTAATCAGATCATGAGATGAGAAGTGGTGTGAAGATAAATAAAAGAAACGAGATGGGAGAGATTAAATATACAACCAGGTCTCTTGATTGAAACTTAAAATGTAATTATTACAGCCAAACCCTACTAAAATGAAATTAATACCAATGTAACCTTGTGGTGCCTGCTAATGTAACGATAAAAGGAACCTTGGGGAAAAAGGTGTCCCTGGATATTCAAGACCCCATGAGATATATGGTATGGCCAATTCTCCTGTATTTAGTCCAGCGGTTATAACCTACGCTGGATGACTTATGACAGCCATCAAGATGGCAGTAAACCTGACTCTAATGGACAACTAAGAGGCATAATAGTTCCTCCCAGATGAATTATTCTTTAACCTAATGTGTAAAAGTGTGCAGGCAGAGAGTGGGGTTAATCAGCCAAACATAAATCGAAGTCGTCCTTTGACCAGCCTAATGGTCGCTCATCCTGTGTTGCTCTCAGCTCCAACACACACCTGATTTTTAGAAAAGTGAGTTGGCAACTGGTTGTCATAAATTAGTGAGAACATTTTATGATGATACAGTACATGAGAGCTTTATGTGGAGTGGTCACTACACTGTGTGTGAGGCAGCAAATTTATTTCTATCTGCAGAATGCTTGCCATCACGGCGGCAAAAGCGCTTTTATTCATTATCAGTTGCAGCGTTACAGTTTTCCCGTCCATGACAGAGTAAAGATAGCGTGTAGTTGATGCAGTGTCAAAGACCTCCAGCTGGTGACAGAGCAGGAACTCGATGAGTGGGTGGTATCGATGGAGCCTGTTGCTCCATGGAGACGGTCTGGACAATCTGGCCCATCATGTGGATGCAGTAACTCCTGACACCCAGGCGGGGCTCGCTGCCTATCTCAGCGCCGCCTGCTCTGTTGGTACTTCTTGTCTGTTTTCTTTCTCTCCTCTTTTCTCTCACTTTTTGACGCCTCCCTCTCTCACTCTCTCCATCTACTCCCCTCACCCCTACTGATTGTAATCTGCAGCTGTCAAGCTCCCAGTAATTGAAACTGACTTGATGAATCGCTTAATTACCTTTAATAGCTGATTCAAGAGGAGCTGAATAATGAAGATAACAGAGAATGAAGTGGAGGTTGTGAAGCATCAGTCTGTAATTGCCCCATTGTTGTTGTTGTTGTTGTTGTTGTTGTTTTTGTTTGCGGCAGTGGGGCGCGCGTTGTTATTCCGTCATCAACACCCGCAAGGCCGCCTAGCACAAGAAGATATGGGCTAAAACTAACAGGATGTTGTTTCAGACATCAAAAAATGCTGCCTTTACACTGCACACAAAGAGGGGAAGAATGATCGAGCAGCAGATTAACGAGCAGCGATGAAAGCAAAAAACCACTGGGCGAGAGATAGGAAGAAGAAGTTGCAGAAACAGGAAAGAACAAACTTTTATTATGCCCTCTCAGCTTGTTGTTAATGTTGTGTGTAGTGTGGGTGGAGCAGCAGCTGACATGGCTGTGAGGTACAGTTGTATAGAGATCACCATGCTTTAATATCTAACCATGATGCCCAGCGGTAACAGCAGCCCTGGCACAGCACACTCTGACCTATAAAGGATATGAAAATGTTGCATTCCAGCCCCATTTATTATTCATTAATTGGCTAACTTACCCCCTAGTCAGCAATATTTAATATCTGAGAGAGGACTGAAGCAGTAGGTTCCCATGTAGTTCACATTTCTGTTATTC
Organism: Seriola dumerili; assembly: GCF_002260705.1. NCBI lineage: Eukaryota > Metazoa > Chordata > Actinopteri > Carangiformes > Carangidae > Seriola > Seriola dumerili. The sequence continues at coordinate 5,280,147 of NW_019174272.1, read as the reverse complement.
ATGAAACAGAATCTAAATTGTATTATTTTCCCTTGCATTTCACTTCAAAGAGACTTTAAATAAGTTTGTTTGGAAGCATTTGTGTTTTATCCTTTTAGTCTTTCTTGTGCTCACGTTTTGCTCGATTCACACCTCCTCGTTTTGACCATGTGTCTCAAAGAAGTCACTCGAATTGTCGGCTCCATCAGTTGTAAGTGCTGGAGGTAGAAGTCCTAATTAAGCATTTTCTTTTTCCTCCTCGCTTCTTTTTATCCAGCATCCCTAGGGAAGGCTTTCTTGCTGATGTTCACAGAAATAAAGCAACAGAAAGAGGAAAACAACAGGAAGAAGAGAGTTCACAAAACAACGCAGAATCAAGACAATATGCACTGCGATGCTCTGTATTCACATCTCATCACTGGTCTTTAAAAAAAATAAATACATGTCATAACTTCTGCCTTGAATTAGTTTCAGACCTTTTATGATAAGCCCCTTTTCGCAATTACAGCTTTTTCCATCCACAGGTCATGTGGGAATGAGCACTGGAATCTACATTCCAGAAAATCAGATGAGAAAATCTGCTTTGTCCAGACATCTGTATACCACGTTTTATTACATGTCTGACAGTAACAATGTCACGTCAGGGGATTAAGCTTAATGATTTGTGTTTTTAATCGGCTATATTTGTTGTCAGTGATGCTGAAATACAGTAACACCCCTAATCCTGAGCCTGAGCCTGAGAGCATCTGATCATGAGAGGAATTATGTTCAAATAGCCTTTTAAGTGAATGGCATATAAACAGGCAGGATAATCAGATAATTAGCAGATATGAATAATAACCACTATCATGACACGATTTAACCACTGGCGCATTATTGTCATCACTATAACAACAACATTGACAGCACTTTTTCAATACTGTTTTCAGACTGCCCAGAGCAGGAGCAAACTAAAGACAGGGACCAGACTTGCCTGGGGCCGTGATGCATAGAGATTATTCAGTTTTGTACCTAAGCCTTTGGGAGCGGCAGCGAGTGTAGATATATTATTAGTCTGACCAGGAAAGGGAGCAGGAGAGTGCTGAATTTACGGAGGAATTTAGCGAGCCTAATGGCCCAGACAGGATGAATGAAGGAACGCTGTAAGGAGGAAGACAGAGGAAGAGCCTAGCAAATACAGAAAACGTGCATTTATCTGAGATCGGTGACATCTTTAACTGTCCGTTAATGACTGGGTAAATAAACCTTGAGTAAATATTTGCAGGCCTGCAAAAGAGATAGAGCGGGCACAGGGAACAATAGTTGGAAAAGAGGTGAAGTGGTGGTGGGATTATTTGGATGCCCCTCTTACTAGAGAGATTTTTGCTGGCTAGCCGATCTTTGCAGCCTGGCCCCAAATTTCTGTTTGTTGGAAAAGCAGCAGAAGCTCCCTGCCTCCCCCAGCACGGCCCCCTTCAATCTCCTGACAGAGGACCATGCCAGAAACTGGACGAGAGGCCCTGCAAAACATGCTCCTCTGGTCATTGTGCTTACACTGACGTTTCGCTCACTGTATACAGTTATTATTCTCCTCACTGCAGGACTATTAAGTGAAACAAAAGAGCTGTAGCATTCTACTGCGTTAAGCAACTGTGTCCTTTTTTCTGCACATCTGCAAATTCAGCATGAAACGTAATCTGTTCCTAAACGGAGAGGCGATTGTGCCGTGCAAAAGAAAAAAAAAAGGAAAAAGAAAAAGTTGAGTGGAGACATTGAACATTGTTGGTTGAAGTGGTAGGAGGGATCAGATGTCATGCGTGTGGACAGTACAGCAACAGTTGGTTTAGTGAGCTGAAGGAGGAGGGGCGAGGGGGTCAGCTGGAGCAGAGAGGAAAGCTGCTCAGCTGGTGCTGCAGGAGGACAAGTGCAGCACTCTTGCCTGTGTGTGTTTCTGCTGGAGGAACACCCACTCAGCATTTGTCCCTCTATCCATACTCTGTGCTTCTTTTTCTTCTTTTTCTTTTTTTTTTTTTTTTTTTTTTTTTTTTTTTTTTTTTTTTAATCTCCCTTCTTCCTGTCTCTCTGTCAGTCAGACTGTAGGGGATGTCTATGTCTGCGAGTAAGGATTTGTTACCTTAAACCCAGACCCCCCCAGCTCCGCCCCTTCCCTGCTCCTGCAGACCCCAGGAGGATCTAGTGTCTGCCTCAGCTCACTGCTTCCCCCAACAGATCTTTAACAGACACTATTATATATTGTACCAACATACAGTAAAGACACTTTGCATATAATAATGGAGTCTTTCAACTTCCATTCACTAAAACATCATAATATAGTGTGATACAGTATTGATCTCTCAGTCAGACACATTGTATCCATTATTAATAACCCACAACTCATTCCTTTCAGCAAAGGTTGGTGCAAGCAGTTTTGTAAGTACTTGTGACAGTAACAGCATTATCTAGAAATTATGAAAGGTATTCAGAGGCACTGAACTACTGCTCTGTTAGGATACGGTGTTGTGTAAATACTGTCAAACCTCTTTGGAATTTCCCTCAGAGATTGACACTCTCCATTTTGATATTTTACACACATCAATCTCCTTCAGTAGAGACTCGAATTAGCATCAAAATGTCCACAATCCCCACAATTCCAGCATCCTGCTCTGGTTTTTAACTTCTCAAACGTGAATGCAAATTATAATGTTGACCTCATTCTAAAATATAAATGAGGAACACACCCAACTCATTATCTCGGGCTCACGCTGGTCATCTCTACTCTATTTCTAGTATCACTCCAGCCCAGTGGCAGCAGCGCCATTGTTGGTAAAATCCTCTTAGCTGACTGTAGGCAGCAGCGCTCTGGAGCTCCATAGCTCCTGGAAGAATGACACAGTGATTTACTCAGAACACGACACCATCCCTCAAAGTCATCACTGCAGCATATCCCTCTATGTACAGCCAGCTGTGTAATGAAAAGTGACAACACATTGCCATGATTGCCATGCTTTTAATGTCTTTTGTTATGGGGGGATGGATAGGGCTCTGGATGGATAGGGCCCTGTGTAAAAGGATCTGAATGATGTGGGGTGTGCTTTCTCCTGGTTTTTCACTGTCTTGGTCTCAAGCTGTGTGCAAAAGAATAGAATAATTGAGCCATATTATTTAATAGATTTTGGCAAAGTGCATTTAGTGTGCACCACAGACTTACAGTGTTGTTTAAGATAGAGGTTAAATTGAATCCCAAGACTGAGACTTTGTTGAGGTCAGTTTGATTTGAACAAAATGCCATAATGGGCCCTCCAGCTTGACCCCGCACCCCCGCCCCCTCACTAACTCCTACTTTTTGTGTTCCAGCAGTATTTACCGACATGTTTGGTATGGTCTTATTTACTATCCTGCTGGATACTATTCCCAGAGGGTTCCATAATCCTCTTACCAGATGGGTGGGGGCACAGAAAATATTTTCTTGCCTCAAGTGTGCCTCCAGGCATAGCCTAAGGCTTATGGCAATTTTGGCTGCAGTTTCCAAACCCAACCTCAAACCTAGCCATATATCCCAGCCTCTGTCCTGGCTGTCTCCCCTGCCCCTCTGCCGAGCACCAGATCCATTTTTAGCCTGCAGCATGGAACATGTTTGCTAGTAATACATCAGTGGGCATTATATCTTCAGTAAGATCAGCCTCCGTTGGGGAAAGCATAACCTTGGGAGTGACTTTGTGGCGAGAGCTGTCATTGCTCCTCCAACTAGTCTTGCTGTGAATCTTAACATGCTTCCACTCCCGAGGAAAGACTCCACAGGAAAGGCAGAGCTAAGAGGTTTGTCCAGAAAACTTCTGTGCCAGTAGAACCTTAAAACCCAAAAACCTCATCGTCTTCGCCTCATTCATTTATTTTGGCTTGAGAAAATAACACTTTTACTCTATTTGTGCTGTACATAGTCCAAAGAACCACATGGAAGTTGCACATGTCACAATCTAAATTCTTCCTGCATTATTTGGCGTGACTGCGTCTGTCTGTGCTCTACTCTGTGATGCTCCCAGAATACCAATTCCTTAGGGCAATGACCTGATGAATACAAGGTCAGTTCATGTTGTATCACTTTAACCTGAGGCCGCAAGCGAGCAAACAAACAACAAATCGGGTTTGATTTGTCAATAATTCTCAGCTACATGCTGAGTCATGATCTGAATTAAGTAGGCAGAGGATCTTTGATGATGTTTTCTCAGAAAAAATCCATCAATCGGTCTGCAGAAAAAAGTGTTGGGTTTCTTTTCAGCGTTTGATTTTCAGACACTCAGTTCAGGCTGGTTTAGTTTGAAGCTAATCCCCTCATTTAGACTTGATGTAGAGTGAAATATTGGTGTTGCACATTTCATGGGTCTCTTGGATCATATGAATTTCATCCATGTCCATCAACCTAGAAAAGTATGTATGTATGTTATCCTGCCTGGTGATGTGTCAAACCAATATGCAGCACAGTGGCTAATAGTGTAGATACACCAAAGCTTTTTTTTTTCCATTCTCATTGGCATGATGTGCTGCTTTTAATTGCTCCAACATTCGAATGTATATCCACATCACTGTATTACATCTGCAGTCGTTTGAGCCGTCTGTTTAGTTTCAGTCCCACTGTTTATGTAGCTTGTGTTCAGGCCCACGATGTGGCAGGTTTCGGATGAAATAAATGGGAAAACACACATGGCGGTAACTAATCCCGGCGGCACCATCACATACTCACCACAAGCCACAGAGCCCCTCTCCGTCACTGGTTCCCACCCACTCTGGCTCCAGAACCATTTCCATCCCTGGTGTCCCATCACTGGCTGCACCCCAGTCCTAGTAGCCTATTAGTCTCTGTGCTGATGCAGCAAAGCAATGATGGCCGGGCTGTATGGTGGATGAAGAAATGCAGCCAGTTACTCAGTCTCCACCCACCAGCCTGCAGCCATCCTCTCTCACTGAGCTTTAATATTATTGGTGCAATTATTATCATTGAAAGCTGGGTGACAATACTAAAAGAGAGACCTAGAGATTAGTAATGAATTTCAGAGGGAAGGAGGAGCGATGTTGCGATCTTGGTAGATATGCTGTGATGTGTCTTTACTCTCTGCTGTTTATTTGTCAGTGTGTATGAGTATGTGGGTGTGGGTGCACATTTGTTTGGACGTTGTGTCTATGTATGTGCGTGTGAGGTGTTTGCCAGATGGCTGCCTGGCTGTGGGGTATAGCTATTATTTTTCAGATGATGGTATTTTATCAGAGATAATACGCTCAATGCACTGGGTTCTCCATTATTTATTGTTTCTCCACACTTATCTCATTTTTCTGAGGTTGTTTGCTGAGCTTTCCATCAGCACTTCACAGTCTCCCCCACTTTTACTTCCTCTGTCTTTCTTTCTTGTTCTCTCATAACTATTTCCAACCCTGTGGAAAAGTTGTTGATTTTGGTAAAATCCCTCTAAGACACAATCATCAAAGACAGCTTAGACACTCAAAAAGGTTCTATTTTGGTGTTATAATAACTCCGTTTGATGGCACTACATTTTAATTACCATAATTTTGTGGGAGAGTGTGTTGTGTAAGCAGAGAACAGATGGCTCAGAGAGCATATTTTAACAACCGAATGACTTGTTTTGTACATGAAGAGCTGACGAGGCACTTGAATTTTACTCCATTTTCCCCCTCAATGGGTCTTTAACTTCATCCTCTCGCTCTCTCTCCTCTATCCACAGGCATCATTCACCAGATGAAGGGGGACTATGAGACTGCACTGAAACTCCACAAAACACACCTGGCCATTGCTCAGGAGCTGAATGATTACGCTGCTCAGGGCCGGGCCTATGGTAACATGGGTAACGCCTACAATGCCCTGGGAGCCTTTGACCAGGCTGTTCGCTACCACCGCCAGGAGCTGCAGATCTCCATGGAGGTCAATGACCGGGCCTCGCAGGCTTCCACCCATGGCAACCTGGCTGTGGCTTACCAAGCCCTCGGAGCCCATGACCGCGCTCTGCAGCATTACCAGAACCACCTCAACATAGCTCGTGAGCTCAGAGACGTCCAGAGCGAGGCGCGGGCTCTGGGCAACCTCGGCAACTTCCACTGCTCTCGAGGAGAGTTCCCTCAGGCCGTGCCCTACTACGAGCAGTACCTCCGGCTGTCCCCTGACCTCCAAGACATGGAGAGTGAAGGGAAAGTTTGTCACAATCTGGGTTATGCCCACTACTGTCTGGGCAACTATCAGGATGCTGTCAAATACTATGAGCAGGACCTAGCTCTGGCCAAGGACCTTCATGACAAACTGAGTCAGGCCAAGGCATACTGTAACCTTGGTTTGGCATTCAAGGCCCTAGGAGACTTCACTAAGGCAGAGGAGTGTCAGAAATACCTGCTGTCACTGGCCCAGTCTCTGAACAATGCACAGGCTCGCTTCAGAGCTCTGGGGAACCTGGGAGACATATTTGTCTGTAAAAAAGACGTGGCCGGAGCCATTCAGTTTTATGAGCAGCAACTGGCCTTAGCTCACCAGGTATGGCCACACATAGTGAATGTGTATACTAGAGCAATTCATCATAAAAATAGGAAATGCCATGCAGAATGTAATTTAGAAATCACTCACTCATGCCCCTCATGCGGATAATGTGAAATTCTTTCTCGTTTCAGGTTAAGGAGCGTAGGATGGAGGCCTGTGCCTACGCTGCCCTCGGGGCCACTTACAGACTTGTGCAGAAATATGACAAAGCTCTGGGCTACCACACCCAGGAGCTGGAGGTGTACCAAGAGCTGGGCGACGTGTCGGGAGAGTGCAAAGCCCATGGTCACCTGGCAGCTGTCTACATGGCCCTGGGGAAGTACGCCATGGCCTTCAAGAGCTACGAAGAGCAGTTGGAGCTAGGTCGAAGGCTGAAAGATCCCGTCGTGGAGGCTCAGGTGTACGGAAACATGGGCATCACTAAAATGAATGTAGGGGTGATGGAGGAAGCTATTGGCTACTTGGAGCAGCAGCTGGCCACTTTGCAGCAGCTGAGTGGCAACGAGGCGGTAATGGACAGGGGCAGGGCCTATGGAAACTTGGGAGACTGTTACGAGGCTCTGGGAGACTTTGAGGAAGCCATCAAGTACTATGACCAGTATCTGTCAGTGGCCCAGAGCCTGAACCGCATGCAGGACCAGGAGAAGGCCTACAGAGGTTTAGGCAATGGACACCGGTAAGTCTGGCATTATGTTTCAAATTCACTATTTCACATGAAATGCTCCTCAGGCTTTGAATAACGCACCACTATCAATTTTCCCTCAGCTGTTGCAGCAGCTGATAATTGTACTGACTGGGTATTACTAATAATCACCGTAATCCTACTTGGCATATTATTTTTCTCCTTGCGCTCACTCTCAAGGACCACCATAGTTTAGAGACACCTTGCCGGTGAGCATGGCTTGGATGCGAGCCGGCTGGTGCTAGCTGTCTCAGCAGCAGCCTAGTGGCCCCGGCCTTATCTGTATGCAAAGAGGCTTTGGCACACAGATGTCTGAGAGCACAGTTATTTCAAGGCAACCTCTTACATCTTGTGTCTCTTCTCCCCTCCATTTCTCCTTATTTGTCAAAAAGCTGATAGCATCCGAGGAGACTACAGTGCAAAATAAAACACGAAGGGCTTGCCGAAATCCTCATTTCAGAGATGATTTTCTTCTTATTGTGCGTCATCAGTGTGGCACCACAGCAATCACACACAGCAGTATTAGCCATGCATGAGTTCAGAGGGGAATAATAGACATCACGCGCGAACCTTTCTCGTCTTCCAACAGCTTTTAGTCAAGCACATACATTATCACACAACATTAATTAAGCTGAAGGCTTTTATTCTTTTAATGCCCCATTTGAACCGGCATTCGCCGATTGTTGGTGTGCCTGAGACGGTGACTAAAGTCTGTTTGAAGGCTGTGAAAGCAAATAAAATGTGGAGATGGGAGCAGGGATCCTCTGACAGATGATCCATCTCGTATTAGAGGGTGGTTAACAGCGTTACCCTCCAAAAAAAAAAAAAAAAAGCCTAAATTTAAAATTTCATATCATGGCTGAAACATTTCTCATATAGCCATCCCCACACACTTCAGCCTGTCAACTTCAGTAGCTCTCAGTGCTGTGACGGGAGCTTTGCAAATGAAAGTTTTCCTGCAATGTCCATTCCTTGTTGCGTTCTAATGGCGCTCTGTTACAAGAGAATAGAAATGTGTCCGCATGAATAAAGAGTAAAGTTTTCCCTAGATATGAGATAAGCAGAGATAAATAGATTTATTTTGAATGTTGGAGGCATGAAAGATATCTAAGCATTTGTGCAATTGAACAGAAAATGCCAATGACGGATTTTCAGGTTGTCTTGTTGACTTGTTATTTCACATATCTCACTCCTAATCTGCTTCACTCTGACGCTCACTGGTTTTCTGTCTTCATCTGCAGGGCCATGGGAAACCTACAGCAGTCACTGGTGTGTTTTGAAAAGCGACTAGTAGTGGCTCATGAGCTAGGGGAGTGTGGCGGCAAGGCTCAGGCCTACGGCGAACTGGGTGCTCTCCACAGTCAACTGGGCAATTACGAGCAGGCTATCTCCTGTCTGGAGCGTCAGCTGGCCATTGCCCGTGACACCCAGGACAGACTACTGGAGGGCGATGCCAGCTGCGGTTTGGGCGCTGTATATCAAGCTATGGGAGAGTATGAGACAGCCCTGCGATGCCACCAAAGTGACCTGGAGATTGCAGAGGAGGCAGGCAGCCCAACACGCCAGGCGCGCGCCTACGGCAACTTGGGCCTTACCTATGAGTCGCTAGGAAACTACGAGCGGGCGGTCGTGTTCCAAGAACAGCACCTAAGTGTGGCGGCTCAGACTAATGACTTGGCTGCCAAGACGCTGGCCTATGGTAGCCTGGGGAGAACACACCACGCACTGCAAAACTACTCACAGGCTGTCATGTACCTGCAGGAAGGTGAGTGAGTCAGGGGGAACAGGAGAGAGGATTGCCTTTGTTGCCTGAGCTGATAGGCTTAGAGTTTGTGAATTCATGAATATGAAATTCAGAGCCTATTTGTAGCTAAGCCTTTGCCACATTTTTATTAGGCTGTGTGCATGTGTTTGTGTGTGTGTGTGTGTGTGTGTGTGTGTGTGTGTGTGTGTGTGTGTGTGTGTGTGTGTGTGTGTGTGTGTGTGTGTGTGTGTGTGTGTGTGTGTGTGTGTGTACGTGTGTGTGTGTGTGTGTGTGTGTATGTGTGTGTGTGTTTGGGCTTTTGTGCTCATGTGTTATAAGTGCACAGGGGGATTTTGTGTGTGTATTATGCGTCTGTGTTGTCTTCCGCGCTGTAAAGGTATACCAGCATTTGTGTGTGTATGTCTGTGCAAACCTATCAGGATGCACGCCAAGGCATTTTTCCTGTTTACTGCTAGCTGTTCTTCACACCTCTATATCTACTTTTCTCAGAGGGTTCTTTGCAGTGAGCTGCCAAAGGATCTTTTCACACAGTGGCTGACAGACTCCTGCTTCTCACGCTTCATTGTCCCCCACAGATTATGGTGAAATAAAAACCTGCAGCTTGGCCCCTAAAAAATTCATTATGTCAGTGACAGTGCAGGAAGTGTTTGTCACCGAGGATGTGATAAGTGGAAGCATCCATGGATGCAAGCCGAACGTCCACACCATCCGCCTCGCACGTGACAGTCCTCATGCTCATGCACACCCACCCTGTTTATGACCCAAAGGCTGTTTGAATCCAAGAAAACTGATGCTCGTGTAAGAGAACAGTTGTATGTTTCACCCTGCATGGAGTGAATGCAAGGGAACGTGAATACATCTCCTCTATCTCTCTTCCGTCCGCTTTATTAGAGTTAGCCGGGCCTGCAGTGACCCACACACCCTCTGCAGTGATGCTTGTTGAGGCTTAATGGAAACAAAGGCGACAGGCTATTCTGTCTCCACCCTGTCCTCCTGTTGTCCCCTGCACTGTCCTTGTATTGTTCCTCAGTCTGGCTGTGAAAAAGAACAGTGCCTTCACTATCGTTGACAGCCAATTATTTCTGGCCAACCTACCCAGACCGAAAAGTTGGCAAGGTTTTTTCCCTTCAGTTTTCTATTTTTTTCTACTGCTACAGCTAGTTTTGTGTTTTTTGTTTTTTTTTTATTCTTCATGCTGCACTGCGTGTTTTTTTTTGTTTTTGTTTCCTGAAAAAGATTAATTGGAAGAAGGGATAGAAAGGCATCTCCAAAACTAGTGCAGATATTGTTGACAACATGTGACCTCCAACTCAGTGTGTGTGTATTCATAAATATTAGTGTTCATGCTTGTGTGTGTGAATCGTGTGTGTGATGGTTATTCTGTGTTGCAGAGTAATAGAGAATGATAAGGCAGCAGAGGAAGACACACAGAGACACCAATTAACTGCTGACAGGCAAACATCATTTCTGTCACTTCAAGTGTTCACTGCACTCCCCAAGTTATCGTCCTGTAATTTTACATTAAAGGACATCGCACAGCGATGTCTCAATCTAAAACAGAAGAGGCATTTCACACCAAGATGCACTTTTCGACGATTAACACAATAGTGTCATTAAATCAATGGCCTCATTGTAGCGACTAATGGAGGTATTACAGTTTCTCCATGCTTGGTTTATGGAACAACAAGTAATGGAATAACAAAATTCAACCTGCAAAGGCAGTGTATGCTAGAAACGTGACTCTAAATCAGGACATGTAAATGAAATAGGTGACATATTTAGTCATACATATTGTAAATGAAAAATATAATGGATTATATACACTATATCCTCATGGATAAAATTCAATAGTTATATGTTTTTGTTACATGTATAATTTACTGTATTATGTATATTTTGCATAATAGATTATTTATATATATATTTATTATTATATATGTTCTGTATGTGAGAAACTTTTAAACCAACTTTTATGGAATAATAAACTCCTATATGCAAGCAAACCTGCATGGTATAAGCATAAGCGGGTATGAATCTGTTTAATCTGTGAGACATCTTAATTATGTGTAAGACAAAAGAGGCCAAATATATACATGATTTTTACAGTGTTATAAATTCTTTGTATGTTAAACATAATAATAGAGCTATTTCAGGGTATCAATTAAAACACATTCATGTTGATAGGCTTCAGAAGAGCGTTTCAGGGGGCATATAAAGCTGAGTTTATCAGTGTGAAATGTCTGGACCTTTCATCATCATATTTGGACCCCTCACAGTTTTCAGTCTTACTGTTTTTCTGCTATAAATGTTGAATGTTGGTTGCTGTTACAGTGGTGGTACTTGCGCTGATGTTATAGTGAGCTACTGATATACGCAGCTAGATCCCTGTGGTTAAGTTTATTGTATTTTCACCGCTTCTTAGGCTCAGAACAGACAAAATCTTTAAACTCAAGTATACACTGTATATATTAGTGATTAACATTTGAAAATGAATTAGTCTAGCTTTCCATTGTTCCATAAATTATTAATCAAGCTTTCACAAATACTAGTATTTAGTTCTGCAAATGTCAGAACTGTCTTACCACCATGGAGGTGAATTTTAAATTGGTTGGGGTGTTTGTTCAGTAATATGCAACACAGCTACTATCATCTTCAGTGTTTTCACAATATAGCATAGGTCTGAAGATTTGGGTGTCATCATAGAAAAGAAAGAAGAAAGAAACACCGCAGTGAGAATATGTATCGTGGAAATGTCTCCAGGATTGTCTTTTTTTTTGTTTTTCCTCAAAAATTGTTTATGGTACACACTGACTGTATGTGACACACTATTCTTTTCCACAATGGTCATGATCAAAGGGCACCGTTTCAAGTGTGTGCATGTAAGAGGGGTTTTTTTTTTTTTTTTTTTCACCGTACCACACACTTGTGGTTCGACGGTGCATGAGATTTCGTGCCCTTGTTCCAGCGCATGTGTATGTGGTGTCTGCACGTAAAGCTTGTGTCTGAAGGCAGAGGTGCGTGGGCCTCAGGGGCTGCAGAGAATCTCTCACCCAGCTGTCAAGCAGCCTTTAAAGTGTTCTCTAGTTGCTCTTCAGGGTGCAGCCAGCCACGGCCACATCCTCGTGTCAGCCGCCGCTACGTGACTGTGCCTGCGGGGCGCACCAAAGGCACGCACGGTGACAGTGACAGACACTGAATGATACAGAGCGGGAGAACAGAGGGAATGAGAGAGTTATGGAGGGAAGGAGGGAAAGAGAGAGGAAGGCAGAGAGGAAAGACGGAGATCGGTATGAGTCATAATTCACATGTATTATTTCACTGTCAACTGGAGAATAAAGAAAACATAGAGTTGGTTGACATTTAGGCTTGATCATAAAGAACTATCACAGAGCGGCTCGGAGAAAGACATGTTTTGTGTGTGTTTGTGTGTGTGTGTGTGTGCGCGCGCGTTCATGCGCGTGCAGATGAAAGGCTCAGAGCTGGAGTTGAGATGAGTGAGGGGTGAGGCTGTCAGAGAATGAAAAGGATAATTTAGATCTGTTTCCTCTCTCTTGCTCCAGCGCCTAATGAGCCCTAAGCAGTGCCGAGTCCCTGCAAGTAGTGCCACAGTCAAGATGAAACAGGTAGAGAGAGCAGAGGGGGGCCTGAGACACAGGCACAGAGATGAGAAAATGAATACGGGAGGTAGAGGGAGAGAGAAGCACAGTAGATGCATGGGGGAAGAGGGCAGGCAGGCAGAAAGAAGGAGGGTGTGTGGAAAGATAAGGAGAGAGGGGAGACTGTTGCAGGCTTCAAAGGCTGCCGACTAGCGTGGCCATGGAGGAGCCATGAAGTCTACGGTTGCGTGGTGTGCTGGGTCTTGTGGAATAGGCTGGCTGTTTCGGGTCACGCTCTCTGTTCTTGGCTTATCTGGTCCAGCCACAGACTGTTTTCCAGGAATGCCGAGAAAAGCAAACTCGGACGAGGGTGGCTTGGCCCACTTTCCCCTCTCTTTGACCAAAAGCATGTTTAGACCCCCTTCACCACACAGGCGAGTGGAGAGAATAGACTTGGAAATACAGAGCCCGGGCTAAGTGAGACTGTGCACGAGTAACAGCCTATTGCAGACTGCAGAATGCTTGCTGTGCATTTAGCACCTTGTGGGTGATATGTGACCCAGCAGCTGTCGTTTTTTTTTTTTTTTTTTTTAATCATTGTCCTCTGTGGAGTGGCATTTTCATCTCAGTAATTGGGCAGAACCAAATACTCGGCAGGCAGATGAGGACACATGCAAAGATGTGACATGCGCCTCACTGCTTGAGGGATTGGAAGTGAAAAACAAAGCGCACACTCACCAGGTGATCTGACACAGGCATACTCACTGAATGTGCACACCTAGATACACACACATGCACGTACAAACATCCCCTGCCTTCCCAAACAACTCTGGAAGTCTCTCAAACAAAACACCACACGCACTGTGAGTTTGCATCCAGTCTATTATTAGCTCATCAGTGTGTTTGCAAATATTTGTGGACGTCTTCATGATATTGCGTGGCTCCTTTAATGCAAGCATTAAGCTTCTGTTTGTGTTTGCTCAGCCAGTCGATGCTTAGCATTGATTACTATGCAGTCCGATTAGTCCTCTAACAGCCTCCCTCTATGGCAGAAGTGTGTGTGTGTGTGTTTTAGTCCCAGTGTGAGCAGTATCTTACAACTGAGGCCAAATATCCAAACCTGTTCGCTGTCAGAACATCAGTACCACGCTATGCTTACATCTGTTACTCTGAAAGATACCTAAGAGTCTGCCTGCTCTGAATAATTTTTACTCTTCTCTCCCTCTCCCTCTCCCTCTCTCTCTCTCTCTCTCTCTCTCTCTCTCTCTCTCGCTCATCTGCTCTCATATCCTCCCCTCCCGACAGGCCTGCGGCTTGCAGAGCAGCTGGCACGGCGTGAGGACGAGGCGAAGATCCGCCATCGTCTGGGGCTCTCTCTATGGGCCAGCGGGAATCTGGAGGAAGCCCAACATCAGGTAAAGTATCTCCTCTTCCTTCCTCTTCTTGCCTGGACCTTGACTCAATTATCCTATCCTCTCCTCTCCTCTCCTCTCCTCTCCTCTCCTCTCCTCCTCCATCTTGATTCCTTCCAGCAAACCAACCTTATGTAGTTAAAACTGACCTCTAATAAGCACACATCTGTTGGTCGGCAAAGATTACAAATGAGCAGGGGATGTAGATGTCCAAAGACACAGAGTGTGGAATTAAATTTTTTTGTAACACACTTATGGTGAAAGAAAGTACCCAGAGGAGAGAGAGAAACAGGAAAAAGGAGATGTGGCTATAGAGCTTGAACACGTCTGTTGGCAATATGCTGGGGAGTCTGTTGAGCCTGTGAATGCTGTCATCTCAGTAGACAGGCGACAGATGACTAAAGATTTTATTTTTTTTTGTATCTGTGTGCATGGTCTCAGGAGTCCCGAGCCTCTGCATCACACACACATTCACTCCTCTTCAGCCCACTGCCCACCTGGCAAGCATGGAATATCCCCTTAACATCTCTCTTTACAGTCTGTCCACACACCGCTCAAGATTTGATTTCTTTTTTTTTTTTTCCCTTAGCTTGTGTATCCACATACAAGCCTGTGAACAGTCAGCCAACAGCAGTGGCTGTCACGTGTGTCTGTAGGGATGTTATTCAGCTGCTTTCATTTCCAAAATCTAGTCCAAAGCATTTCTGCTATGATACGCTCACACTAGGTACATCTATGTGACCCAGATAGCTTTGTTTTTTCGGTCCTGCATCATAGTCTTCAAAAAGTAATGTTGTCTGTTTGCAATTATCTGTAACAAGAGTTGGGAAAGAAAGACCGAAGCAAGGTGGTGACTAGAGCTGAGGCTCATGAGTCATATTGAGGAATGTGTTCAATTAAACCAAAATATTATTCTAAAAGGCCAGTGCAACATATTTTCCACTGCATGTTTGCTTTCCAGTTTAACACTTGACCATAAGACCTTAGAAGTACATGTTAACATTGTGATCCAGTGCTTTGCCCACTTATACCACAGCAATGTTTAGATTTTTTTTCCCCCCCTGTGAGCTTGCAGCTCCCAGGGCGAGTTGGAGGTGGGAAAGGACACTGTTGTCCTCAGAGTATGGATCACATGGTTATTCATGAGCTGGCCTGTTGCTACACATGACCTTGGCAAATGCCCCGACCCACTTCAAACCTCATTTGTATAGGCTTGTGTTGAGATTCATAAAGCATCCATAGGTGTGGCATGAGAGTACTTGACCTCATGTTCCTCATTCTCTCCGTATTTAAACCCAATTGTAGTTTAACACCCCAGCTGTGACATTGATGTTCACCGTGACACACCGATTGATGTCTCCTGATTCTAATCAGCTTTTTCAGCAGGGTTCACATTCATATCTAAGGAGAGCATTAATCAATAAATTCATGTTGACTTAAATATCAGTGGTCTACCGTAGATTAAGCTTTTTTTCAACCTCTGATATCATCTGTCATGAGAGTTCCCCGAGGAGCTTACTTTACAAAAATCATTAGAGGTACGTGTGTATCAAGCTCCGCTCACGCTACCGATTCAGTGTGACATTGACATTCACTTAACATGTCAGATAAAAGCCATGTTAGTGTCAGTGACGGTAAAACATGAGAGTGCTATCTGAATGCATAGCAGTTGGAGAATGTAGGAGATTTTTACCTGAACCGCCTCCAAGCAAGTCACTGCGGACGCAGCACATTTGGGATTGTTTCCCTTTCATCTGTGCCAGGAGGGGTCAGGCCAGAAGAAAGGCGCTGTGAGAAATTAGTTTCACTCTTAAAGGGATGTCTGCAAGTCTAACAGATTAAACTAGCAGTGCAGCAATCAACCCCACAGCCCTATCAGCAAAATCAGCCTGAGACTAGCAGCTCCGTCTACTAGCACTAATGCAGCAGAGCTCGCCGATTCTCTGCTGATCTCTACTCTCCCTCTTCACTCCCTCTGACACACTTTTCCTGCATGACCTTGGGATATGTCAGACGAGCTACACAGTATGCATATGTGTGCGCTCACATGAGGCGCACACATTCTCTCTTTCTTTCTCTCACCAAACCCACAGTGTGCTGATGGAATCCATTTCATCCATACCAGCAACCTTTTCTCCACTGCAGTTCTTTGTCTTCTATGAACTATGGTCAAGCAGTATGAGCAGAGCATTTTTCCATCTTTGCTGGCACTGGACTCCTGGAGAGTGGTTCTATAGCAGTCCCAGTCATCCTACAGGGCTGCCATAGGCACAGAAATAGGAAATCAATAAAGGCCCCCATGAATCAGCACTCCTGGCCAGCTCCGCTTGGCCAATGTGCAACACTGCCTGCCGCCCCACCTCTCCATTGTCTCTCTCCTTCTCTCAATCCAATGTCTTGTGCTGAATAGAAAGGTCTAATAAGACAGAGAGGGCTATCGAGTTCACAAAGCATTTGTTTCCTTGGACGCAGCCTGTCCAAGATGCCCAGGTAATGGTTTAGCTTCTCATTGCCCTTTCCCACGTCCAGGCATATAAGAGCTGAATAGTGGTTTACTTGTGTTTGATGGTGATTCTTCAGGCTACATTACAGTACTTTCCTCTGTTGAGAGAGAAGCAATAATTGGAAGGCAGCAAGTCTGATCAATGACCACCAGTGAGGTGGGCTGCTACCATCTAGTGGCCAAAATAATTCTAATGATATGTGCATTTAGCAATCTGTGGACATTTTTAACCACAATGTCTTTCTTAAAGTGTCATGACTGCTAACATTTTTAGCATGATTTAGCTCAATATGAATCAAACCTATAACAATGAATACCAGTGTCATGCCCTTCCTTTTGAGCTACACAGGACCAATAAGAGCTGAATCACAATGTCACGTCATAATTTTACTATGTAAATGAACAAACAAAGGGTTCATCAGAAAATGTCTGATTGTTGTTTATTATCAGCTCTACCGGGCATCTGCACTGTTTGAGACCATCCGCCACGAAGCCCAGCACAGCACAGACTATAAACTTTCCCTGTTTGACCTGCAAACCTCCTGCTACCAGGCACTCCAAAGGGTCCTTGTCAGCCTAGGTATGTTCACATGAACTTCTCATATCCTCACTCCTTCATGCAGCTAAATTCCAGTTTGTTTTTTCTTTTGGACATTTGTGTGATTGAAAGATTGGGTTTCAGAATTGACGCATTAATAAGCATTGACCTCTGCTACACCACAGGCCACCACGATGAGGCCCTGGCAGTGGCAGAGCGGGGTCGTACACGAGCCTTCGCTGACCTCTTGGTGGAGAGGCAGACGGGCCAGCAGGACTCAGACCCCTACACCCCAGTAACGGTGGAGCACATCCTGGACACCGTCAACAGCCAGAGGGCCTTGGTGCTGTATTTCTCCATGGCTGCTGGTTACCTGTACAGCTGGCTGCTGGCTCCAGGAGCAGGTAAGATTTGACTCTCTGGTTGCTTTTTTGCTCAGACTATAAATTTTTGTGATGAAACCTTTCATGTCTGGCTGTCATCTTTTCACTGTCAGAGACCATATGTGCTTGAACAATCAAATTCGGTGGATAGGTTTCAAATTTCTCTTACTCAGGTAAAAATTAATTATAACAAATGACCATATGGTGCCACAGCGACTGGAAACTTTACTCTCTAACCTACTTCTGTTTCTCAAAGTCCTTTGTACAACACATTTAAGCTGCAGCCTATTTTCAATTTTATGCATAAACTCTTTTTCACGACTTCTGAGTTGATTTATTCCCTGTGCTCACAACGTATCTACTTGTAATACACAAATCAAGTAAGATATTCAACCACAAAGTCAGGCATAGAGCGATGCTAACAGTCAGATGCTATATAATTGTAGTGATGTAACAAAACATTGACAAAAAACAGAACAAACAAAAACAAAGCTGTAAGAGTGATGAAGGTGAAAGCACATACACACAAATACACACACACACACATTTGCTTGTTCGAATCAAAGCGGATAAAAGGCCTAGAGGCTGTGGCTTGTTTTGAGCTGCAGGGGTAAGAAGGCCAGCTTTAACACCAAGTGGCAGTGCCACCTGCCACTCCACTGTTAGGATTTGCCCCCTGCCTCGCTCCTCACCCCAGAAGGCATCTGCCAGTGAACCGTGCTAATTGATAGTGACACAGCCAAACAACACAGGCAACATCTTCACACATGCCAACAGGAAATCACGTCGCTGTTGCACCAAGTCAAAACATAATTTCTCTGTTTCTCTCGGATTCTTTGTTTTTCTTTTTGTCTTGTTTTGGTATTGCTGTACTTTGACACTGCTTGGTGTACCTCTCCATTTTTGTCTCTTTCATGGACGCGCTGAGTAACACCAACAAAGGCAAAGAGATTATGAAGCAGTTTGTTTATATGACTCATGAAATTCCAGTTTCACCGATAAGCAGAGCTGCAGGTGAACTACAGCACATGTCACACGACTCCTGTAGCTGCCATACTGTAAGTTGTTCTTTGGCTCTCTTCTGCTCTCTGCTGTAAAGAGAGGAAATGAGAACCGTGACCCATGTCCCATGCCACCAGGCCTGAACATTTGATCAAATCCAGCTCCCAGGCAACCAGATGAACTTGACCCCCCAAGCACTAGTCATACGGAGGGGAGGAACACTACAGGGACAAGTGGAGATCTTCAAAGCGTTGAATGTTGCCCCAGGCTAAGAGGGAGCGACTTGCTCACTAATCGTCTGTCTGTCACTTCCTGGCATTCCCTGGCATCCAGCTGGCACACGAACATGGCTGCTGCTCTAAACAGCCTATAATCAGTAAAAAGGGGCTTCTAAAGTCTTAATTACTTCGGTTGTGTAAATTCTGTGATATTTTATAGACCTGAATGCGCACACACACACACACACGTATACAGTACACCTGAATCACATATATTCTCTATTCAAATGCATTATACAAATACAAAACATCCATGTGAGCACATCTATGCTTACAGAGCACTGATACACCCACAAACTCACACTTATACACACACACACACACACACACACACACACACTCAGCTTGTACTGCATCCCCCAGTGTGCTCCCCCCCCCCACCCCCCCCGATGTTCTGCTGGAAACTCAGCTGAGCTCTCATGGCGGGCAGCAGATGGCACAGGCAGCCTACTCTTATCTTTTATTGAACATTATTTGTTTTATTCATTTCGCTCCACAGATGCACTACTGCATGTGGCCTCACTCACAGCGTTCAGCTGAAATGATCTAATATTTCTCCCGTCATGAGACAGTGATACAAACGTATGAGTAAAAGAAGCGTGGAAAATGGTTTCATTTATTTATTTTTTGTTATTAAACTTTCATTTCATAAACACCTGAAAACAGCCAGTCATGCTTGGCCGTGTTTCCCTTCTCTCCCTCTCTCCACAGGTATCCTGAAGTTTCATGAGGTGTACCTGGGCGAGGGCGTATCAGAAGGAGTGTCAGACTTCCAGGAGGCAGGCGGCAGCGGAGTGGTCAGCGGCTCGTCGTTGGAGCAGCACATTGCCAGCGCCCGGGAGGCCCTCGGAGTTGAGTCTTATTACAGCCGGTGAGATGTTTACAGCTGTCACAATTAAATGAAAACTCTTTGTTTGTTTCATGTGTTCATTATCCAAATCATAACATACCTATTTAACAGTAATTGCTAGAACATGTGCAAAAGCGCTTGTTTTTCTTTATCAAACAAGTGACTTCATGGATTATGTTACAGCATACACAGGATTTCCACACAGTGATGTCACAGCTGATTTTTAACTACCCCCCTCTGCCACTCATGTAATATGAATCATTAACCATTATTGAAGTGACACATGTAGCAATATGGTATGATGGAGACATTTGGGGTGGTCAGTCCTTACAAAGCCCATTTTCTTTTCTTATTACCCCATGCTTGAGTCGCTGACATCTGGTTTTAAGAAGTTTAGATGAATTAAGAATTAATGATAGCTCAGTTGCAAAGCTTTTTTTCTTTACAGAGGGCTTCATTGCCTCTATTATGGTCCAGCAGTTGTGATTATTCCTTCTCATTTTATGACCAAACTTGCTTTAACTAAATAAATGCAGAAGAATCCCCACACATCCCTTGATGTTTAGTTGTGATCTGCAACATAGTGATCTAAAAATTCCATTTTGATACTTGTCCTTCTGTCCCATTCTTGTGAACACGATATGAGGGAATTTTTTCAAATTTCTTACAGACATTCACCTGGATTAGAGGATGAACTGATTAAGATTTGGTGATCAAAGGTCAAAGATCAAGGTCTCTGTATTTTGGCCATAGCGCAAAAAGTCATGCTAATTATGACAAAATTTCACACAAATGTGTAAGAGGATAAAATAAGATTTCATATCCAAAAGGTCAAAGGTCACCTTCACCTTGACATCATGATATTCTGCAAAAACACTTTCTTGGCCATTATTCAGCGCTGTAACCTGGCAACAGAAGAGGAGATTGTGACCATGTTTCCTGCAACTTGACTGGCTGGCGGAGGCATGCAACCACGAGGCGGTAATTCTGGTTTACTGAACGGTGATAGCTGCCAAGAAAAAAAAAAAAAAGCACCCACATAAAGTTTATTGACAGAAAAGTGAAGGAGCGGCACTACAGACCACACTGTTTAACAAGTACTCTTTGGAAAGCCCTTGTTAACCAGTCATCAGAGGGTATTGTAAAAACAACAAACAACATTTTATCTTCAAATGTAGAATGTAGAATGTAAACACTGAACAAAGATTAACACTCAAACCAAAACTTAACCCCGGAGTTAGCTGAAGAAGGGTTATTTTATCATTCAGTCTGTGTGTGAAAGAGTATTATTCTGCCCCATTGCACCCTGTGATGACAGCCCTCCACTACCTGCCTAAAGTACTCTACTCTCTCCCCAGTGGGAATAAATGAGACGGAATAATGGCTCTTTGGATAGCCAGACAGTTGAACCCACCTAACAAACAGTGAACGTGACAAGTAAAGGAAGAGAGAATGGGTTTACTGAGAGTATAAGGAACAATGGGAAGAAGGTGGAGATGAGGTTGTAAAATCAAAGAGGCAGAGACTGATGAATAAAGACTTAACAGACAACAGGGAACGTAGCCAGAGGGGCTCCGTAGGAGGAGATGGAAAATGTGGCGAAATATATTGACAGTGAAAATCACCCTTCGACACCCATGAGCCTACACTGAGTTTGACGTTTGCCTTGTTTCTCTAGTTGGTGTTTGATCCATAGTGCCCAGCTGGTCTGCCCAGTGCCAGCCCCTTCCACCCCTAGCAGCCTGGCCCTCCTGCCCCATTACCAGCTCATTTACTACTCCAATAGGAAGTTGCACACACACCATTGCGCCTGGATGGGCACAATATGGCACCACTTACCAGCCCATTCATTCTCCAGAGAGCAGAGAAAGGGAGGCGGCACTCTGTAATGTGTGGAGAGAGAGAAAATGAATGGGATGGAGAAGAATGGGGAGAGTATATTCGCGTGACTGAAAGAATGATATAGAGAGGAGAGGATGCAGCGTATGTGACGGTTGAAATCTTATGTATTAATATGTGGATTTTATGTACTATTTACAACATTTCTTCAGTCCACATAGATCTGTCAGAATATAAGCCCCAGGAGAATGAATCTCAAATGAGACGTGTACTGCAAGGATTTTAAAACAAAAAACAAACAAAAACAAAACAGCAGTGCAGTGGTGGTAGTGGGAGCATGAGGTGATGAGAGATCCCATGGTGCAAGTTCACACTCAGCTACCGTGAGAGCAAGAAGCTGACAAAAGAGTTGCATGATATGGACACATCAGAAGAGAGGTTCAGGCTTGAGGAGAGGGATGGGGGAGAGTGGTGGCGAGGTAGTGATTGTGGGGTGGGAGTGGTTGACTCCCCACTGACTGGATCAGCATCACCGGCATTATAATGAAAGGATTTAACTCTGCTTACCATCAGGGTGTTGGACCAAGCCTGGGAAATTAGGCCAAGTGTGTGTGGGTTGAACAGCGTATATTTTAGGCAGATGAGGAGTGTGTGTAGTTGATTTATCCGCAGAGAAACAATCTAAGTCTGTGTATTGTCTACTTTGCTGAAGTGCCTTTTTCTTGCCAACATTTCAGTGGCTGTGCATTTCTCTAACTCCATCTCTCTGTCGCTCTCTCTCTCTTTCAGCGGGTGTTCGAGCAGTGAGACGGAGAGTGAGGCTGGAGATTTGTTGGACCAACAATTTGAGGAGCTCAACAACAAGCTTAACTCTGTCACTGATCCAACAGGCTTCCTGCGCATGGTGTCCAGAAACAACTTGTTCAACAGGTAGGAGATTGTTGCAAATCACCTGGAGGTTCCTACAGACAGTCTTAATCAACATGCGCTACTCAGACCTACTTTTCACCAAAAGAAAAAAAAAGAAAGAAGGAAAGATTAAAAATATCTGCAAGGGTAAGGAGATTCGTGGGTATTGTGGCTCATCTGTGAAAGGCGTCTTTTCTCCATTGTTTAGCCAGCGCAGAGGCAGCATGTGAATCCTCCTTATTAAATAGACTGAGTAGAGCCAAGCTGCTAAAGCCCTTATCAAATGCCTACTCTGATGAGGCCTTGGTGTATGTGCGTGTGTGTGCGTGCGTGCGTGTGTGCGTGCGTGCGTGTGTGTGTGTGCTTGCCAGACACAGACATTGAGACCCATGTGGTTGTAAGTTGTTGCCCTGTCTGTGTGTTTGTTGTGGAGATTTCATGTGAGTGTGCCTGTGGCTTGTTCCAAGTATTATTTAATGACACTAAGCAGAGCATTCATTTACACTGTGCTGATTGGTAATGTATGTCAATAGAACGTGTGCGTGCGTGTGTGTGTGTGCGTGTGTGTGCGTGCGTGTGTGTGTGTGTGTGTCTGGGTCATACTTCCCTGTCCTCGTCCACAGTTGAGCTGCTCTTTGATGAGAGGGTAATTCCAGCTTTAATTGAGTCTTGGTGCTCATTAAGCCCCTTTAATGGGTTGCCGGTAATAATCCACTCATTCTTTTGGGTCTCAAAAAACTCTGAATTATAAAGCTCCTCATGCTTAGGAGCCTACCGTCTATCACATTTCTAAAGCGAGAGAAAAGGAAGAAAACCTCATTGTCATTTCAAGTCAGACTGTACATCTTGGGGTTTGATGTCAGTTAATGTACATTTATGTGCTTTTCAAGGGCTCTCATTGACCTCACTTCATATCATTTTTCCTTAACATGTTAAGATCTAAGCTATTAGTGATGTGAGGACTGCAGTATTTCTACAGTTACTCATAATCAAGAGAAATGATTAAAATAGACTAAACTCTAATTGAATGTCATTTAAATCAAAATAGGTAAGAGAACAATATACTCAGCCTTAAAAGATCTGTGCTTCTTGGTGTGATATCATAATTTGCCGTTATTATCGATTGTCCTATTTTAACACTGAGATCTAATCTTCACCAGGGAGCTTGGAAGGATTACCATGAGAAGGTGATAATGAAAGTCTCCTCGTTTCTAATCCCCTCAGTGTGTAATTGAAAACGTTTTTATGCACAATGATGGCATAATGAGATTGTTTGATGATCTTGATGAAGTTGTCAGTGCAGACGCAGCAAACACTGATAGAACAAGATGCCTGCATCAAAAGAGCTAGGTGGCCACGGGTTAAAGCTCGACCACACTTAAGCAAGTCTTTCAACTGCAGACCAAACTAGCCTTCATCACCTTCAGCTTCACTGCTCTTAGTCTTTTCTATTCACTGTTTCCCTCTACACTTGACACTCACCTTCTCTTGGCTTATCCCTTGCCTCCTCTCTCATTCTTCATGTCAGGCTAACAAACGATTGTTTGCTTTCCCATGGAGGCTCATGCCAAGGCTTGGGAGAGAGACAGAGTGTTGGGAGGCTGGAGGGAAGCCAGTGGCCTGGGGCTACCAGAAGGGCAGGATAGATGTCTGTTGGCTGGGGCCCGGAAGAAACTCTGGCTGGTGAAACAGATGGAGAGTAGTGACAAGCGCAGCCATAAAGCTTGGCCCTGTGTGCCTACAGCACCAAAGGGTTCTAACCCCACAGCCACCATTAGCACAGTTCTCAGTATGTCGTGTGTCTCTGCCTGAGCAGGGAGCTGTCACTCCTGTCACATAGCAGACATGCCTCAAACACAATGGGCGGCTACCTTATTTTTCTCTGTTTCAGAAACAGAAAATACTGCGATGTTGTTGGCAGTGTATTGAAGACACTCACAAACACATCTTCCATCATCTGGAAGCTTTGAGCTTTGATTAAATGTAGAGCAGGTCCCTGTAAAGATGGTGTAAACCCTGCTCTCCTCCTGCTGTGGTGATTCTGGCAAGCTGTTGTCATTCACTACTACTGGTTTCTGTAAGCGCCCAACTACCATAGTACGATACTGCCATCTAGTGGAGAGTTATATATTGACATGATATTCTTATTGGTATATTCTCATGTTGTGAATTTGTATATACATATTCACAGAGCAGCACATCACAATGGAGATCCAGTATGGCCTACCTTTATCTACCTCTTACTTGGTGCTTAGATTTGAGAGCGAGTATATCAGATAAATAACAATGAGCCTTTGCAGCTGCAGCCTTCCTAGCAGCACACAAAATAGACATCTGCAGTGGTGGAGTTTACGTCTTGCCAGAGCCATATCTGATGTAATGCTATGCAGCAAGTTAGACACGGATCTTGTCAACCACATTTCCAGCACATCTGGAAATCACATTAAGAACAGCTGAGTGGTTTGATGTTAAAGGACAGTTTGATGCAAAATATCCCTGTTTACATGCAGGATTTATTATAACGCAAGAGTGACTGGAAGAACTGAGTAGCACAGGGAATAGGTGATTGCAGTGAAAGAGTTGACAAGACAGCTGAAATTCCTTTTATTTGAACATTGTAAAAAAAAAATGTAAAATGTATTAGAATGTCACATGTCTCAGCACAGAGAAATATTTTAACTTCAAACTAATTATTATTCAATATTTTCAATGAATAACTTTCTGCTCACCCTGAGGTCAGCCATAGTTTTCTTAATGTTTTAGGTTTGTGTGGACTTCTTAATATCATAGCTTAGTTTTTTGTAGATCTGGATGCCAGAAGGTCATTTTGTAATTTAAGGAAAACAATAATAGTTGTTGTCCCTGCAGATATTTTAGGAGCTTACTGTACATCCCTGATGTCTCTTCCTAAAACTGCCATGGGTCTTCAGCATAAAAGTATCCTGGAGAATATGAAAACATTGTTGTCACACGCGTTGCTTTGTGTTGTGTTTATGCAGGAGTTGCCAGAGTATGACCAGCCTGTTCAGTAACACCATGTCTCCTGCCAAAGATGGGAACTCCTCCCTGACTCGCCGCTCCAGCAACCTCGGCAAGCCTCCACTCCGGGCACTTTATGATTTGCTCATCGCACCTATGGAGGGGGTGAGTACTACCTCTATGGGTCATTGCCTGCTTGTTGATTTAGCTGTGTGGTAGAGAGAGGAGCATATCAGAAAGTGCAGTTACAAGATAGAACGCAGATAGCACCACGTATTGAATTCTATTTTGTGCATGTGCATTTTCATACTAATCCTCTCGTCATGTCAGGGCTTGATGCACTCCAGCGGGCCTGTTGGCAGACACAGACAACTGGTAATGGTGCTGGAGGGAGAACTGTACCTCATTCCATTCGCTCTGCTAAAAGGAAGCTCATCTAATGAATACCTGTATGAGCGCTTCAGCCTCATCGCTGTTCCCTCCATCAATGGCCTTGGATCAAGTGCAAAGGTTGAGCTTCTCATTCAGATGAAAATAATTCCATACTTCTATTTGAACTCCTGTAAAACCTGATGGATACTTGCCATAAATTCTACTTTTTTCCACATCCCATAAAGTCATCTTTAATGAATTACTGAACTTAGATTGTAGAGCTAGAATTTAACCCTTGACTCTGTACTCGCAGGCTCACTGTCGGCGCCCGGGACCAGCTCCTTGCGGTGGTGTCTCAATGGCAGCGGTGGTGGGGAACCCTCGACTGCCCTCACCTGTGATGGACCGCTGGCTGTGGGGACCCATGCCCTCTGCAGAGGAGGAGGCTCTGATGGTGGCTGAACTGCTGGGATGCCAACCACTGGCTGGCTGTTCTGCTACCAAGGAGAGGGTGATGAGTGCCCTCACACAAGCTGAGTGTGCCCACTTTGCCACCCACATTTCCTGGAAATTGGCAGCTCTGGTGCTCACCCCAAACCCCGAGGGCGTGCCTGGAGGGGCAAGTGCCAGCGTGGGAGTGGGAACAGTGGGCAGAGGTGCAGGGGGGAGGAGAGGCAGCAGCGGTCGAGGCAGGAAGGGCTCCATTGGAAGCGGCTACACCATCCCAGAGTCTCTCCACATGCAGGATGACAGCAGCGATGTGGAGAGTATCTGTGACAGTCCACCCCTCCAGGAGTTCCTCCTCACAGCTGCAGATATTTTGGACCTGAGGTTGCCTGTCAAACTGGTTGTGCTGGGGTAGGTGAACTCATTCTGGTTCATTTTGGTCCTGATATTTTACAATTCTGAGGCAGTTAATGTATTTTCAAAAAATCAGAAGTCAAAAACTAGGATCAAATAAATCATTCTAAAGATTCAGGATTGATTTACAGACATGAAAGGCTTTATATACTTAATAAAAAAAGCATTACATAGGAAGCTTTTAAAAGCAAATAGTAAATATTTTCTTGTTTTCTTATTCGATTATCTGCATGTTTTGTGTGTCATTGTGGGTACAGTTCATACCAGGAGTCCAGCAGTAAGGTCACAGCAGATGGTGTCGTGGGATTGACCAGGGCCTTCCTGGCTGCCGGGGCTCAATGTGTTCTCGTGTCCTTGTGGCCCGTCCCTGTCGCCGCCTCCAAAGTCTTTGTCCATGCCTTCTACACTGCCCTGCTGAATGGGAC
Source organism: Seriola dumerili (assembly GCF_002260705.1). Taxonomy (NCBI): domain Eukaryota; kingdom Metazoa; phylum Chordata; class Actinopteri; order Carangiformes; family Carangidae; genus Seriola; species Seriola dumerili. Next base: position 5,253,263 of record NW_019174272.1, on the reverse strand, counting down.
CAAGGCTAGTGCGGCACTGGCAGATGCCATGAAGACTGTTCAGAGCAGCAAGCAGTACTCACACCCCTCCAACTGGGCAGGTTAGAGATGTCATTCAGTTATGTGTTAATCCTGCATTCCTATAAAACAAAAAAAGAAAAAGAAAAAAAGATGACTATTTAACTGAGCTTTTTTTTTAATTGCATTTCTCTGTCCAGGATATATGCTGATTGGCAACGACGTGAAGCTTAACAGCCCATCTTCCCTCATCGGCCAAGCCTTGGCAGAGATTCTGCAGTATCCAGATCGAGTGCGTGATGCTCTGAGAGTTCTACTCCACCTGGTGAGACATGGATACACACACACACACACACACTTAAACACACACGAGAATACTTACTTAATACAGAAAATGTCATAACCAGCAACACAGAAAAAATACTGATGCAACACTGTCGTACTCCTTGCAGGTGGAGAAGTCTCTTCAGAGGATACAGAACGGCCAGCGTAACTCCATGTATACATCCCAGCAGAGTGTGGAGAACAAGGTGGGGGGCGTCCCTGGCTGGCAGGCCCTGCTGACAGCTGTGGGCTTCCGTCTCGATTCTGCAGGCACCGGTATCCCTGCTGCTGTCTTCTTTCCCACTGCTGACCCAGGAGACAGGCTTCAGCAGTGCAGCACCACTTTACAATCACTGCTGGGTGTGTACCTGAGACAAGCTCTACATCACAGTTTAATCGGTTTCAGAATCTGTCCGCTGTTTTATTGATTTGTTCATTTAATGTGATTTTCTTCCGATGAATTTACATTGATTTCCACATATATCTTTGCCAGTTCTGTCCTTTACTCTGTATGAAATCACCTGTTTCGTTATAGTGCTGTTTAGTTTGGGGTATAAAGAACGTGCCTTGAGTATGAATAATGAAGAACTTCCTTTGATCTCATCCCTTAGGTCTGCCGCCGCCAGCTCTCCAGGCTTTGTGCAAACTCATCACAGCTTCAGAGGCAGGAGAGCAGCTCATCAACCGAGTAGGTTCTCAACAAATGCTGCTGGATTTTTAAATCTAATGCACCCGAATAGAAATTAGTCTTTAGGTCAAACAACAAATACCATTGCTATTATTTAGTATTAAGGACTATTGAGGCTCACATTTTCTCTGGTACACCTTTGTACCACAAGGGTCTTGGTAATGTGTGAAGTGAACGTCAGGGATATATCATTACATAATTTTATTATGTCAGGAATGGATACGCACTAACACACTAGCACCTCAAGCTGGAGCTTAATCTGCATTGAAAAGCTGCATGGAAGCCTAACCAGCAGTCCTTCAAGTACAAAGTCTTAACTACAATCTAAGTCCTGTTCTCTTGCACCCAGACTCGTGACAAACAGAGAATTAATCTTACACTGCAGAGGTTTATCCCTGTTTATGTGTAACGTGGCTATCACATGCTTAAATTGAAAGGCTATCCAGTTTTTTTCCCACATGCTGCAAACATTGGTCTCAAAGCACAGACTATGAAACATGCTTAACCTAACCTGTGAATGCTGATTTCATCCAACTATATATATACATAATATATTGAAAATGTATGTTACTCTTTGCTGTTATCCTTCTTATTGACCTTGTTGACCCTTGTACCCTTTGTGAATGGCCTGTGTGCATGCAATTAAAAGCCTATTCTCTCTCCCCTGCCCCTAACGTGCGGTCTGAAGGCTGTTAAAAATATGGTGGCGATGGTAAGTGTGCCTTCACCTACCTGCACTCCATCCCATTCTACCCTGTTGTTCCACTCTCCACTGTCCGTCTTGCTAAACTTTCTAAAATACCTTCTCGTTGTGTAGAAGCTGCATGTCAATTTAATGATCACTTTTGTTGTTTTCGTGCCATTTAGCACTCTCTTGCTTCAAGTGTAGCTGAATAAACATTTACTGTATTGTCTTGTTCACAATTTTTCCATTGCTAGTTCCTGCAGTCTGATCCTGCAGTCAGATCTTAGGGATTTTGAATATTTAAGGATTTACAACCCTGGTTCATTACAGGTCAGGGGAATGTTTCAGCGTGGTAGAGGGGATAAAGCTATGATGTAAAAACCAGCCTCTCATGAAGAGTGATGTGAGGTGAAGAGACATGTTTCCACTTTCTGCACAGTTATGTCAAGTTGACAAAGGTGTCTCTGTTCCAAGCCAACTAATCCCCAAACAAAACAGGCATGAGTGCTCACAGGGCACGTGTAAACCCCCACAATGCTGAAACCCTCTCAGCTCTGCTTGATATTGTGTGGCCCTGAGTACTCATGAATAGGAAAAGGATTTATACCTACTCTCGAAAATCTTTTTACAGTAGTTCCAAACTAAAATGTGGTTGACATTATGTTAGGGAACTTAAATAGATGAAAAGGAAATGTTCACTAAGAGCAAAGAACTATCTAACTTTGCACTTGGATGATTCATGTCCTTGATCAAATTGAAATTGTTTGATCACACAAATTCATTTTAACCATTAATGACATTCCCAGTAGAATTCTTCAGTTTGTTGTATTCTTGTCATTACTAACCACTGCATCTTTCCCCTATGTGTCTTCTCCCTCTTCTTCTCCAGCTCCACCAGGTGCTAGTCCAACTCCAGACAGGAGAGAAAGAACAGGATTTCTCCCTCTTGCCCATTCAGGTGTCCATCAGTGTGCAGCTATGGAGACTGCCAGGATGCCATGAATTTCTGGCCGCTCTTGGTGAGTCAACTGTTACCTAAGGAAACTACTCCAACTTCTCACCCAGCATGCATCCTTGTGTCCCTGTGGACTCACAGACACAATGACACCTTGATAAATTTCTAAGTTACAACTGTTGTCCTTTTGGGTGTGTGCAGGATTTGACTTATGTGAGGTAGGCCAAGAAGAGGTGGTGCTGAAGACAGGCAAGCTAGCCAACCGCCGCACCTTGCACTTTGCTCTCCAGTCTCTGCTGGCGCTGTTTGGTAAGTACACTGATTTGCTCATGTTTGTTGTATCAATTCTTCTTCTGAATATTTTCAGTCGCTTGACTCTACATCCCTCTCTTTCTACAGACTCCACAGAACTGCCCAAGCGTCTGAGCCTGGACAGCTCATCTTCCCTCGAGTCTCTAGCTTCTGCCCAGTCTGTGTCCAACCCCCTGCCCATGGGATATTCAAGTCTTCCCTTCTCTCCTCCTTGCCTGGACAATCAGGCATCAGATGCCATCTCTGTCTATAGCCTCAGCTCTGTAGCCTCCTCCATGAGCTTTGCCTCCAAATCAGACTGTGACTTCCTTGGTCGACGCACTGGGGCCACAGCACACTACTCTGTCCACAAACACCCTCATGTTCCCCGTAGTCGTTCCTCACCTCATGGGGCAGCTGCTGCAGTGGCAGGAGCCCGGGGGGACGAGGAGGAATATGAGGGTTTTTCCATTATCAGCAGCGAGCCGCTAGGAAGTCACTGTGACTCCCTGCCTCTGCCGCCAGGCCACAGCCAGCGCCATCACCGTGGCGGCAGGGGGGTTGTCGGCGGGTCTAGCACAGGAGCAGGGAGAGGCTACACTGTATCAGTATCATCGAGGGGCAGTGTCAGCACCCCCACATCTCCTGTCAAAACATGCCTGGTGCCCAGCCCAAACTCACCATTCCAGAAGGTGGGTAAGGTGAGCAGTTCAGATACAGGTGAATCTGACCAGTCTAGTACAGAGACCGACAGTACTGTCAAGTCTCAGGAAGAAAAAACTGTCCCTCTGGATCCTCAGGAGCTGGCCCAGAAGATTCTGGAGGAGACTCAGAGCCATCTACGGGCTGTGGGTAGTCTTCAGCGAGCGGGGGCAGAGGGTGGGACAGCTGGAGGAACTTCAGCTCGGAGCAGCGCCTTCCGCTCTTCTGAAACTAGCGCTTTCAGCCGTCCTAACAGCAGTGCTAGTGGCCGAGCTCAGTCTTCCCCAAGACCCAAACCTCCCTCACGTTCCTCCTCACTGCAGAAGATAAGCTCTGGCTACAATAGTCCTGCAGTCTCTGAGTCTTCCCAAAAGGAAGGCAGCCATCCTTCACCCACTCTGGACAGCCATGCACAGTTCAAATTGAAGTACCCAAGCTCCCCATATAGCGGCCACATCTCTCGTTCCCCAAGTAATGTGTCTCCCAGTTCTGGTCACCAGTCCCCGGCTGGTAGTGCTCCATCCCCTGCCCTCTCCTACTCCTCTACCGGCTCTGCCTGCTCTACATCAGCTGATGCTCCAGACTTGGACCGACTAAGAAGAGGGGTCATTGATGAAAAAGTCCAAGCGATCCACAATCTGAAGACCTTTTGGGCTAATGCTGCAGCTCAGCAGCAGCAGCAACATCTAGGTCCTGTCAAAGCAGTCCACAGTGCTCCTGGACCCCTCGCTTCTGCCAGTAGGGATGTACTGAGCCTTCTGAACCTCTCCCCACGCCATTGCTCCCCTCATGATACCCAAGACAGCCTGGAGCTGCGGGAGCTGGGGCTGCAGTCACTGGACAGGGGCAGCAAGAACTCTTCCAATGGACACCACTGCTCCAACACCAGAAAAGTGGCCCCGTCACCTACTATTTCCACAAGCAGTAGCCCTGGTGCTCGTTCTATCCGACTACCTGCTGGCAATGGATACAAGTTCCTGTCGCCTGGAAGATTTTTCCCTTCCTCTAAATGCTGAGACATTTCAAACGGTCCTATACTTTTACCTGTCATTTACTATCCTGTGTGCTGGAGGAGTAGGGCACTTTTTGAAGACCACTATTGGTCCACCAAGTTTGACTGACAGTGAGAAGATTTGATTGGTCAGTGAGTGTGATCCTGCAGAGGCACATGAATGCTTTAGAGGATGTCTTGTCTTTGTGCCCATAACACTGTAAATGGCAATGAGAAATACTCAACGACCTGATACTGTGTTTGTGTGTAACTGTGTGTCAGGTAGATGTAAATGCCATTTGGTATTTTTCCCCCAAAACTTTGCTGTTTGTGTGGGCCAAGATGCAACAGCTATGACTGATTTTCTCTAAAGTTAATGGTTATTGTTATTATTGTTTGTTATTGTTATTAATATTATAATAATTATTATTATGTTTTGTAAATTAATTCCAGTGTTTCACAATCAGTATTAAGCGTTTTTATATTATTAAAAAGTGAACAAACCTGTACCATGTAAAGATGGATAGAGTGGGAAAAAAAAGATTTAATATTTTTTATTGAAATCAAAAGGGCATTTTGCCTGATTTCTTTGTGAATTGACTGTCTCCTCTGAAGCATGGATTCTCTTGCTATTCAATGTTAAGTACCATGTATGACTTTTTAGCCCATGATTTTTTGAGATTAAACATGAAAGTTTCATGACAACCATCTGTCATTTATCAGTAAACAGTTTCAATAAAAAAACATCATGTCTGCTTTCTTGTATTCCTCACTTTATATTATTTTGTCATTTGGCACCACTGTGTGACAGCCATATATTTCTTTCACACAATAGTAACTTTACTTTGTCTGTTTTGTTCACCTTTTTTAGGCTTCTGAAAATTCTTCAAGTGCAACAGTCTGAGAAGAAAAGAATATGTCTTTGGCTGAGCTACTCACAATTCATGTCCACAACAGTGTTATGAGGTGGCACAAGCAAAAATGTTTGGAAGTCCTTATTATTAAAGGTTTTTTTTCTATTGCTTCCCAAATAAATCTGAAATAACACCGTCTTAACAAATGATGTGGTTTTAAGTTGATGTGCTGAATAACTGGCATGATCAGAGCAGCTGTACAATGGGCGGGTTAAAAACCAGCAGAGAGAAACTTTATTGGTTGAAACTAATTAGCAGGTTCGTCTGTGCCTCCTTCTGCAAATCACCGCTTACGAGGGAGGGACCGGGCGCTGCTCTTAGCAGCTCATGACGTCAGTAGCAATCAGCGGTAGCTGGGCAGCGCCAGTGGTGTCGAGAGGAGCGAGCTACGATGGTCCTCATCAAGGAGTAGTAAGTGCTATGTTACCGTATACGCTCTTCTGTTTTTATCATTTTGAAACCACAGCGTCGTTTAGTTACAGATTCGTTTGGGCAGGGTGTTTTTTTCAGTGGTAGGACACTGATGAAAACTTTTCATCTCGCCTCAGTGTGTGTGTGTCAGACACACGAGGGAAGGGTGGGATTGCTCAAGAGCTGCTGTGGCCTACCGGCGTTGACAGCAACACGGCTCTGTATGACAGCTGCTATAATCTCACAGTCTCTCATGCGTTCACGTTAAGCAGCTGACTTTTGAACACTTCAGACTATGGTTTATGTTATGGTTTTAAAAGATATGCGCACCGACATTTGTGCGTTCAAGCTGTACAGCTCCCAACTAACTTGAGCTACGAATTAGCTCACGATTTGCTAATGCTAGCTAACCTAACGGTATAACCTGAATGCGGAATCACCTAGCGCTGCTAATGTTATCTTAGCAACATTGATACATAAACCCGTTCTGGCGCCAGCTAATCTTACTCAAGATAAAAGACTTTGACTAATAAGCGAATTCGCTGGTTGTTTTTTTGTGTGTATGTGTGTCAAACCAAGCTGTTTAGAGCTTAGAACTAGCTAGCGGTAGTAGTATTTAAGTTAGGCTAGCTAACTTAGCTGATAGGTGTATGAGTCATGAAGTTGGATCAAAAGATGCTCGTGTTGACATGAAAGCCATTGTCAATTGGAAAAATATCACAGCTGTAAACTAGCCGTAAGCCTATAAAGAAATATGTTTCCACTTATGAAAACTATTGCCAATTTTTGTCTGCTGGACCTAAAAATAAAAGGACGCTTGTTTGTAACTTTGGGTCCATCAGTAAGTCTGTTACAAAATTACTTTTCATAGGGATGAACAGATGTGTGTATTTGATGAACATGTCTTATTTTAATGTAAGAGTTAAAATATTGTTTTTGTGTCTCCTACTCAGATTAAATTTCTAAGTCATTTAAATGCTGTAAATTCTGTGGCACAGGAACGTCACAGGAGTTTAACAAGTAAGAGTAGAAGTTGTTTGTCATCATAATAAACAGAAGCTTAATAGCTATAGTATACAAACCAGACTCCAATATAGAGAAATATGAACTAACTTCATTAGTGTTAGATTAGTGTTATTGTGTGGGTCATGTATATCTAGTTTTTTTGATCTGACTCTTCTACAACTTTGCTCTGTCCATACTGTGTTTCTATTTAGGAACATGATTGTATATTAGGTCTAATTGGTATTTCTTAGGTCCCTACATTTATTTTTAATACCCTGTGGTTTATTTTGATATTAGGGTAGATGGTTGATGAGTCTGGGTTTAATTCTGCACACAAATCTAGGAACTCTGTCAAAATACCGATTAGAGTTATGTAAAACCATGTTATCTCAATGTGTCATGCCATACATATTACTTTTAACATGTTTAGAAACTTCTGCTGTGCATGGGTTTAATTCCATCACCTGTGTGCTAAGTAGAAAATCACAATGACATTTCTAAAATTGGCATAACTAGGGCAAGGGGCCACTGGTCAACTATACTAAGTGTCAACAGATTGTATCCACAATCATGTAGTGTTCCTCTAATGTGTTACTGCAAATTACATACATCCTTTTAAAACAATTTAAAAACTGCATGTACTCACTATACTCTGTCCAGGTCATTCCTCAAACTGGAGAACTATCACGATGTGCCTCTGTGCCCTTTGATTGTGATGAAGACATTATCACACATTAGGAATCCTTGCCTTTTACAGATGTCATTGGTCTCATCATAGCAGCCTGGAGTGAAAAAACACCCTGTCTGTCACTGGGTGTCATTGTGAAGATTAACCTTATTTCAATACAAGTTAATAAAGTAGTGTCAATTCTGTACAAAATGTAAATTCTTATTGTCATGGTTTGCGACAGCTCATTATCTATTTCAAAGAGTGTGTGGATTGAAAACAAAGTGAGTGTGTGTCTGTGTTTGAATAAAGCCTTGCTTTAGATTTATATTTTGAGAGAACTTCCTCTGCCTGCCATGTTTTTTTGTTTGGTTTTTTTCATTCTCTGGCACCGTGTGGTTAGTGGTGACTGCAAGAAGCATCATGTACATCGGGGTAAATGTTGCAATTGCTTTGAGTGCAGCATACCACACCCTGAAGAAGACTTCTACTGGGATAGAAAGAAAAAAAGTTTCAGTGTACTTTTAGTACGCATTGAGTAAAGATGTTTGTATATCTCGTGTCTCCCTTTCTCACACCTCTTTTAATTGGACATCTCGTAGCTATATTCAGTCTTGGCTCCATTCAGGTCTTACTTTTCCACTCTGGGCCAGTGATGGTTTCCGCCTCTCTTGCTGAAGTCAGCAGTGTGTCGAACTAGCCAGTAGTAGTTTTTTCCTCAGGAAGAGTGGCCAACAACCAGCTTCCTGTTCTTTAGCGGTCAGAAGGTTTGTGTGCATTGTGGAGGTTATCTATAATGCCACGGTGTAGTGCGCATGACAGCAAAACGGCTTCTTCTGCACTGGTTTTTCATTTTTGCTTCATACTGTGTGGAGAGTGACAGACAATTGACACGTCATAGTCATTATTAATATAATGCATTTTTTGTCTATTGATGTCATTGCATATAGATGTCTTGATGCATCGAAAAACAAGTTTCTTCTTTCTAGTTATGGAGAGTTAATGTTTTCAATGATTGGTTTTATGCATTTGCAGTATCAATGTGTTTTTGTTGTATTGATTAATTTGTTATTCATTTTCAAAAATTTACACATTTTGGATCACTAATTGGATCTGAAAATTATGATGAGGCATGTTTTTCTGCACCTTCCTTGAATGTAAAGTTATTTTTGGTGGTAATGTTATACTTAAGCTTGCTCGCTTTGAATTAAAGTAAAATTGTAATGCTCCTGGCGGTTTAATATTGAATGAATGATACCAAGCTTCTCTCTCTTTTGCAGCCGTGTGGTTTTACCCTGTAGTGTTGAGGAGGTGAGTAATCAGTTTTTGTCTCTATCATAAAATGAAATGTTTTTTTTTTTGTTTTTGTTTTTTTCCTTGATTTTTTTCAGTTTAGAGCCTCTGGATACTACCTCATCTCTTGTACTTTTCACCAATGTCCTTCTACATTATAAATGGCATTAAATCAACATCTGATGTGTGTGAAAATCGCAAAGGATGTGAAATACCTTCCTTTTTTTTGGTTTTGTTTTGTTGTTTTCAACCATTTTTTTCTACTGTGGCCCTAAAACTGGTTTACAGTCACTGTGTTACCTCATACTACCCCACTATAGTATTATCAGACTTTTTTCAAATGCACACCAGTTCATTTTGTTTTAGTCTGACCTGCAGTGGAACTTTAATCCCTTATTTGGGCAGAGAATGTGTCAAAGAGTGATGGGTAATAGTAATTACAATAAGTCTCTGTAATACATCTTTCTTTAAAATGATTGCTTTGTATCATTTAGTGAATAATAAATGTATCACTGTATTATCATATCAAGTGTTTGGCTGCTGGTTTCAAGTCAACACAACACACTCGTATCCAAAAAGGCATAATTTGTAATCCTTGTGTTTTACATGAGCAGGCAATTGTTCCTTGTGTTCATAGAGGTTTATGTCAGGAATCCCAGACTCACCCTGCTGCCTTATATGGTGATTAAATGTCTTGGCAATTAGGGCCTCATTTTAAAGCTCATTCCAAATAAAAGTGTTCTCTTTTGGCAATAAACACTAATAAGAGCTCTGATAGCTGAAATCTAAGCAAACATCATCTGTTGCACCATCTATTATTCAAACATAACTGGAGAAAGTTATTTAATTTGGTCGGTAGATTGTATGATAGATTTAGTCTGAAATGTAAATAGACTGTCAAGATTAGGGTTGCCGTTATTGTATCCCACACCACAGTTCGGACACAAGCTTGTTTGACTATTCAGTTTTTCTTGGCACATACGTAACTCTGCAATCCACTGGAGTGACGGAAGGACAGTAATACATCTTACTAAGTTTATTTTGGCTTATTTAGTGGCTCAGTTTTAAAACACTAATCAAGTAATGAATGATTTTATTATTAGTAGAAGTCTCTATAATCACAATATAAACATGACACAGGGCTGTCGCCTAACAGTGGTTCCCAAACTGGGATTTGGGATCCCACAAGAGGCGCGTACAGACAGACAAAATTACATTTATTTTGTCTTACTGGAAACTGGATACTTTGACCTCTTCATGCATCTAAAGATCTTTAAATGAAACTGAAAGGGAAATATCTTTTTTTTTTATTTAAGTGCTCAGTGTAAGACTATAGCCTGTGAAGGGGCAGACTTTGTTTCATTTCAAGTGCTCATAATAGTAAAAGTGCTGTGTATAGCTGATATCTGTTTCAGGACAAATTGTATACCTCATTGACCCTGGAGCACCAGCAAGTTACTTTAGAACAGATTTCATTCATTTTATGTACATATAGTAAGTCACTGTATTTGTATTAATGTTATCTTGTTTGTGTTACAGTATCAAGTGGGACAGCTGTTCTCTGTGGCTGAAGCAAGTAAAAATGAGACGGGTGGTGGTGAGGGCATTGAGGTACTCAGGAATGAACCCTATGAAAAAGATGGAGAGAAAGGACAGTATACACACAAAATCTACCACTTAAAGAGGTACCTAACTTTTTTTTTTGTTTGTGTTTTTTTTTTTTCTTTTTAAACTTCTTAATTTTCAATTATTTGATCTCAGAACTTCCTTTCTACAGTGTAATAGCACCAAGCTGCCAGGCGGTGGCAGTGTTGTCTAATCTTTGTTGTGAAACATTCCAAGTTGCTCATTTTGCTCCTGCAGTCTGTCCTCTAGAACCACTGATGAGTGAAGTAGTGTGTCTTCCTTTCCCCTTTCTCTCCCTATATCTACCCCGTTCCCACCCTCTTTCCTAACCATACAGTAAAGTCCCAGGGTTTGTCAAGCTGTTAGCCCCTGAAGGCTCCCTGGTATTCCATGAAAAAGCCTGGAATGCCTACCCCTACTGCAGAACCAGTGAGTCCCCCTCCCCATATCCCTTTACCTTTGCATTACCCTGAAACCCTTGGTCCTCACAGTGGTTAAATACATTTGTGTTACTTGTATCATGGCCATGTATTTTCTGTTGGAGTGAAGTTATAGTGTGTGTTTTTATTATATGTATAGGTAATGGTGTTTTGTTTTGTTTTTTTTCCTTTTCTCTTCATGTCTGATTTTGATCCAGTCGTGACGGTAGGTCGCCTTAAATGGCTTTCAGGTTTTTTGTTTTTTTTTTTTGTTTTTTTTTTTTATGCATGTCTTAAATCATCAAAAATATCCTAACTAACATTTAGTTTACTGATTCCGACTCTTCTTCTAGAATGAGTATATGAAAGACAATTTCTTCATTAAGATTGAGACGTGGCACAAACCAGACCTTGGAACACAAGAAAATGTGGGTACCTCTGCATCTTATCAAGCAAATCTCAAGTTTGAACAGCAGATTTTGTTTGTATGCTCTTCTTACTTTTTTGTTGTTGTTGTTGTTGTTCAGGTGCACAAACTAGACTATGGCGCATGGCAGAATGTAAGTGTTGTGCCCATTGACATCACAGACAGAAGTCAAGTGTCCGCTGCTGTAAGTAGAAATTCTCCTCTGGCACATTTCCAGTGCAAGAGAAAAGTTTGGTGCCTTCATGTGGACAAATGTGATCACTACCACACTCAATCCATGTTATATAAGGAATGTTTTTTTGACAAGCAGTAAAAATGTTATTGAATTTACCTTTTGAGTGTATCTTTTAAAAATGTTTTCTTTACAGATACAGGAATTTCTTCATTTCAAAAATAAGCTATTTTATATTGATTTGAAATGAAAAACCTGTAAATCATCACACTGGAGAAGCCACAATCTGCAGATGTTTAACATTTTTATTTGACAAATTCCCTCAGCAATATTTAAATTCTTGTTCATTTTAACATACTATTGATATACTGCTTGATTAACTTGAAAAGCAATCAGAATATTTTTTTTTCTCCAGTCTTTGAACATGTGCATTGAAATATACTTGAATACTTCTAGCTATTTCTTGTATCTAGAGGATCTGTTTTAGTGGAACTAGTGGATCCAAGGCTGGAAATGTATTTTCGTAAGCTGTCTGTATTACCAGAATATTAAGCACAATGAGCCGCATACTCTTCTGACTAACAGTGTGGTTAGAGTTGAATGATGTGACCATTAGGGATGTCTCACTGAAGTTTTTTTTTTTTTTTTTTTTTTTTTTTTTTTTTTTTGTCCCTGATTTAAGTCCTTTACCTTTTGGGTAGCTGATGATACCCAATACAGACACAAAACTTACAATCACATTACTTAAATGTTGAGTGTATCTGTTGTTCCATTGACTTAAAAAGGCTGTAGACTACTTAATCTCACACATGAATTTTTATGAGCAAATTCTGAAGGTCACAAAATATTAAGTTATAAGCAGGTTGTTGATATTCTGCATTGGAAGGAAAGTTTAATTGGGAGAATGCAATTCCTGACAGGGATGTCACATGATACACTGGAACGAAGTCTCACTCTGTTGGATTTGTTGGAACTAAAGAAACATTTGTGATCCATAAAAATATGCTTGATCGGCTTAGGTCTTCTCTGGTAACTATTTCATTATGTATTGAACATATGTGACTTATCTAGCATTTGATCTACATTTGAAGTGTCAGCTACTTGAAATCTTCGTGTTTAAAACTTACATACACTATTTAAGCATTCTAAGACTGCCTCAATAGAATTTCAAAATATAAATATGAGTTTTTGATACTCTATTTACAATCTCTGAAATCTTATTTGAAGATGTTGCATGTTATTGCTGTTATTTGACATCACATTGCCTCATTTCACTGTGGCTCTGTGTGTGCTTGTGTGCATATGTGTGGCTATTTGACTGAGAAGCATTAGTTTGTGTGTATGTGTGTGCGTGTTTGTTTGCGGTGGGTAGTTAACGAGGCGGACGTGTTTGCCTTGCTGGAGCAGTGTGTTGTGTCTGAGGGCCCTATCAGCCCTCAGCCTCAGGCATGGCTGCAGGGCCTGGGGCGTACCGCCAGCACAGATGAGTTTGTTAGTGTAATTAAGGCTCATAGTGCCTCGTATGCCGGAACTAGACAAACACACACACGACACAAACACACTCAAACACACACTCTTTTACTTGAGGAGTAGCTCCTTTTCGTCTACCACGGCACATCGATTCACAGGCCTCATTAGTGCAGCACACTGTATTGTTATAGTGATGGAGCTCTCAGCATTAAAACAGCCAAATTAGTGTGTGTGTGTGTGTGGGGGTGGGTTTCTATCTCTTTTCACACATTGGGCACCCTCCTGTTGGCCGATAGCCCTGAAAAGTAGCTTTTAGCTGCAGGCGCATCATGATTTATTTGAAATTGCTGGGCCCTTGAGCTGTTGATAATTTGAAAGCCATTTCATTTATTTGTATTACTATTTCTCTTGCCTACTTTATGAAGCCAACTTTGTCATGTGCTCATGTGCTTGGCGTATGCACTCAGTATCGCTCGGTATTTTTCTGTATGCCTTTAAAAATCTTTTTGCCATGGGACCAAGGTTCCCCTGTGCAATGGAGAATAAGTGGTTAGTTCAGTAAAATGGGTTTGACAGGACATTACTGTACGTACTTGATGTATAGGATAAGGAGTGCTGTTGCAGTTAGAGCAGCTGTAGACACACAAATACTGGATGACTTTTTCAAAACACATATTTATTGCAAATGTATGTGGTAGCATTTTCATAAATAAACATTTAAATTAGTAATAGATTAATTTATTGAAGAGTTTGTGGCAGCTGAATAAAATGTGCTATGTGTATTCATTACAAATTGTTCTCACTGTAGGACTACAAGCCAGATGAGGATCCCTCCATATTCAAGTCAGTTAAGACGGGCAGAGGACCTCTTGGGCCGTCCTGGAAGGTAAGGCTCTTGTGAGCTGTGGAAATTAGATTTATCACATTCACACACAAATGGCAATTAATGCCACACAATTCAACCCACTTTTGACTATTTGTACCAAACTATTAGGTCAACGTCATTCACACAAGTCCCGGTTCTGACCTTGGATAATTCTAAGCAGTTCCTCATAATTAAAAATGGTTTCTGCTGTGTGTTTATTTTGAAAGTTCAGCATGGCTGCTGTAACCTTCCAGTTAAACAGAATTTCCAAGACACTGACGAACTAAGCTTGGTCATAGTAAAATGGAAAGAATAGGTCTGGAGCAGACTGTCCTCCCCACAGAGAGAACTGTGCCAACTCTGAAGAAGCTACAGGGTTCAATGGCGGGGATGGGAGACACCGTGCATACAACAGTTGTTGGAGAAACCCACAACAAACAAAAAGCCACAAAACATGTGACATTTTGGCTAGTGTTGCCAGAAGGTATGTGGGAGACTTAAAGGCAGAAGGAGAAAGTTCAGCAGTCTGAGACCAAAGATTGAGCTTTGTGTGTGGTGTTTGCTAGTGGCAGCTGTGGGTATGCTACTCTGCACCAGGTCTCACAAATTTTATGAAGATAGCAGGTAAAATTAATGAAAAAAGGGAAATCCTTGAGGAAAGCCTTCTGCACTCTGCAAGAGAACTGCTGCTTGCGAGAGGATACATTTTCCAGCAAGACAACAACCCCAAAACTAAGCCAAAGCTACTCAGGAAATGCCTAAAAACAACAATGTTCATGTCCTGGAGTTACAGAGTCCAGACCTCAATCCAATCAAGAATTTGTGGCTGGACTTGAAAAATGCTTTTCACTCATGGTCCCTATGTAACTTGACAGAAATAATGCAGTTATTGAAAGCAGTAAGGAGATAAATTACAGTGTCCAGATGTGCAAAGCTTAGGCAACCCTATTCACATAGACTCAAGGTTGTAGACTTGAACTTGCACGGTTATTTTGTGCCTTTTTTTAAAAAAAATTTTATTTCATTTAGACTAATTTGTCAATTCGTTTTCACATAGACTTGAGCACCATCGCCTGTAATAATCCAAATAGCTCTGAGTGCACAGAGCTGGTGGAAGGCTAGAGTGGTGTCTGCAGCACTGTAAGGCTGCAATGTGATGAAGACAAATCACCTCTTTCTCGGCTCTAATTGGATGTAATAGAAAATTCAAGTCAGTGGGTCAGATAAAGGTTCTACCCTGAGCTCCATCTGCCAGACTTGGTGTGTGACAGAAGATGAAGACAGAAATGGGGGGAAAAGACTGTGTATGGACATTGATACTAAATTTGACAAGCAGCAATTCTGAATAAGGACTGATGTACTTTTGATAGGAAGTAATAAGTCAATAAGATGTCGCTCATCCACACAGAGAAACTTTGTCAGGAGTTTCGCTGCTTTCCCCTGTAAACCTTGTCGTAACCCACAGCCTCACAAATGGGTCCTGCTCACTGTTGGAGCGCTGAGAATTTCTGTTCTGCAGTGGAGCCCTCAAAGTTCACCATGGGAAACTTTCCTCTGCTTCAAGAATTTTCGCAGAACAAAGGCAGCCAAACAGCTTTTTAAAAAGTATGAATAAAGAAGCACAACTTTTTATTTTGTGTTTTTAATTAGATCACTTTCCCGTCCGCTGTGGACATGGGAAAAAGACTGTTTTTGAAAAGGTAAAAAAAAAAAGAAAAAGTAGTTATGCGACAACAGAGGCACAATTTCTGCCAGCTTCTCAGAGCAATAAAACTCTTGTCTATCTCTGCATGCACACATGCTTGCATATCAGTACCCTTTGTATTTCTGAAAACTTCTGCTCCTTTGAGTGGGGCACAGAGAGGGAAAGAAGAAATGTCACCGTAAATGTTTTGATGTAGAATCCGTTTCATGTGAAGTTCTCCTTTAGCGATGACAACTTTTCTAAACCCACTGCAAATTTAGAAATGTTTCTCATTTCCCCTCTCTCGCTCTCCTCCATGATCGTAGCATCAAACGGCAGTGGGATGAGGGTGATTGAGGCGGGTCTGTGGCATTTTCTCTTGGAATGCCGAGCCAGAATGAAGTGATTAATTAAACAGGTGTTCTCGGAGGGAGAGTTTGTGTGTTCTGGGGGCGAGCAGGTCCTAGGTGTTAATAATGTAACCAGCTTTGCACCGCGACGCCCTTATCGCTTCGCAAGCACCGTTTTATCTGCCTTCCATGGCCACAAAGGCATGCCTGTTGGGAACGGTGTCGCTGTCAGGGCGGAGGCAGAGAAATGGTCCCTTCATCTGGAGTTTATCCACTTTGCTCTGCCCCAACCCCCCCCCCCCCCCCCCCCTCCCCCCCCCCCCCCCTCCTTTTCTTCTCTTCAGAGGGAGGCAGAGTGCAAGCAGCAGATGGATTTAGAAAGTGTGTTGGAGATTAGGGTGCTTTTATCTGTGCAGAGCACATCTTCATATTGATAATTATTTCAGCAAGCTCCATACCCAAAGCATTATGTATTAATGATTTTTAGTTTTGAAAGCAGCCACGATTAGTCTAAAATAATATTCTCTCAGCCTTCTGCTGTTTTTACGATTATTTTCTCATTGGAAAGTTTCTGTCAAGTTTTTGCCGTTATTTCTTCTGATACTTTAAAAAAGTGGTGGTTTGTAAGTCTTGTCATTGTTTTGCTGTGCTGTTCTTCTCTCAACAGAGAGAGCTGGTTAGTAAGACTGACTGCCCAAGGATGTGCGCCTACAAACTGGTCACAGTCAAGTTCAAGTGGTGGGGCCTGCAGACCAAAGTAGAGAACTTCATCCATGAGGTTAGAGTGACATGTTTACACTTCACGCGGCCCATTTATTTTGGCTCATGAGATGTATTCAGGGAGTGCTTCCATTTGCAAAAGCAATTCACTGCCTCTTGACTCTCTGACCAATATTACTGCTTGGTCATAATTCAGTATTATTGTCTTTTGACAAAGTAAATGTATCATGATGATATAATAGTATTGTATTTGAACAAAGAAACATATTACACATCATTGTGAATATTGAAATGTAATCTTTTCTTTGTCATCATATATCTTTGAAAAATAGTCTTATCAATAATGTGATGACTTCAGGCATATCACCCAGCCTTAATAAAGACTACATCTGTCTCCCCAGCAAGAGAAGAGGATCTTCACTAACTTTCACCGCCAGCTCTTCTGTTGGATCGATAAGTGGGTGGAGCTGACTATGGATGATATCCGGCGGATGGAGGCAGAGACACAGAGAGAGTTGGACGAAGTGAGTATATGAATAAAAATTATCCACAATTAAAGATAAACCTTGTACATATTGGTCATTGTTGGGCTTTGTGCAGGGAACTGTCTCCAGTCTCAGGAGTGTACAGGCTCTGTCATTTCTTTCCTAATATTTGCCAGAGCTGCAGATGAACCAGTGTGACATTGCATCTACTGAGTCTGTCTTTTATAGAATGAATATTCATATTGCCATTTTATCTGCTCTTTGCAATTGCACATGATTAGCTTTCTCCACTAAAAATGTATCTTTTAATCCTTTTTAAAATATGTGGAATTTATGTTTAAAACCATAACTTTGTATTTTTTTTTTTTTTGTATTTCTTGTATTGCCAATTTTATCACCAATATATCATGTGGATGTATTTTTGTTTTATGCTTTGCACTTTCTGCTGTTCACTTTTCTGTGGATAACAGAAAGTAGATATTTGATGTTTATTAAAAAAAACAACTAAGATGACTGTATTTCTAGCTTCCCAAAGAGGAACATAACAATTCAGCTTTTCTGTTAACATTTCACACTACAAATATTACTTCCTTGACCCGCATTGTATTTCAGAATAAATCTTGGAAACTGAAAGAAACAAACTTACCATTTTATAAAAACATTTGTTTTTGTTACCTAGTCCCAGCTGCCCCCACAGGCTTCCTCATTCCTCATTCTCATTCTGTGATCTACTGTATTTTATTTTTGTCCAGATGCGTAAGAAGGGCTCTGTGAGAGGTACAAAGGCTGCAGAGGAGTAGCCAGGCCAGGTGTATGTCTGAGTGTTGCTTTGTAAGTTCTTACTGGTAAAGGCCAGTCTCTTAGATGCTGCCTTTGCTCCTTGTGGGGTTTCTGTGTTGCTGCTCTCACTCTGTACTTCGGTGTTGTGAAAGATCTTTTAATCCACTATGTCTATATGTGCACATGTGTGTAACCCCATAGCTCACTCTGAATTAGTGTATACCACCAGATCACTGAGAAATATGACGTATGTGTTAGGTTGTTCAGTATTTTGCTGACACAGTGAAAATGGCTTGCATGAGTGAGTGTTGTGTATATGTCTACATTTGTGTATGGAAGTGCCTTGTTCTCTGGATATATCCAGACATCTGGGCAAACTTCTCAGAATCACACATGCTATTTTTTAAGAGGTGGCCAGTAGTTAAAAACACACACAAGGCCTGCTCAAGACTAGTAACTGCAATCCAGAACCTCCCCATAGAGAAATACAAGGCAGAGAAGGAAAATGTTCTTCTCTCTTTTAAATCACAGGCTTTAATTTCTGTGAATCACATTCTTTGTAAAGCCTTACCACTGGTTTGCTCTTGGAACTACTCTAAATATCAGTCTGGGAGCTTTTGGCCGTACAAGGAGAAAAAGGGAGGAATCCGGGCTGGACTGGCCAAAGTGGGACAGGCTCAAACATTCCTGGCTTACTACCAACATACAGCATTTTGTGCTCACCCCCACCCCCCACCCCCCCTCCACCAGCCTCACATCTCGCCCCAATTCAGCATGTGTTTCCCATTTTCCCTTGGAGTAAGTAAACAGGCGGGTGCCATCAAAGAGGGCTGCGGTGAGAAGGCCGACGAGGCCTGAACCTCTGGGCTCACGGGTTAGCAGGGTCACAGTTGGACTGGATGGGACGGCACGGGGTGATGGTGGCCAAAGCCTACGTACAGACACCACCATCTGGGTTGTTGACAACACTGCAGTGTGTCAATGAGAAACTCCACGTTATAGAGACGATGCACCAGCAGTCGTGTCTGCCTTTTTTTTTGGTGTAGAGTGTCTGTGTGGGTTGGGGGGGGGGGCTTCAAGATGGCTCCTTTTTTCCTCATTAACATACAAATGGAATTCTGCAGTTGAGAAGGAGTCTGTGCTGTGATTGAGAAAAAAGGGAGGGAGGATGGGGAAAAAGGATGGAGAAGTAGGAGGGTGAATCCTCATGCCATTTCATCAGATCTGTCTATTCCTCTGTTTAGTGCCACTGTTAGTTTGAACTGTTCCATTAAGGTGTTCGGCTATCAGATTCTAACACTAATTGACTTTCCAAAGCCATCAGCCTCAGGGTGGGAGAATCTGAAAGCGATGCTTTTATCTACCTAGAGGACAAACAAGGGGCTTGATAAGACTGTTGCAGCAGATTTTAAGGCAAGGCTAAAGATTTTAGTTAGAAATTTTGTTGTATTTTAATGGTTTGTAATGCAAGAAGTAAAACTTAGTCATGTTTAATGATTAGAGATGAATCTAGACCCTTTGCACCAAAACTAGCAAACATTCGTGAAGGCTTCCACTGAATGCAAGCATCCACTGAACCTGCCCTCACCTGTTAAGCTTGTATAAATCTAACGTGTCTCATTTCCCTCCTCTTCCCCACAGCTTCGCAAAAAGGGTGAAGTCCGAGGAACCAGTGCTGCAGACGAATGAAAAGGCAACGGATTTTAAACACCCACGATGACAACAGCGATGGTCCTTCGGTGCCACTTTTTACCTTAACTGATTCAGGCTGTGGAGGATGGGGCACTGCTACCTGCAATCAATAGAGCGGATCCCTGACTTGCACCCAATCATAGACATTCTATCCACTGAGGAATTGATTTCTAGAAACCAACACGATCCTAGCTGATAAGACTCTGGTTAATTTTGATCTCCTGAGCAGAGGAAGGCCAGGTATCGGCATCATGTTATTGACAAGACGAAGCCTTCTGGAGCGATATGAAGAGGAGCTGCTTCCAATAGAGAGAATTTTTACAAAAGCAAATTCATTGGTTTGATTCAACAGTGGCAGGTGTTGGACCAAATATTTCCTCTGTATTATTTCAGTTTTCCTTTTTTATTTTCTTTCTTTTGTTAATGTTACCCTCCAAAACATTCCTATCAAGATGATGCCCTGTCTGACCTCCCTGTCTCCCTCCTTGGTTTTAACTGTACATACCGGCTCAGTGGTTTGCATTCCCTGGCATGAGTGTGTCTGTTTGTCATACTCATGTTCCTTCCTGCCACAGCCTCCATTAAGAGATTACTAACACCCTTGGCGCCTTGGCCCATTGTAATCCTTCCCCCATCACCCCACCTTACCCAAAGCACTGCATCTTATTAGCACTGACAATCATGCCCGTACAGGTATTCGCTCTAACTCCCGTACAGATGTAATAGAAACCCACACATGCATATGACACATATACATTGAGAACATGAGGATAAACATGTGAATTCATTCTCACACATACACACACACACTTGCAGGTGTGGATGCTTTTGCGGTGACTGATCACTTAAAAGCTCAAGCTGGGCAGATCCATGCAAGCTTGTTCAGCTAAAGGATGTTACTTTGGAAGTGTTTACAGCTCTCACTGTTTTTTTTTTTTTTTGTTTTTTTTTTCTCCCCTCCTCTTTCTCCTCTTTCTCTTCTCCCCACACACTCCCTATTCTGAAGACATTCACACATAACATACAACACAGCATTCACCTCCCTAACAGATGTCCCCAGAGAAACTGCACTGAAAAACAGCCACAGATGGTGCTACACCCCTCCGGCCTCTGTCACAAGCCAAACTGCACCGCACTGCTTGTCCCGCCTCGCCCAGCCCACCCCAGAGGCCCGTCTCACTCATCTGGTTCTCCAAAGTTCTCCGTCTCCAAAAGGCCTCTTCTTCTGCTTCATTCTAGGTGTGTTTACAGATTCATAACTGCCTTATCAGTGCCCAGTCAACACCAGCACCATACACTGCTTGCCTTAATCTCCTTACCCTTATATCTATTGGACCTATTATACCTATTGCATCTCTGCTGCCAGCTATTGCTCTAGCTACCTCCCTTGTTTCTGACTGACAACTTTCCTGACGCCTAAACATTAGCACTGGCGATTAGCTGCTGCTTGTTAGGAGTAAGTCTTGGCAGACAACTTGATGAGCAAAGTTGTTTTGTGATGACTCTTTGTTTTCTTCAGGGTGTAGAATTGCATGTGATTCCCTTGTATGTTTTCTGATACGTGTCAAAGCCTCAAGCAAGTGCCATTCCTTCAGCAAGCAAAACTTTGTGCATCATGACCGTAACAGCCAGCGTGCACTGTTCCTGCTGCAAAGGGCTGCACATTTACATCTCTGCCTCAGACCAGCCATTTGATGGATACGCCATCTTCATGACACTTTCAACTCCATAGTGCACTTTCTCCCCATAGGCTTCAGAATCATGTGGCACTGGCCTACAGTGTTGATCATCACTTGTGTTACATACATGTACAGTACAAGTGGTTTCCTCATCTGATTCTTACTGGTCTTCTTTGAGTGTTAGTGTTTTGTTTTTTTTCTGGTGTGTCATTGTCTTAAATTGTGCAACAGGAATTATGGATTTATTTTTAGAGATCTATTTTCCACATTTTTAAGACGCTGATATAATGAAATCTTCTGAGTTCATATATTCTAATGTTTTTATTTTCAGTCAGTCTCATGAGGGAACGTGATCACTTCCTCAGTAATGGGTTATTGGCTTGTCCAAAGAGCGTAAATGGATTTCTGATATGTTTACATGTATTCTGCGATTGTAGGTTGTTTTTGTTTTTTTTCTAATAGGAAAAATTGGAAGCAAATTTCTGAGGCAACATTTTTCAAAACAACAAAATCTTCTCAGGTGAACAATACCATACAAGGATCTTTTTGATATCGTTGCTCATCAAAACCATTGACTTCCTTTCACCATTTCCTTTTCTGCGGGAAATACGGTGTTAGTTTCAGTATGATGGGAGGTGGTTGTGATACAGTCTGGTCCATTTTACTCCAGTATATGAGACAGCCAGTTGATCTTTGTAACTGTACTGAGATTGTGTGCGTGTGTTTTTCAAAGTGCGAAAAAAAAAAATTGTCTTCAGTGTAATCAATGTTTCCAAGTCTATCTTAATGATTCCTGCTGTCTGTTGAATAGAGAACCCAGTGGCTAAAGAGAATAACGTAAATCAATGGTTTCAGTTTGCCATCTGTCAAGACAGTGACATAGGGGAGAGGAAGTATTCACAAAGCAACTGTACAGTCTTATCCTAATTTATGAAATCTGCAACTGTTTAATTTCTGGACCGCTTGCTTTTAAATGTTTCTGATCGGCTTTTGAAATTCAGGGGACACGGTAGTGAATGTATGACATTTTGTGCCTTTTCTTTCTGTAGATCTTTGTGTGCCATTAAGTCTTCATATTGTATCTAAATATCAAATAAATTTTGTCTGGAAAATAATGTCCAGATTGTGCTCATGTCTGATTGGATGCAGGTGCTTGTTGGAGACTTGGGGCCCAGAGGGGGAATGTGTTCAGACTTTTTTTTTTTTTTTCTTTCTAACTTTTGCATTTATATTTCCAGACCAGTGGATGTGCTTGTAGATTGGCTGAAGAGATGTCTATTTCTCCCCTCGTAAAAACCTCAGACCTGCTAATGGCAATAGCAAGCACACAGATGGCCAGCTTGGGATGCAGTCTTCACAACATATCCAGCTTTTAAACAGCTGTCTACTCAGTCTAAGTCACCATCTTTTGAATAATACACAATAACAGATTTTGATTGAAGATTGAAGATGTGGGTTGAGCTTGAATTAATTTGGAGGGCTGAAGATTGAAAGTATTGGCTCTCTACTGTAAAATGCACATCAGATAAGGTAAACATTCCCTCAGTGGAGTTGCTGTTGACTCCAGCATGGACTAGACTTTCAGTGACCCGCAGGTCAGAAGAGTCGCACAATAACAGCGGAATCCGTGCTAAAGAGCAGGAAGAGCCGCCAGTCTGCCGGCTGAGATATCCGCCTTTTTTATTGTTTGTGGAGGAATGGTCACATGTGCCTGCTGCAAGGAAACCAGTCATATCTGCCCCAGAACAAGCAAATAATGCTGTTTCTAAAAGGGGAGATGGGCAGAGTCGCCCACACACCTCCTGTTAAGTGGCAGCTCACAGTAGTCTACAGTAGGCATGTATCCATCCATCCATGTGTCTCGCTCGCAGAGAAGATGAAGGGACATGTCATGAGTGAGCCCCTGTCGTTTAAATAGATGAGGCAACAGATGAAGAGTAGAAATGAATCTCAAATGGAGGCTCAAGACTTGACACGGGCATGTTGCCGAAGAAAGACTTGATGTTCAGAGCTAAAAACACTTTGTGATAGCCAGCACGGCCGGCTTCATTGCTGCAAGTCATAAGCAGAATTCACAATGTTCTTAAATGTGTCAAAATGGATTGTAAAGGCCGAGACTACGCAGGAGAAAAAGCTGCAGCAGTGTTTGAGTCACCACATGGCTGCATTTCCTGCCACAAGACAACACACCGGGGGTGAGAGCTTCTGTTTCTGGAGGAAGTGGCACAGTGCAGATTAAACTCAGTTTGGACCGGCCCTGCCATGTTTGTGTATGTGACCTTCCGCTGGGGCCACATTTGCTCGGGGGCCGCAGGTTTTCTTGGACAGGAAAGTTATTTCTGGATTTCATGGGTTGGCAGTGATGTCACGAGTGTTTCCTCATCCTCCGAGCTCGGGTCAAGTTTAACCCCAGTGATTCTCCTGAGTCTTTCCTGTTGTTCTGAGAGAGGTGGAAGAGGTGTGGAGCCAACTGGAGAGGCGGGGGTGGGGGGGGGCGGGGGCGGTGTCTGTCGCATCCCTCCCCTTCATACAATGGCACTTCTCTGGATGACAGATGCTGTTTAACCCGCCCTGACCCGGGGAGTTGTGATGGCTCAGCTGACTGACAGGCTCATGGAGGACACACAGAGGCTCTGCACCACACTGCCCCAACTGCACAGGATGACGACCTCCCCCCCCCCCCAACAAGGGAAGGAACTGTCTCTTTGGGCAACCCCCACAGTAATATATGTCTATAGGAGGAAAAGCTTAACACCATGAATTAAGAGTAGAGAGGGGCATCCACTTCTGCTATCTTGTCCTATTGAGTAAAATATTGAGACAAATTGAGTGCTAAATCACTGCAGAGAAGTGTGGTATTGTGACAGTGCTTGAAAGCCTGTAGACTGTCCATTGTCATGACGTCGCCTGAGCTGCAGCTCTGAGCTGCATTTATCATCACTGGGGACTCAGGGGGAAAGAGACCATGCCATCGGTTTGTCATACTTAACTTGTCTGTCTCCATTTGAGAGGACTGTAGACAGAGCTAGCAGGAACTGTATCACAGGGGTATTAGTATTACAGTCGGATAGAACAATATCTTGATTTTTTTTTTTTTCTGCTGTTGAACTGCAGAATACTTGTTTCTAGTGCTGTTAATGGGATTTTGTGATACACCAGTCCTTTTATCGGTTGAGAAGTGAACATGAATTGTGCTATTTCTAAGGGGCTTCACAGAGCAGTGATGGCAGACACAGCTGAAACAGTTTGATATGCACACACTTTTGTGTTTGTCTCTAATGATGCTGCATCGAGCTGGCTCTCAGATATGGAGGCGGTCCTCCAGCAAGGTGATACTGAGACAGTGTGATCTTTTTTAGCAACACACCACACAAGCAACAGCAGCCTTCAGAACGTCTCAGCAACTCAACATGCTTCTCCTTCCCTCTCTAGAAGACAGGTACTTTACACCATGTCTCCTTCAAAACACAATCACTGTCTATCCCTGCCTCCTCGCTCAGAGCTGCTGTCCTCTCAGCTGCAAGAAGTGCATATCCACACCTCCAAAGTTCCAAATATACACACTTCCCAGCACCTTTCAGTGCCTTGTCCTGACCTGTTTCCAGCCTCACCCTTGACATACAGCCTTCCCCTCAAGCTGCAGGGCTGGGTATATTGTTTGCCTCTGTAAGCCAGCAGTTGTGGCACACAGAGCTGCTTATTTCTTTACACACAGCTTAGCTAAAATTACCATCTCATGGAGGCTACTCCATGCATTAGCTGAAACACCCACAACACGAAAATGAAGTGTACAATACCTGACTATATCTGCAGATCTAATTTTTATCGGGAAAAATCATACACATACATCATAGTATTCTTTCCCATTTACCTCAACCAGAAGAAAAGGAAACTAATGCTGGTTCCCAGAGGCTTCCCTTAAAATAACAGGACTGATTTAGTGGGGTTGAAAAATCATTTTTTTTTTTTTTTTTCAAAATAAAACTGTACTGCTTTAGTGAAAATTTATATTTTTACTATCTTTGATAAAGGATTAGCAGTAAATTATTCGATATGTATAATGTAAATATATATTAAGTATATAAACCACAGTGTAATTTGTTGCTTTATACTTATATTTGCATTTAAATTTAGTCTTTACAGTATATACTAGTTCAGAGCTATAACCTCGTATTATGTAAAACTATTTTCTGAAAGCTTCAGCATCAAAGTGGCCAATTATCCGCCACTCTCACTGACGCCAGCCGCTAGGTGGCACTGTGTCTGTTTGGTAAAAGTCCTCTTGGTTCTCCCCCCTCCCATCCCTCCACCCCACCTAAAGGTACAGAGCTGTCTGACAGCAAATTCTCTAAATGCCCACTGTCCACAATGTCGGAAAGATATAATATAGAGTTCTCCTTTCACCAAAGAAAACATCCATGGTGGTGAATGAAAGTACATTTTAATCCCACATGTTTCCTTTATTTCAAATAATTACACAGTTCTCTTAATCTTAGGAGGGAAAGACACCCCCTCACATACACACACAATCCTGGATCCATTGTAGACTAAAGCGCATTTGGAATATTTTTAAATTGGCTACATATCTGTCTCTTTTTTTTTTTTTTTTTAAAGTGGTTATAAAATCCGCACAGGAAAATGAATATGAACTCGGCCATGTCAAAATTCACGAGAAGAGCAAGAGCCAAGGTATCCCAAAAATTCGCTAGGGATTAAATACATACACTTAAAGACCTACACACAAAGACAGTCTGATATGAGAGCTACAGACAATGTTAAAACGCATTCTGAATTACATAACAGTACATAAAACACATACCTATGAAAAAGTATAGGCTATCATAAAATTAAAATGTATCAGAAAGTGGGTTACTAGTCTTAATCGAATACAATTAGGAAGTTAATTAGTGTCATACACACAGTATTTAGGCTGACTTTGTTATATTGGAACCTTTGTGTCTCAAACTTACATAAACATGAAAATAGGCTCTTTTCTATTATTTCATGTCTAATCTTTGGTTACAGCTCCATTTAACCTTACACACATAATCTTGGCTAATATTACCCAGGCCTACAGTTAATTAATTTATCAAGTTAATTATTCTAATTTGGCCGTGCAAAATGTTCTATTTTACAGACTATAATACTAAGAGAATGCTATTGATTATCGGGAACCGAGGCTCAATATCATCCACATGATTTAGTTCAGATGGTCTTTTAAGGAGGATTTTTCCCTTTGGGACGTATAGGTTCACACTCAAAGACAGGGGCAGGTTTGATTGGTCACAGGGGTGTGATGACCACACTTTATGATATCAGTCTAATTTATACCTTCATCCCAGCATCAATATCAGCTTTAGATATATTTAGGCTACATTTCTGATAGGACAGGGAGTCATTTCTCAGTCAGCACGTGCTATAGGTCAACCTAATGAGGCCAGGATGGGACGATTTCACTATTCAGCATTGATTGTGAGTGAGGTCTCACATTAAAAGCTGTGGCCTGTTCGTCCAAAAAAAAATCGCTTACGCATGAGAGCAAGTCTAACATCCGGCTCGTGACCTCAGCGTTGGTGAGTGACACCGATTCATCTGACGTGACCAAGTTATAAACACAAACAACTAGTTGATCATCTAGTCGTTCAAGCTTGTTAGTGATTTAACTGTATGACGATATGTCTGTTTTCCATCGCATATTGCATTGTGTGTTGTTGAACACATGTTGCAATGGAGATGACACGGGTCCACTGAAGTTCTTGTCACTGCATGGATCAGTGCAAGGGCGAGAAAAAGTTTGTTCATATGTGAAGAGATCTAAACTACATGAAAAAAACAAAGTGCAGAATTTCACTTGGAGCACTGTTCTAGAGGATATGAGAGCTGCAGGAGTGTTTCCTCACCTAGGCGGTTGTAGACAAAAAAATCAGTGGTATAATGAACAAAGAGGTTAATGCGATCCCTCCGGAACAGAAATATTTTTATGTGCGAGACAGCATCCAGATCAAATCTGATGGCTGGTTTTATTGTGAAAATACTGCGCTATCTGTTTAGGTCAAAACATTACATTTTAAGTGAAATCCATTTTTATGATCTGATTTACACTGAAGCGTTTACAATCTCATTCAGTCTGCGGACCACCTTAAAAGCGTTTGTCCCGCCCTCGATGCTTTCTTTGGCCGCTCTGATTGGCTGAGGCCTCATGCATGGAAGTGGCTGCAGAAATGCAAAACTTGTTGCTGGCTCCTCTGGACGCGTTGATCTCACACAGCGCCAAGCGGCAGAGCGGAGTGTGAGTGTATCAGTGAATCGCTCAGACCACAGCAGACAAGACTCGGTAAAAAAAAAAAAAACGGAGGGACGCACATTAGGAACGAGACGCGCTGGAAAGGACTTAACGGCACGGCGCTTCGCTGCAAGGCGCATGACCGGCAGCGGGTGAAGGATGCTGTCAAGCCGCTCCGTCGTGGTGGAGTGCGGGTAGTGCACGCCGCGCTGCTCCGGGTCCAGGTCGCGTAAACGGACGCTCCGGTTCTCCGGCGCCTGGGTTGGAGAACCGTGTTTGTGGACTTTTCCGTCACACTGGACTTCTAGCCTCACGCCTGCTCAGCAATTGCCGAGATTTTTGAGGGAGATCGGTGGGCAGTATATTTATTTAAAGAAAGATTTTTCCCCTCATAGCCACAGAGGTAGTTTGAACTACACGGCTCCAGTTGGACTTTTCCCCGTGTTTCCAGTATGGGACCCTCTACAAAAAGTCGCTCTGGGACATTTGACATTGGACTGGAATAATGAATTAGCTGACAGAAATTGTCATATTCCCTGTTCGATCGCTCCAGTTCTTCATCGCTCTCCTTTTTATTTTGTTAGCGAGATGTTTCGTGTCGTGTTCGCCCTGAAGAAATGCGCACAGAAAAACTTTGGAATATGATAAATCGCTCCTGCAGCAAGTTAAATAGCACTGTTTTGTATTTGTCTGCTTAATCAAAGACAAAAAGAAGAGCAGTCAAGTGCACGCGCAAAATCCAGGACAGGGACACAGTTTACGTGCGTATTTGGACACAGTCTGTCCCCTCTCTCCTCCGCGTCCTTGGAGAAGTTGAAAAACAAAAACAATTGATCCACAACAATGAGAACTTATCCGGTGAGTTTCAGCATTTAAAGTAGATAGAGTAGTTTGTTCAGCAGTGTTATACAAACATTTGAATCGTTTCTTCTATATCCTTTTTTTTTTCTTTTTGCTTTTGGGGACAGACGGAAAAACTGGCAAACTGGCCGTCATGTGGGATTGATTGCAAGGGAGTATGTTTGGGCTGGAGCAGTTTGGTTCTCAGATTAATAGCAGAAACCCTGGCCAGTCAGAGAGAAACATAAACCAACCTAGATTGAACATGGGCTCCCATTATAAAAGCCCAGGTTTTCATGCTGGAGGCCCGCCGGGAGCCGTGGAACCCGGCATGGGCCCTCTGAGCGAGCCGCAAATGCTCGGGCTCAATATGAACATGAACGGAGAGCAGTACGGGGGCTTTCACCCGCGGGGCCACTCGGACATGCATGCGGGCGGCGGACTTCAGCAGCAGCAGCAGCAGCAGCAAGGACCCATGCATGGATTTTTTAACAACCAGCAACCTCATCAAGGACACCCCCACGGCCATCAACCTCACCCCCACCAACATCACCCTCATTTCAGTGGGAATTTTGGCGGCCCGGAGCCAGGGTCATCATGCCTGCATGGTGGCAGGCTAATGGGCTACAACAACAATGGCATGGGACCACAGCAGGGCTTTGGAGAAGGATTTGATCCTCTCGCTGAGGGACAGGCAGGGGATGGCTTTCCCCAGCAGCAGCAGCAGCAGCAGCAGCGGCCTGGTAATATGCCTGACTTTCAACATCACGGGCCTCCCAGTGGCAGCCACGCTGTCCCTGCCCCCTGTCTACCCCTTGACCAGTCGCCTAACAGAGCAGCATCCTTCCATGGCCTCCCTTCCTCTTCATCCTCCTCCTCTGAGTCTCATGGGCTGGAGCCTCGGCGGATGCCAAACCAGGGAGCTGTAGAGGGATTAGAGTATAACTTCCCCAGTGAGCCACCATCTGGACATTTTGATGTACCTGTTTTTTCCCCATCAGAATCAGAATCTCAGTTACCACATTTTGGGCCAGGAAGGCCAGTTCCCAGCGGAAATTTCCCAGGGAACCCTGGCATGCCACGGACACCAGGTATGCAGGGCATCTCTAAGGGACACCAGCCACCACCACAGCCCCAGCAGCCTCAGCATGGAGTGTTTTTTGAGCGGTTTGGAAATGGCCGGAAGGTGCCCGTGGGAATGGAGCCGGGGGTCAATGCGAGGCATCCTCTCATGCAGCAGCAACAACAGGCTAGCTTGATAGCCAGACAGAACTCATGCCCCCCTGGCCTCCCCCGACCCCCTCAGGCTGAGCCCGGCTCTACTAACCCTAACATTCTGGACGGAGGGGTCATGATGCCTGGCCAACACAACCAGTTTGAATATCCCATTCACAGACTGGAAAATAGGGGTCTGCACCCCTATGGGGACCCCATGTTTAATATGCAACAGCCAGCTCCTCCTCCCTCTCAACAGCCTCCAAATCAGAGGCTGCAACACTTTGACTCTCCTTATATGAACATGGCGAAAAGGCCTAGATTTGACTTTCCTAATGCGCATGGGGGTGAAGGCTGGTGTGGTGGTATGGATAACCACCTCTCTCCCTCTGCCTACCCCGGCCTGCCTGGAGAGTTCACCCCACCTGTGAGTGAAGGTTTCCCACCAGGTCCCCTGCAGCATCCGGGGCCTGAGCAGCAGTCTCTGCAGCAGCGCCAGAACGCAGCAATGATGATAAAACAGATGGCCTCTCGCAACCAGCAGCAGAGGATGAGACAGCCCAGTCTGCAGCAGCTGGGTCACCACGGCGATGTACCTCCTGGCCCAATGGCTCACGGAGGCCCAGTCGGGAGCATGCCTCAGCCCAACTTTGACAGGGAGAATGGTGGCAGGATGCCCAACATTGATGGACAAAATCCTCATGTCACTCAGGAGAACTCCTGGTTCCAGGGGTCCCACCCACCGGGGGAGATGATGTCACGGCGTATGGGTGGAGCGGGTAATGAATCGGGGCCCCATGACATGGGGCTACAGCAGAACGGGGCTGGGATGATGTTTAGGCCAGGCATGGGCATGCAGGAGCCCATGAGAATACCAGGAGATGGGCATGTGCAGGCTCTCCACTCTCCGGGCATGCACTCACAGTTCAGCGGCAACATGGGCAACCTCTCACAAATGCAGTCTCCAGGAGCAGGAACAGGGCATCCGAATGCACCAGCAGAGAGGCGGCCAGCTGACTTCCCTGCACCTCCAATGGGAGCACAGCCAACGTTTCCCTATGGAGGGGCTAACCGTCAGGGGCCAGCCCACAGCGCTCCCCAGGGGGTGAGCACCTCACCGGGGAGCTACCCTCCTCAGTCTGAGTTCCCCTCAGGCCAGCGGTCGTCTGTTAGTAAGCTTGGAGCTCTGTCCCTCGGGAACTTCAGCAAAACCAGCACTAAAGACAGTGTTTTCGGCCAGAGCTGTCTGGCGGCCCTTTCCACGGCCTGCCAGAACATGATCGCTAGCCTAGGGGCCCCCAATCTTAACGTAACATTCAACAAGAAGAACCAAAATGAGGGCAAGCGAAAACTGAGTCAGACAGAGCAGGACATTAATAGCAGCACATCTAATGGGACTGGCAGTGCTGGTCCTGAATATTTTCAGAGCAGCACTTCCCAGAACAGCCAGATGCCTGGCACCGGGAATAGCAACTCTAAGCCTGCAAGTCAAAGCCAGACGGTGCAGGGGGAAGCCAGTGCCCTCTCCCCAAATTACAACATGGACGCTACCCCATGCAGTGAGGGGAAGGCAACAACAGGGAGTGGGAGAGGGAGAGGGAGGAGAAAAAGAGACAGTGGACATGTGAGCCCTGGAATTTTTTTTTCCTCTGACAATGGTAACCCTGTTGTAAGTCCAGGCCAGCAGACCCCCTCGGCTGGCGTTGGGGAGAGGGGTGGGGGCACGCCCCATGAGAAACACCTCCAATCACCCTCTTGGGGAAAAGGAGGCGACCTAATGTTGGGGGACCAGGCTGACCTGATGTCTTCTTTGGACAGTGGCATTCAAAGTGTCGCCAAGTCTGACAGTAGCTCACCACGAGTGGACTTTCCAGACGATGTCAGCACCCACTATGGCAACGAGGATGAGGTGTCCTCCAGCTCAGATGCAGGAGGGGCCTCGGCCACCAAGCCTAACCGCAGCCCTATGATCACAGGCTCACCCAAAATGCAGAGGAGTGACCATGGGCTGATAAATGGACAGAAGCCCCTAGGCATGGGCATTAACAATCATACTACCTCGACACCAGACAGCTACGGACTGAATGCTGGTGGGGGCACAGGGGCCAGTGGGGTGAGCCACCCGGGCACTCCTGGGGTGGAGCAGGTACGCACCCCATCCAGCACCTCCGGCCAGGAAGAAATCCATCCTCTGGAGATTCTGCAGGCCCAGATCCAGCTACAGCGGCAACAATTCAGCATCTCTGAGGACCAGCCCCTGGCCATGAAGAATGGCAAAAAGAATGGCGACTGTCCCTCTCAGAACGGAGACAATGAGCTGGCGAGCTGCAGCCCGGATGCTGGGAAGGGCTCAATGGGCACTATTGACCTTGACACCCTCATGGCAGAGCAGCACGCCACCTGGTACGTGCCCAGTGACAAGGCCATGATGGATGGGTCAGAGGATGACAAGGCCATGGGACCCTGGGAAAAAAATAAGAGCCAAAACAACAGTAAAGAAGGTAATCAACTAGTCTTCATTCTTTTGGTTCTATTCTAACTACTTCTCCTTTTCTCTTTCTCTCACCCTCTGTGTCTAAAACTCACTCTCACACACATGCAACTCAGGCCACACCAACTGATCAGTGTTGCTCATAAAATTAGTATATTTTCATTCTTAAAATGCTATTTACTTTATCTGAAATGCAGCGTGACACCACAGACATAATATGTGAAATGCTTTGGTAACGCTGTTAATAAAGGACCTTATGTCCACATCGTGCGGCCAGACAGCAGCCGCCTCTGTTAACTAGTCTCTTTGAATTTACAGATTTAGGATATAGGAAGATAATTAATTTAATTCAAGGCTTTATAAAGAAAAAAAAAGACTGATGTGGTATTTTTTTCTTGTTAAATTGAGTCCGTATTGAGGAATGTAAAGAATGATTATCAGAGCGGTTTTAAATGCCATCTGACTGAACACAGGAAACCTTGTACCTTCTCTACAACGTATTTTTTTTTTATAGGTTTCTTCATTGTAGAGGCACTTCAAAAGAACAGCTCAAGAAAAGTAAACATTTCCTGTGGTTCTTTATCTCGGTTTTCAGGGTGAACAACTACATTGAGAAGATTAATAGCTTTTTGAGGATATGCGTTTGCGCAGCGGGGTTTCCCTCGCCTTGTTACGTGTTTGTTTTTGTTATTACCATGGGATAATAGTGGATTGATTTTAGATTGGCAGGGCAGGATTTCAAGGATTAAATATCATGGTGACATTATACAGCCTTTCACTTTTCGATTTATTTTCCGTAGGAAACTGTGGATTTAGAAAACTTTTAATACCATTTAGTATTTAGTTTAAAAACGTGGTTTGTCTATTGTTAAACCATTTGTGAATATTTATTGTCACTTTGAAATGATTTATTATTTTTATTATCTAACCCAGTCAGAGTAAAATATTTTTGGAATTAAAGTGAGAGTCTCTTACAAACACAGGTTTAATAAAGGGAAATGTTAAATCTTCTGGCCTAAAGGCATAGAGGCAGATTTTCTTCTAGACGGAGATATTGTTACGATCTGCAAATGTAGCTTCATACAAGCAGTTTTATCTCAATGTTTTTATGGTGGCTGTAAATCAAAATGCAGATAACTAATTTTACTGTTACGTTGTTCAGCTGCGGATTAGTATTTCCTTATATTACTTCTCCTTCTTCCTCTTCTTCTTCTTCTTCTTCTTCTAATAATAATAATAATAATAATAATAATAATAATAATAATAACAATAATAATAAATAATGATAATAATGTTTTATTGATTTTATTATTGCTTAATTATTATATTATTTTAATAATATTTTGTATGCAGCAATTATAATAGAAAACGTTTGCATTATTATGCATTATAATTGCAGAATCAGTGTAGTCGTAGGCTGTGTATCAGAATATGTCAGTTTTATACTTATTTTGTTGTTTTTTCCCTCTTGTGTTTCTTGTCTTCTTTTTTCCGTTGGCTTTATTCAAATCATTTCAAACCAAACCAAGACAGAGATGTCTGACGTGGCTACATAAAAAAATTTGAAAGAGCGACCCACTGTAAAGGTTAAGATACCAAAAGGCCTGTGGATGTACGGATGTATAATAATGTTTGTGTATATATATATATATATATATTTGTGGAAAGCGCTCAGCGCGTTTGGAGCGCCTCTTTGTTCTGATCAGTGCGGGTGCAGAGAGGGGCGGGGGCGCGCACCGCGCCGAGTCTGGACTCCAGGCGCATTGTTTATATGAGACTGAGCACAGGGTGTCGGGTGGTAGCACTAAAAACTATGACATGAAGGAACACTGTGAAAGACCAGTTCGGCTGATGCGGTAAGCTAATATCACTGGTCACTTTCATTATAAATGAAGAGAAAAATAACAGGCAATGAAGATATTAATTTGAGGCAGAATGATCAAACTATAGCACATCCCTCCATCTAGCTATTTGATTTCTATTTGATTGCTCTCAACTGGTCCTTTCAGCTAATTTAACTGACAAAATGACAAGGTCATTGAACATTGTGGCTTTATTTGTCCCCATGATTTCCTCCGTTGTCATTTTCAAAGGAGGTAACTGGGTTCTGTTAATTTATAAAAATAAGAATCTGAACAAAACAACAAAAAACAGAGCTATGGGGGTTTGTTGAAAAGAAAAAAACTCCCTGATGCCAGGGAGTGATGATCATTACTTTTGATAATGATTAATGAGTATTCTTTTGAGTAGGAAACCCAGCACTGATAAGCAGTCAGCCACACTCACCCTGTTGCATTCACTGTCTTCATTTCTCTGGGGCTGATAGCACATTTAACATCACAAATTCACAAAAACAGCAGAATAGTCTATTTTCTGCTCTCTTTTCCCCTCCTCTCCTCACTCCTTCTCTCTCCTCTCCTCTCCTCTCCTCTCCTCTCCTCTCCCTCCCTGCATGGACAGCAGGCATGCAGCTCTGGAGCGATCGATAGCTAGTTAGCACAAATCACGGCTCCTGACAGTTTCTCATTTGAGTGCTTCAGACAGCAAAGATGAAAAAAGGGTGGAGGTGTATTTGGGAGGGGAGGGGGATTTTGAGATTGAATTTGATGCTTAGGCTACACAGAAGGGAGCAAAATAACATAATAATTTAAGATACCCTAAGTCATAGTAGTTCCATAAGAGCCAACATCCCACTGGCTTTTCACACTGCAAAAAATATCCACCTTAACCAGTTAGTCTGGTTTTCAGTCTTCAATCTTCTGCCATTGGGGAGCTCGTGTCAGTGAGACTAATTTAAAATAAACCGGGCCAATCCATTAGTCCATTAACACTAAATGTAACTTGGTCAAGAAAATTCTTTAAAGACGATCATTTACATTAGGTTAAAGTGAGTGTTTGTAATTCCAACGACAGTGGAAATAATTTTCCCTCTTATGAGTTTAAATAACATTTTAATCATCAGCACAATATGACATAACCTGTTAAGATAGTTTTTACTGTTTAACTGTTACAGAAGTCTAAAGTACAGGCTGAGAAGTGAAGTGTGTCTTCTGAGGTGGCAGATATATTTTTTTTCTCCCAGGTGAAACGGTTTTCTACCCGTCAACTTCCAAAAACTGCTCTTGTCACAACCATTTCGTTTACATATACAGCAGATGCCTTATTTTGCTCTCTCGGGAGTGTTGTTGAATTATGCATAAATTATTTTCATTCTTACACAATAAGCACTATATCAGGTTACTCAGTTCAATATTGATATACAGTAATTAATACATAGCTTTACACACAAATATCTTATTTTAAATAGCTAATTAAAAATGAAAATGTAATTGAAAATGCATTTACATTTAATTTATTCAGATTATAAGCAGAACTGAGTGCTTTCTCGTTTTAATTTACAGACAAATTGAATTTAGTTGTCAGGCATTCAACTTTATGTGCGGTTATCAGATTCTGGTTAGAGTTGAGGTTTTGTCCTGAGAAATTAATACATGATACGTATTTGTTTTGTTTGTTTTTTTTTTCCTTTTTTTTAAAAATTTATTTCTTTTTTAGTTTAGTCAGTGTTTCAATCGCTCAGTGCAGCTCCACCAAAAAACACTGTGAAACTTCAGAGGGACCCCAGATCATTTAGGTGCCAGGTGTGTTTGTATTAGCGCTGGAGAGCAGGAGAAACTACAGGAGCCACTAATCTTGCTATGATATGAGTAAGACACAGGGCAGAAATTCAACACTGTGTTTGCTGCAACCTTCCTCTGAGTGTTTGAACGTGCGGACAAATAAAAGTTAAACTGTGCCTATTTCTGGGGGAGCTGCACTCACAAAGTGCTGCTGCGTGTTCACCCAGTGCATCCCAGCTCACCCTCTCTGTGGTCCCTGTGTGCCTGTTTAAAGTGAGGCGTGCTGCACTAATGGCCCCCTTTGGACCCCATATTTGGCCTGCTCGCTCTGTGACAGCACGTAGCTTAAGTTTTTCCACTAAGGCGCAGTTATACCTGCCGCTGTAAGCTCACAGCCTGCAGATCTTTGAGTGCCACACGACGTCTTCCGCTCACAAAGAGTTGAGTTGCACACGAGCAACTTCACTTGCACGGTGTCAGTTAATATTATTTCCCCTTTTTTTTAAAAATTATTTTACGCTCTTCCTCTTCCGTTCCCTTCTGTATATCTTAGCCAGAAGCTGACCGTTCATTTGGAAACTCATGTATAGTCTTGATAACAGGCCACCAGCAGGCGTAGGAAGTGATTCAGTTATTTTTATTTTTACTTTTCAGTTTTTGCCACATACACTTGAGTGACTTTTTTTCTTTATCAGCACACTTAAAACACTTCACAGTTGACCCCGAGGAATAGTTTCACTCTTCACTCTCAATAATCAGTCCTTAAACAGCTCTAATAATGATCAAATCTCTGTCGCTCTGACTTTGACAGGTTTGAAAAGAAGGAACTTGCATCTTATCACACCTACTAGAAAGCAGTTAAATCCACAGAAAGAGCCGTATTGATATTCCACCATGGAGAACAATCCTGTGAGACTACCTGGCTTTGACATTTCAGAGCGACAACAACCCCACAAATCACACCAGTAATTTCTATTTCCTTTTCCTAAAAAAAGAAGAAAGTGACTGGCACATGCTTGAATGTGAGAAAAAAAAAAAAAAAAACAGCTCGAGGCCGTCTGTGTTCTTTACCTGTCATTGCAAGGTGTTTCATATTGACTTTTTCAACAACACACATCTACCAAGCCTCCCACGTACTCCTGGACTGCAGTAATGATAATCATTATGATAATCATAGCAATTAGCCTTGGTAATATTGTTTCCAAAAGTCATAATTCATCCTCACGCAACTCCTGTAAGTTGACTTGGTTATTGACAGGTTCATCGGGGCTACAAACAACTGCTAGTTTATGTCTGTACGTGCTGATTTCAGCAACATGAATATATAACAGTGACAAAGCGACGTCTTAGAGACTCCCCATAATGGGGATGGAGAAAATAACACTATTTCTACTGTTATCATGTTATATTTTTCTTCTTGCTGTATGTTTGTGATTGTACGCATCTGTGTGTGTGTGTGTGTGTGTGTGTGTGTGTGTGTGTGCATGCGTGCGTGTGCTGGTATGCACGTGAGTATGTGACGAAGGGCAGGTTTGTAGACACTGCAACTTGATAGTGTGGATTTGTCAGCTGTAGACATAAAGTTTGATTTATTTAGACTCGGTGTCAGGCTCTCACGGCTTCAGCCTCCCGATCTCAGGTGTCTCGCTTGGTGGAACACGCTCGCTTAATTCTAATGTGTTGAAAATATTTAAGAGTATTTACTTGACTTGTAAATAGTGAAGGACTGAAAAATGCCTATCACGCATTTAAAGTGACAGTGTTTGTGCGTGCATGTTTGTTTATGTGCTCGGTGTGTGTGCGTGCGTGCGCCATGTTCCTGGGTTTTTTGCAAGACATTGAGCACTACTGACAGTCAAAGGAAGCCTATTAAAGAAGTGTGCTACTGACTGATGAAGAGAGAAACAGATGAACAAAGGTGTCAGGCCTTTTGCTTTGCTGGATTTTCAACTCTTCAAAATAGCAACTCATCCGGTGTTTTGTTTTCCCTGGGGAAGGGTGTTAGAATAAAATAAAACTTGTCTCAGCATGTGGTAAATATTCTCTTTGGATGCAGCAGAGAATGGGAAGCTGAATTTATCCGGGAGATGCACAGACTGAGGAGTTCCAAACCTTCGATTGTGGATGTATGATGTGACATGCCTCCAAATGTCCAGTGTCTGGTTGAGTGCCTGCTAGAGCGGTCCAAACAAGAAAAAAAAAGAAAAGAAAAAAAAGCAGTTGGATACAAAGCTCCTGAAAGGTGTCCTGGGTTTATATGTTACCCATGATACAAGCACAGCTTTTAAAAGGTGTGTGTGTGTGTGTGTGTGTGTGTGTGTGTGTGTGTGTGTGTGTGTGTGTGTGTGCGTGCGTGCGCCCGTTTTCAGAGGTGCAGATGTTGTCACGCTGCCAGCAGCAGTTATGTTATTTGCCATACAGGTAGTCATCAGGCGCCTTTAATTTGTATTGAGGAATTGACAAATGAGTTATGACACTGGAGCTGTTTCTCTTGGGAGACAGAAGTACAGACTGATGGAGTGAAAGAGAATGTAACAGAGATGGAGAGAATTTTTTTTATTATTTTTTATTTTCCTTGCAGAGAACATCTGTAGTTTCTCACATGAGGCGAGTGGCTGGGTAATAGCTACCATTTGCATTTATGGAAGAGAAAATAATTCAATTCAAAACATTTTCTCCATCACTTTCATGCTCCATGACTATTGTCTATTCTTGTCTGTATGTAGAAATTTCAGGAACATATTTATCCAGATATTAGATATAGATAGATATTTAACTATATCTCTTTAGAATATGTCCCTCCTTAATAATGTAACCTGTTAACACAAAAGACCCAATACACAATATCACTTTTAAGTATATTTAATTACATCGATTAAAATGATCTGTTCACACTCTTCAGTTCATAATTACACACACACACTATCATTTTTATTCGAAATAAAAGTCTCTGTCATGTAGGTGTGTCTAATCTCGAAATGTTTTCACGTGTAGTTGACCTTTTCCAAAAAGGTGGAGACAGAAAACAAAGTGTGCAGCTCTGTGCTGAAACAAAATAGAGACAGCGAAGTAGATCAATATGTCACTGACTTGGATGACATGCTGGACAGGTCCTGGACATGGTTGTGAGTTATGAAGGAGGCACTAAATCACTTCCCATGTTCTGATTTGTGTCTGGTTTCCTAAGCACTTCTTGTGGCCAGAGGGTGTGTGTGTGTGTGTGTGTGTGTGTGTGTGTGTGTGTGTGTGTGTGTGTGTGTGTGNGTGTGTGTGTGTGTGTGTGTGTGTGTGTGTGTGTGTGTGTGTGTGTGTGTGTGTGTGTGTGTGTGTGTGTGTGTGTGTTGTGGGTATGAGTTTGAGGCGATGGGAATGGGTGTGTTGCTGGAGAAAAGGTAACGAACGCTGGGGGCAATGCCTGCCTGGGCAAGTTTCTCTTTTTTTTTCTTCCTCTTTATATTGCAGGCCAGAGAACAGAGAGGAAATTCAAACCAAAATAACCCCTGTGCCCTTGCCTGAGAAATGTGCCCCCCGCTCTCTCCAGATATGCTCCCTGCACTGAGGGAAAGGTCACACTGCACCACTTGGGTGGAGTTGGGGAGGGGGTTGTAGAGAGCCTTACATGCCCCTCACTCACCCTGGGGCACAGGATACCTGGGCTAATACTTCTGTTAGCCCCTTTCTACTTTACATTAAGACTTTCCTGTTGAAGGATATTATCTGATTTTGATTTAATTACCTCTGATCAATTTTTGGCACTGAACTGCATGTCCCGTCATCTCTGACACTGTGGGGAGACATCTTAGGGAGAACCTTAAGGTGTTATATTTCAGCAGGACAGAAACATTTTCCTCAGTGCCGTGTCCCTCCTGGTTAAAATCAGACCTTTTCTCGCCCTCTTTTTTTTTTCAAATCAGACTTTTTCTCTGTGGATTGTGACGGCTGTTTTGTGCTGACAAAGACAGAGTCCTCACACAAGCCCATAGTGGTAGTTGTTATGCTAAAGGAATCTGACCTGATGTCACACACTGTCATAGGAGCGGAGGCCTTTGGGTGTTTTTGTCAGCGAGCGGAGCTTTCTGATTGGGCTGGTTTGTGTTCAGAGAGGATGGGGTCACGCCCTCGGGAGCACGAGGTTAAAGGTGAAGTGTCGTCATGGAAGTATAGAGCTTGGGATAGAAAGGGCAGAGGCCTGCCGCATGGGATTGTGGGGCCTGGGAAATCAATGTGACGGGGCTGAGGAACTTGAGCCAGAAAGAAGCTTTGTGGATTCAGACCTTCTCACGCGCACTTTATTCTCTGTCATTAAAGAAAAACATTTCATTCACTTCCTTTTCTGCTCCACTTATTTCACAAGTACACACAACATCTATTTCAGCTTCTAAGGTTACTGTCATTATTTTTAGCTGTGACAAAACTAACTGTGCTGCATCTTTTTAAGATTAATTGAGAAAAATAATTGCAGGATGTAACGCGTATTATTAAATTACTAGAAAATACAGTCTCAGAGCAGCCATTGTTTACCTCCCTGCATTGCTCCGAGTGTGTCGAGAGTGTGTGTGTGTGGTATGACATGTAAACCCGTGTCAGGCCGTCAGCTCCCAGACACATTGGTGTCAACCAGACAACCAGAGCTGTGCGCTGTGCTCCCTGCCTTCATGGCATTCGAAGCTCTACTCATCTCTGTAAATCGTCTCTGGCTGTGTCTGTGAGACAGCTCCCAAACCCTGCTGCTATGTGTTTGTGTGTTTGTGTTATTGTGTGTGTGTGTGTGTGTGTGTGTGTGTGTGTGTGTGTGTGTGAGAATCATCACCAGACACTAAATAACAAAGTACAGCACTTGGGGCGAGAGATATAGCGATATAAGTGCATCGCATTAAATTCAGTATTTACTTAACACATCACTGTGGTAATCTTTTCTGGCTGTAATGTGGTTAAGGATATTTAGGTGTATTTGTGGCTCAGCGCAGCTGCTTATGCTGTTACTGTTCCCTTTTTATTAGGTATTTTCCCCCTCGCTTGTTGATGCTAAGCACTTGTTCCCCTCAGATGAATAGGCTATTATTGAG
This sequence comes from Seriola dumerili, assembly GCF_002260705.1. Lineage (NCBI taxonomy): Eukaryota > Metazoa > Chordata > Actinopteri > Carangiformes > Carangidae > Seriola > Seriola dumerili. The sequence goes on along the minus strand of NW_019174272.1, from coordinate 5,212,456 downwards.
ATATTACCGTGGATATGAATTCTACGTTAGTCAATGAACAGCCATAACAAGATAGATCTTATTGAAGAAAAAAAAAAAGATTTCCCTGCTTGTAAAATGTCATGGTGATTTGGGATTTAGACTTGTGTGATGTAGAATTTCACACTGCCGTTTCCACTTTTGAACGAATACGCCGCCATGGATAATGCTTACAATTTAAGTGTAGTGTCTTGATTTTTCCATAAAAATCACATCCCCTGAATCCCCCTTGGCTACCCTGTAATAGTGGGTGATATTTTAATCCTGTGGTGGTCAAGTGTTTGGCTTATTTTACAAGTAGAGGATTTTGTATATGCTGTTAATTGAAAAGTGCGCTGTAAAAAATAGCTCACTCAGAAGGATGCAGGTCTTTAACTTGAAGAGATAATTGACAAATTAATAACAAAAAAAATCTGTTGACACAATTTGTTAAATTGTGTTTTTGGTGCCCAAAAAGATTTTTTTAATATCATCTTATACCTGAACATGAATGTTAGGATTATACAAGTGATAAATCTGCGTGTGTGTGTGTTGTCATGTTTGTAATTTGAGCTCTGTGTATTTTTTGTCAGTGTGTTTTCCCCTCTTGTCCTTGCATTGAAGCCGAGTGATGTGTCTAGCTGGGATTGTGTGTGCGTGCATGCACGTTCATATGTATATGTGCGTGTGTGTGTGTGTGTGTGTGTGTGCACGTTTATATATATATGTGCGTGTGTGTGTGTGTGTGTGTGTGTGTGTGTGTGTGTGTATATGTGCATGTGTGCGTGTGTGTGCGTGTGTGTGTGTGTGTGTGTATGTGTGGAGCAGCAGCTGAGGGCTGGTGTGGGCATAGCAGCGGCAGCGGCGGCAGTGGTTGGCGTGTTGTGTGTTTTTGGCTGTGCGTGTTGTCAGTTTGCTGTGTGTCAGCAGTGAGCCAGGGGAACGCTTGGCTGCCTATTCAGGCCGGTGCGGACCCTGCTGTGCCCAGCTAGCATGAGCTGCTGGCGGGTGCTGGAGGGCATAGTGCAGGGAAGAGGGAGTGTGAGTGGGTTGGGGTGGGGGGATGATACTGGCAGGGGGCGGGGATCCGCCATGCTGAGGTGTATGACTGGACCCTCTGGCAAATGTTAGATCTCCTCACCGCCACCACCAACACAGCTTTAAATCCTCATCCCCCCTCCGCACCCTCAGCCCCCACTTTCACCATGTCTCTAGTCCTTGGGAGGGAGATGGAGAGAGAGAGAGACAGAGAGAGAGAGAGAAATTTGCAGAGAGCGACAGTGAGAGAGACAAACGAAACGGGGAACAACGGGAGGCTTGGCTGCCTGACCTTTTACCAAATCCCCCCACTTTTCCATTCCAGTGGTTGCAGCCCAGACAGGCTGGGGGGCAAGCCTGCCTCACTGCCTGCATGTCTGCCTGCCTGCTTCTCTTGGTTGTCCTAGCTGCCTGGCTTGGCCTGGCCTGGGCTGGCCTTATCTTCTCTGGCTGCGTTTTGTTAACACTGTGTCACTGCTGCCTCAGGGTTTGTGAAAGCAGAGAGGGAGGGAGATGAAAACAGTAAGCATAGCAAAATAAAAACTGTTTAAGTAGCGGAGAAAGATGAGCTAAAAGGGGGAAATACAGCTGTGGATGATATGCAGGTTGGCGCGGCGCTTCTCTTTTCTCTTAGGTGAGCAGCAGACTGACTGGAGTGTTGTGATCTGCAGCCTCTGTGCCCAGACTGTGTCGTCTATCACAGCCTCTCCCTTCTCTGACACATGTAACTCAGCTTGTCAGAGCTGTTTTCTACCTGTCTCTACACTCAGACACCTAGTTGTCCCTGCACCTTGAAGCTCTGTGTCTTTGTGCAGCACATTGATCTGTTGCAACCATCCACATGGAGCAAGGCAGTGGTATGTTCTGTGTGGTGGGGAGATGGGAGAATAATCGGACTGATTTTAGTGAGGGATCCGTAACATCTTCACACATATTTCCTCTGTGCTCTGGGCTAGCTTGGAGGCAATACCCAAAGCTCACAATGCAACACTAGTGTCATAACACGTAGCCCTTCCATTACCTCCTCTGCAGTGCCACTCTATTCTCCTATCTTATTTTGTGTGTCTTTTAAAAACTTTTCTTCATTTCTGTCCTCCTCTCCCTCACCGTGCTGCAGTCTGAAGCTCAGCAGATGAAGTGTGACACTGCGCTTTTATGTATAGTTTAGCCAAGCACTTCCTGTCCTCGTCAATCTTCCCCTTGACTAATTTTTTCGTTACACGGCACAAAGTGATTTTTCTCCATATGAGAAGCATGCATCTCAGGCGTCAGCATTAACTCTTTCATGTGACGTATAATCAACCTGCATATGGATTTTCTGGAAGCGTGGTGCAACCATTTAAAATGAGGCTGCACATCTTGGTGACACAGGGTTGATACCGTGGCATATCCATTATACCAGTAAATTGGGTCAAGCAGGGTTAAAGGGCAGTTTTCTCAGTGCCCTTTGACCCTGTGACCAGAGGTCATGCAGGAGTGCTCCAGATTTACACGCCTGACCAAGAGCAAATGAGTGTGTGTATATTTATGTGTGTTTCTACATGTGTATATCAGGCATGAGGAGGTGGAGTGTGAGGAGAGGAAGCTTTGCTTACAGCCTCCTTTTCAGGTTGTATTGATGGGGGGGTGGAATAGTGTTGAATTAATTTCACAGTGCAGATTTAGAGTGGGATGTGAAAATGACACTGGTTTAATTAAAAGTGTGTATTTTAAATGGTTCATCTGTATCAGAGAATGCCAGTTGCTTGAAGTTGTTTTTCATTTTTGCACAGTCTTAATTAACCTTTTCCTCTCTGTGCTTGTCTGCAGAATCTGAGCTGTCCCAGAGTAAGGCTGGAGCTGGGGCCCCGGGGGCCGGAGGAGGAGGAGGAGGAGGAGGAGGAGGAGGAGGTGGAGGTGGAGGTGGAGGTGGGAGCAGTGGAGGGAACCACCTGCAGTGCCTGTCTGTCCACTGCACAGATGAGCTGGGGGACAGTAAGGGCAGAGGGGGGCCCGTCTCGTCCTGGCGCTCTCTCCACTCTGATATCTCCAACCGATTTGGAACATTCGTGGCGGCACTGACTTGAACAAAAAAAGCAGGCCCAGCAGGAAGAAGGACAGAAGATTACAAAATAAGAGGAAGGAAAGATTAAGAGACAAATAATGATGATGAGGATGATGACGATAAGGTGTCGATAAGGCTACTGCGAGCAGCTCTTGCCTGTTCAGGGAGAGAAAGACATTTACACTCATAAATGCAAACATGAAAACAGACACACATACACACACATGCACGCGTGCGTGCACACACACACACACACACACACACACACACAAACACACACAAACACACACTCACACTCACACTCACACTCACACACACACACACACACACACGCACCTGTACACATACACACATGCAAATACCATGTTTTTTCTGATACATGCAGTCACACTTTAGGACGCTCTCTCACATACTGCTGGACAATACAGCTGGGGCTCTACTCAACGATGCCCAAATCTGGAAAACCTCAAATCAATATTTTTTTTTTATTTTATTTTCTTTGTTGAAGAAAAATAAAGAAATGTCAAAGGAGGAGAATACAAACCCAGAAGAAGCAGAAGAAGAGATATTCAGTTGTCATTGGTTGTGATTGTATATCAGTGTTGAGTCTTGACCATGATCTCATAACCTTTACTCTATTGTCAGCTTTCACCTCAGTTATGCTCAAATACAGCTCTAATGTGTCATTAACCTTCCAGTCGAGGCAACTCTACTGTTTGTTGCTCTAAATTTACCTAAAGTACAGAAGTAGGGATACCCCCCCCCTCCCCACACACACACACACACACACACTCAAACGAGGCCTGTACTGCTGAGCACAGAGAAGCAGAACTAGAGGAAGATGGGAAGAAGGGTGATTATGCATGAATGTAACCAACAATGTTTTGTGAACATGACTTTTTCCCAATTTTAACCTTTATCATTTGCTGCTCTTAATCATTTAAGATTTGTTGTAATTCTCTCCTCTTTATATTGGCAAGAATATTCTTCTCTTCTCTTCTCTTCTCCTCTCTTCTCTTCTCTTCTCTTCTCTTCTCTTCTCTTCTCTTCTCTTCTCTTCTCTTCTCTTCTGCTACCGACCTTATGACCTCAACCACTTATATACAATTCATCCAATGGGAACTGAAAACGGAGGTCAATGGATTGTTTAATAAGGGAATTGAAAAAAAAGACTATTGGTATTGCACATGTATAATAAGAGAAAATTTGCTGTGTGTTAGGCAATCTTGTAATCTTTAAATAAAGCTTCTGTTGAATTTGAATTTCTGAAACAATAGATGGAGGACTGTGACGGCAATTTACGAACTGATTTTTGTTTTTTTTGTTTTCTTTTTTTAATAATATGTAAAGTGCAGTCGTCTGTTTTCCTGCATATTGTATATATCTGTATATGTTTTATTGAGTAACTAAATAACAATAAATATGACGTTAAAGGTGGCATTTGTGTTTACTTTGGCAGTTGGCTTTATTCTATATAGTACTCCAAGAAATTGTCAGGCAAGGCAAACATGAAATCAAAAATGACTGTGTAGTTTGGTATTTCGTGCCGAGTATAAGACACTTAAATATTTTCTATTCAAAGAATATTCACCTCTGTAGAATACTTTGTACCCCGAGGATCACTGGTGAATTACAGAGGTGACTGTATATTTCAAGTGACAGATATGACAGGGATGTTGTGAACTGATGCACACTACCTGACAAGCGTGCAGGAACCTGCGCCATATTAAAGCCAGAAGCAGCAGCATCAGGAATTCTAGAAAATGTGGTTTCCTGGTAGATTAGGAAGCCAAGACGATTAATTCCGTGTTCCACCTGCTCACAACCTGTGTCGCGTGTTATGTGCCCATCATGTCTGAATGTTTGCTTCAGTCCATGCCTCTCCTTCTTCACTCCAAAATATTGATTATATATACAATATATATATATTATTGGCCCAAGTATACAACCAAAATGAAAATTCAAATCGTTATCTTTTCTGCAAATATTTGGCAATTTTTATAACAGGCTTTTTAAGACTCCTCTAACTTTTCTGTTTTCATCATCATCTCTGTTGTTTTTGGCTGCCCAGCACCATCTTGCGACCTCCTTCTCCTGCAGTCCCATGCACACACACAAACAGGCACACGCATACACACACATCTCCCGCTTCCCACTCCCCAGGCTCTCTTTGGCTCACCTGCTCTTTATTGGCCATCTGCATGGATGCTTAATGCTAATCAATAACTCCCCTGTGTGCCAACTTGAGGTGGAGACGTCAATGCTACCTAACAGGGCTAGTGATCAACCTGCATCACTGCTGTCTAGGATATGTACATGCACACACACGCGCACGCACACACACACACACACACACACACACAAACTGGAGCTCCCTGCAGGACCCTGTCTGTGTTATTCAGGTGTATTTGTGCTTGCCGCTGTAGTGTTCGCCTGCTGTGTAGGATTGCAGAGCCTGTTGTGAATGTGATGCACAGAGAGGTGCACCGTTAGCAAACAGCAGAGACTGTCATGTCACCAGGGAGGGCCTGTTTAGGGAGGGAGAATGGGGGAGAAAGTGGGAGACGGCTGGGGAATAAATGCTGATTACACTGCTCACTGTGAAAGTGAAGCTGGAGATCCTCTGTTAGGTTTAGTTACTGGATGAGGAAAACATTGCATGAATAGACAAGGCATTTTTATGCTTTTATGTGTACGCAAGTTTATGTGTGTCTGTATGTTGACTAGATATTTTAACCACTTAATCCTTGGTCAGAATTACACACAGCAATTAGATCTGTCATCTTTCTATTGTTCACAGAGGATATATTGTACAAAAGAACAACAAGTTCACAGTCATTAATGGCACTGGTTTGACTAGTATTTAGGGACTGGCTAGCATATATTTAATAGATCAAAGCTTTGTCTTTTGTCAGGGCTGGGTTAGGTTTACGGATCAGAAAGGGTTCAAGTGCTTCCCTTTTGTTGACTAATTCTCAAGCTGAGCTTTGTGCTTGGTATTTGCTCATTCCAAGGTGCTTAATTTCCTTAAACACTCACCACAGTCTGTGTATGGCATGATATTCCTGTAGTGACACACTACCTGCCTGTCTGGTTTGGCTGACCTCTTTTACAGCAGGACAAGAGCTTGTGCTGACAGGTTTCTGATGCTCACAGACAGTTTGTGAATACCAGGTTATTGTTATGTACTGTACGTGAGGCTCTGGTGACTACTTTTGCTTTCTTAGGGCTCAAACGGCCGAATGAATTAAAGTCTTAAATGACATGTTGTGCAATTTACTGTCTCAGGCTATGGCCACACTAATATGTTTCCATTTTAAAACAACGTTTTAAAACGAAATGGGCCTCTGTCAGGAGAAGCGTTTTAGCTCTGTATCAGAAATAATCTCCATCCGTATTAACACCCCTGAAAATGCATATCACATGACCTTTCATGTACACTGGGCATGTGCATGCTGGTGTAAACAGGAAGCAGATCAACTGCAGTTCATTGCTCAAGCTGCAGAAAATGCTGCGAACAAGAAACAGCAATGGCGGAAAGTAAGACTACAGATTTCTTTGCTTTAGAGATGGAACTGTTACTAAAAGTAACAGTAAAGAGTATAAGGCTGTCATGGCAACAAAAACAGATTGGGAGAAGGATACGTCGTGACTGATGAGACTTAATCAGGAAGTGAACGTGGGTGTCTGCATCATCGTTTCCAGAAGTCTTAGTTTCTCTGTCCAAATTAAAACTCAACCCTGGAGTTTTCAAAATAAAATGGGACCAGCAGCGTTTCCAAAAGTCTCCATTTTAGGGGTTCGAAGACTCCAGAGTATTTGTGTGGATGTAGCCTTAGTAAGAATTTGTTGTTGTCATGGATTATTTTAGATCCAAACTAGCGTATTCGTTTTCTGGTGTGCGTCATACAATAAGAGTTACAGATGTTTTCCCGAACATGTCTGCTACCTAACCGCATGCCATGCAAGACACAGTGACAAAGAGTCCCGGTGATATTGGCCCTGGTCAAGATGTATGGTGCTGGACCTTTTCCTTCAATGGGCTCCTCTGCGTGGCAGCCATGTTGGGAAGGAGACTACTGTGTGGTCGCCTGAGAACTTGTGTGTTTCCCAGCCAACGCGCATCTAAAGAATAACAATTTCACTAGCCATGAAGACCATCCATGGAGCCATGGGGGCCGTGGCCAGAAAGCTCGGCCAAACACTCTCCTCTCATGCAGCTTTCTATGTACTCCTATAAATACATCTCCTATTTGTATAGAGGCGATATGCATCTTTGGGAAAATACCACAATGTTGACATAAGAGCACCCTCTATACCCTCCCCTCCCCCTTACTGCCCCCTCCCCACTCTCTCCAAACTCTTTCTACCCCTTGCTGAACCTTTCAGTGCCTGAGAGAGAGAGAGACAGAGAGAAAGAGAAAGAGAGAGAGAGGGAGAAGGAAAGAGAAATGGAGGGAGACTGGGAGTAAAAGAAGTGTCTCTTAGAGGCCTCCACGGTCTTTAAGCCACTATGGTATCCACCAGAGCCCTCACATACACTCGGCCTCTAAAGGGCTTTTGTCCTGTAAAGAGGGGGTTTGGCTAAATTGGGGGTGCTTGTGGATTGGCGGGTGGGATTGGGCTTGGTGTAGTATATTTGGCTCCCACGTCTCCATCACTAGAATGGTGAACTTTTTTTTTTTTTTTTTTTTGAGTTAGCGGACTGAGAGGTGGGGTGTAGAGGGGCAAAAGGGGCTCTGGTTTTTTTTGGGGGGGAGAGAGGTTTGGAAATCTTCCAAACAGTGCCTTTTTGCTTTCAAAGAAAGCTCCACTTGTGTAAATGTGCTCTTTGTCCCTTGGCCTATTGTTTGAATAGCATTGTGGACTTTTTGTGGGAAGCTCACAGGGGCCTGGGGGGCCTAGGGGGCCAAAGCGGGTCCAAGTGGGGGGGGTGTGGGGGGTGGGGGGGTGTGTGCTCTGCTTGAATGACTCGGACCCACGACGACAGAACTGTGGAGAGTCCAGGGCACAATTAAGAAATGTTCATGGATGCATGCCAACACATAAACATACATCTACACAAATGCTTGGAAAAAAACTGGAATGTATGTACATGACATATGAATTTAAAGTGCAGCTATTTCCTGCACGTATTGGGCACCAAAAAGTTAATGAAGTAAGTGCTAACAGAGACCACAGCAGATCCTGTCTTTCTGAGGACTGCTCCCATTGTAGTATCCTCTTTACTGATAGCAACAATATGAAAACAGTCTGCCTCCCTCCCCCTATAAAGGGATTTCTTGATAGAGCTGAGTGTCTGGAGTCCCTCGCTGCAGCCAATTCATGACCTCCATCTGTCCTCGCTCTCAAAAGATGCTGGCAGGTGGAAAAGAAGCACAAAGCATTTGCATGCTGGGGCCATGTATTTGGTCTTTACTGAGTCCATGGGTCAGTTGAGTCAAATGTTTACTCATGTTGTAGAATAAAAGAGTTAAAGTTTATTGAAAGGAAATGCTGATTCCTGAGAATTTAACGGATCTGGTACTTGCATATGGTGAGAGGAAAGACATGAAGTCCCTATATATACTTTTGAATAATTCCAAAATTCATCAGCATGCAAATAAACAATACGGCTGTACTGATACAATATTGCGGCAACAGGTGCATGTAGTTACACAGACCAGAAGCAGACTTAAATTCAAATCCAATGAGGATAATCCAGTGAGGATAAAGTAAGGCCTAGAAAATCTCCCTCTTCCATGTCCATGATGGTCTACCTCCCTAGTTTCTGTTATTCTGTCTTTTCTGTTTGTCTCAAGTAAATCCGCATCCCAGCCTTGTGGCCCAACTCTGAACATTCCCACAGTTGGTTAGCTACCCCAGTCTCTTCTGAGCTCTCCTCTAGTGTCATCAACCAGATATCCTGTGACCTCTCTTTCCTCCGAACCCCCCAGAGCAGCACACAGGCTTTCTGCTGGAAGGTGATTGAGCATGGCACCCTGCTCCAGCTCTGTCCTGCTTTGTCTGGGGACGTGTGCCTGTGTCAGGAACCACAATTAGTGGGGCGCGTCCCCTACCATTAATCACAGAACAGTCCTGGATCTCAGCGCAGGCTCAGTACCCGACAACTGCACTCAGCATCCTGCATGTCGGTGGCATCCTCATATATGCAGCACGGCCATATAAGATTCAGCATGTTTGGTTTTTTTGTGTCTCTCATGACGTCTTGGTCATCGAGTGTCTCCAGATGAGCCAATTTGTTATCAAGTCCTACATCTGAATTATTGTCATTTTGATTGTCTTTCAACTTTGAAACCCACAAGTGCATTTCTGACTCAACTGTGTTGCTTTTCTGTGTCATCCAGACATTTCCTCCTATGAACTCTGGGACATCTGAATCCTTCTGGTATCTGATCAAGCTCTGTAACTTAAAAAACAATTTTCTTGGCATCTAAAATAAATATAAAATTCGAAATCAATGTACCGCTTCACGGCTTCAGTTGAACTTTGCAGCCCATCTAGACAATGATTTACGCTGAAGACCTGGAAACGATGCATGCATTTTGCAGAATGTACCATAGACAGAGGGCAAATATGAGCCTGACCCCCGAGAGGGAAAAAGGCATCCTCAATTCCCTTTTCACTCACAGTATTCAGATCAATACTGTGTCAGGATGTTAAATATTTGTCATCAGACGATCACACATTGATGAAACAAATCAATGGATGATAGGAGGGAATGAGACAAGGCAGTGTGCTTGCTTACCTAGCTCCTAAGGGATGGGGAGGGAGAGGAGAAGGAGAGATGGAGGGAGATAGAGATTTGTTGCTCTCAGGGGCTGAGATTTTTCTCTTGGGGACGATCTGTATTTTTGTAGATGGGGGACAACCATGAGGAAATGGATGAGGGGACTTGTGGGTAGGGTGTGTGTGTGTGTGTGTGTATGTGTGTGTGTGTGTGTGAAGAGATCCCCCTGTGAAAATGCTATAGATAGTCAGGGAACTGCTGTCAAACTGAGCTCTTCGTACTTTGTCGGTTAGCCTGGCTGTCTGTTTACCCACCATTCCTTCTCTAACCATATGCATAAATATAGCACATAACGCACACACATAATGCTTGCAAACATAAACTTTCGTGGTGAAGCACAAACACACTCTATCTCTGTCATACGCACACATGAAAACACACACTACTCTGTATGCTCCCCTTTCTCTCACTGTCTTTATTTAAAGCATAATGAATTTTGTGCCCGGTCTCTTTCGATCTCTGTCTCTGTGTCTCTGTCTCTCTCTCTCTCTCTCTCTGTTCCCCTCGCTTTATAAAAACAGAGGAATGAAAAGCAGCCAGATGGTAGCTCAGACCTAATATAAAATCAATACGCTGCCTTCAAGAGAACTGAAGGGGAAAAAAAAGAAGAAGAGTTGTTGAAAAAAAAAAAAAGAACATTCAAACACCACGAATGCCAAAATAGAGTCCTTTGGTCTCTCCTTTTTTCTCTCCACCCTCTCTCTCTCTCTCTTCTCCTCATTCTCTCTCTCGCTCTGTCTCTGACACAAATATGTGTGCCGATACAGACGCACACACTTCAGTGTGCTTCAACCACTCTCTCCAGCTTGGAGTAGACCCGGGCCGCCGAACTTCCCCACCTACTGCCTCACGAAGCACCTCCGGGGAAAGCAAGGGGAGCTGCCCGTGTATATGAGTATGTGTATGTGTGTGTGTGTGTGTGTGTGTGTGTGTGTGTGTGTGTGTGTGTGTGTCACTGCGAGCACACAAGAATGTCAGGACATCTCATTGGGCTGCAAATTGAGAGAGAGGAGGAGGACAAGGTAGAGATAGCCTTTGAAGAGGGAGAGGACTAAGGGCCATTGAGAAGTCATTAGGGTAATGATAATTGGCGCAGTGAATAAGCAAAGAGAGAAAAGGCGGAGGAGAGTATGTGCATGTGTGTGTGTGCTTGTGTGTGTGGAGGGAGGGGAGGGGAGTGTGTGGAGCGGGGGGG
>NW_019174272.1:5166454-5201185 GCF_002260705.1 Seriola dumerili | reverse complement strand
GGGGGGGGTTGACAGATGCAAAGAGGTGATATGTAACAAGTTAATCTGATTGACAGCCACATGTTGGATTGTGATATGCACGAACCCAGATGCACTAGTGAAGTTTTGGATGCGTTCTTGCTTATTTTATGTGTATATGACAGAAAGAGAGGAGGACAGATAGTGTGTGTGTGTGTGTGTGTGTGTGTGTGTGTGTGTGTGTGTGTGTGTGTGTGTCTGTGCGTGTGTGTGTGTGTGTGTCAGCAGCTCCAATGTGTGTGAGGAGCACTAAAGTCTGTCCCCTGGTGACTGTGCCTGCTTGCTGGGTGACAGATAGCCCAGGGAGAGAGGGGACACCAGGCTGTTTAGCTGATAATTAAGGGGGTTTTATCTTAATTTGAGCTGTTACTCTCTATCCTCTCCTGTGATTTATGAGTCGCTGGCCCAGCCCTGCTCCCCTGCTCTGCCCCTTAGCATCAGGAACAAGACAAAGGAACCTCTTCCCTCTGTACACATATAACACACACTCACATACATTATGCACGGATAAGTAGGTGTACGTTCTCCCAGTGCAAACTCTGAAGCACTGACACACAAACTGATAATTACACAACGCCCAAGGAATACATTAGTGCATTAGCTCTCAAAGGAGTGCAAAAGCTCAAAGCGCACAATATGAGTGTGTTGGCTGATTGATATCTGCCTGCAGTGGTGCAGCAGCTCCCACTTATGGCCTTTATTCTCTGGTGGTAATGAATCATATGAGAAAAGGGGCCGAGGCTTTAACCTCTCGCCGACTGGCCCAGGAGAGCGAGATACACAGGGGTGTAGGATTGGGTTCCTGAGAGGTGGAGTGACCGCAGGCAAGAGTTAACTCGATCTTCAGCTGGGTGGGGTACAGGGTGAAGAGGAGGCAGGGTGGAGGAGGAGGTGGTAGCGGAGGGGGGTAGTACAGTCAAACAATGCGAGCCACTGTTCTCAACCTATCACCCCCTGGGGTCACAGAGGAGAAGACATGCTAGTGCAACCTCATCTCCTCCAGTCGCCTCTCACATAAAGGCCGGGGATTTCTCCAGCGCCCCGGCTCGGATGTTGTTTTTACCCAGATTGTGGGTAGGTCTTTTGGCCAGGCGTGTTTCAGGCTGCACGGTAATAATCCCACAGGTATTTGGCTTGAGGGAGGGACCTTCACACCTCTGTCAAAATGGTGGAGGGCGAGAAGAGTGTGGGCTTTCTTGTGGGTGTGTAAGCCAAGACGTCACTCTGCCTGTCTTTTTTTTTTTTTTTCTTGAGCTGCAGTTGTCTAAACCTTTCCTGTTAGTCTACATTCAGGAGATGTTTCATCACTAATAACAGCGTCTTTCTATGACTTTGCCTTGCTAATTTGCTATCTGTACAGTTGTCACAACAAGTTTGAAACTAGTTTGAGAAAATAACAGAAATATAAAACACTCAACAAGAGTAATCCCTCTGTGAAGGAATTCAAAGGTGTGCTGTCCTCTGTAGAGCAAAACTTCAACAAAAGGCAAGAAATGACAAAAGCTCACTAGTCAGAGAACATGTATATGCATGCATATGAGGCTGTGTGTGTGATAGGTGTTCACCGCTGGAAGTTCTCCCATTGACCCTCGACCTTTGTGACTCAGAAACCTGTTTGTGTTTCCAAAAGGGCCCTCCTCCTTCGCTCTTATCTCTAGCCTGGTGGGGGGAGGGAGTGCTGCAGGGGAAGTAGTGGTTTCAGCCAAAAGCACAGAGTCTTCTCAGGACATGAAACCTCATCTGTCCCCTCCTCCTCCATCCATCTAGGCTCTTAACTTTCACCCCTGACCCTGTCACACCCTCCTCTGTGCTCCAGCAACAACAAAAGCAGGAGATTAGGGAAATCGACAGGCTAGAGGGGATTACTGTAGCCCTTTTCATCTCGGGCTGTGCTCAAAGTTGACACAGTCTGTTAGCAGTACTTCAACTTAATCTGAGTTCAGTTTACTTTTTAGTTTGTGTACTTATGTTAGCCATGGTTTGTACATAGACTTAACTGTAGCAAAATCCACGCGCTTTGGTCATGTACTCTCCATTTACACTTGCAGCACTTACATTAATAAACACGCACGACCACATGCGGCACACATGTGATTAACTGGCTTAGCTGAAGGAAATGTTGACATGTATTTGCTACTTTTTGTCAGCTTCAGGGTCTCTGATGAGTCATGTGCTGTCTCTGTAGAGGGATCAAACCCAGAGAGGAAGTGGAGAGGCCCAACAGGAAGTCTGTGGACTGATTGACACGTGGGCTAGAGAGGCCCAGCAGAAAGTGGTCATGGCAGATTTTATAGAGCGTTGTATTTCTGCAGTATTTCTGTAAGAAAACTGGCTGCAAGATAATGAGTAGGTAAGTAAGTTATATGATTATAATCAATGATAAAAACAGTCCTTTTCCCTTGCTGAAGCACAGCCTTCAATTTATACACACTGTCGGACTAATTATAGTTAAGTCCTTCTTCCAGCCACCTCTCCTTCTCAGTCTCCTTTTCCTGTCCCTCTTTTCGCCCGGTGAAGCGCCCCCTGAATCGCTTTAGTTCTCAGACTCTGGCAGCAAGTCAAAACTATGTGCTCGACCCTCTAGAAGCACGTCTGCTAACCGTTAAGCCGTTTAGCTCCTAATACCAACAACAAACACTCTTTCTGTGCTGGCCCTGGGCATAGAGCACAGTGAGCTGCCTGTGAGTGAGGTCAGACAACTCTATAATCGGACTCTACCCATCTGCCCTCTGCTCTCCAACACTGAGCTGCAGGTTGGGCTCCTCGGCAGGAGACTAAGTGGGACATGGGGACACAGATGCCCACTGACACTGGACCATTCATGGAGCTTAAGCCCCAGCGTAGCCACCCAGTGATCTCGCAATGAGCAAATCATTTAATGATGTGGTATTTGTGTGCTCTGCTCGTGCTCTGCTCGTGTGCGTGCACACTGCATAAGAGTGTGGGAGTGAACGTGTGGATGGGTGAGAGTCGGTGTTATGAACATGCATAATTGTGTGTGGAGAGGTGTGTGTATGCCTGTATATTTATGAAGTGCTAGTTCAGACATTTAATTTGCCACAGCCTAGTGAATGTGCAGAGAGGCGTCTCAGTGGATGTGTGCTGTCACCACCCTTCCCGCCCCCCTCTGCCTCCCAGCATTCCTTCTCCTCCACAATTCTCCCATCCTCACTCTATCTACTCTTCTTCCACGCTCCCTTACTCAGCCCTTCCCCACTCCCCTGTTCCTGCACCCCATGCTGGGGCTAATTTTAGAGCTTCTACCCTGGATCCCAGCATCCAGCTGGAGGTGTCTCTCCACCCCTGCCTAGCTCCGGAGCATCTCTTGTGGATGTGCTCCACAGAGCACTCCAACCCTCCTCCTGGGCATGTAAAAGGTGTGCTGGAGGGAAGGGAAGGTGGAGCATTGGGAAAGGTGGCGGGTGGAAGCAGATTAGCTCAGAGCTCCATGCTCTTTAACCATGCCAAGGTGCCATGGTAACAGGAATCTACCTCCCTGATGGGTGATTTTCATTTTTTTCCCTTTGTTTTTGTTTTTTCCCTCTCTACCGTTCACCCTATTCACCGGAAGAGTGCTATTCTCCACACAGGAGTATAAGCTTGCAGGTGATTGGTTAAGCAGAATCCCTGGTGATCTATTAGCAGTTAGTGCACCAAATAGTTTGGTGAACACAGTTAGAGGCAGCTTTCTGTCTGACAAACTGAAATGGGACACACAGCTGCACAAGCACAGCCTCAAAACACAATTTACACACATGCATGGATGTCAGCATTAAATGGTTCCTAACTGGGATATTTTTACTGGGTAAAGTGCCATAATGTTATTTTAATCACTATGAGTTTAATTCTGGAGAATGATAAATGTGGGAAAAGGGATCCGTGAAATTACTGTCGGTAACCTGAATCAAGAGCTACTGATGTCAATGAATCATTAATTAATTAAACTGACTTTTCAAAATAAAATCCTTAATAATTCAAAACTGAACTAGAGAGGAGTCTCTGCACCTAATCACTGTCATGGGTGACACTGATTTTCAAAAACAGTTTGTGCTGATGATTTAGATCCATGTGTGGAGTTCTGGAAGGGGTCAGGGGCCACTGAGATGGCAGTTTGTACTTTGTTTTGCTTTTTCAAGATTTTGTTTGATGAAAAACAATATTTGGTTATGACTTTTCAGTAGTGGTTTTGCAGTTTTGTCATTTTAAGTGAGTTTTGTTGTTTCCTGTTTGATGTTAGCTAACACAGAAAGACTATCCACATCAAAACACAACAGAAAAATTGTATGCTTTTCTAAATTTGTGTTTCTTTTATACTATCACTGCTGTTTTGAATCACAAACTGTAATTGAAATTGGAAGTGTTTTAGCAGCAGACAACAATGATCTCAATGGCCGCTGCGCTGCCTATAAAAAGCAGCAGCAGAAAGTTACAAAACAAACTGGGCAATGTCTCATTTTGTCGTCTGTCCGCCTGGATTTGCTTTCTTGTTGTTGTTTTTTGTCCTAGCTTTTGGGCCATATCCTTACATGTAGGCGTTCATTCAACTGCTTTAACAAGCCTACTGGGGCATGAGCTGAGCTATCTGTGGGACATGAATCGGACCTGGCCAAGGGCACAAATCACAGAGAGAGGAGAAGAGAGACCCTGACAGCAGAGGGCTGCAGCTCAGCTTTCTCCCTCCTCCCCTTTGCTCCTTGGTGGATTTTCTGCTTTTCCTGCTCTCTGTACTGCTGTTGAGAGCTCCGACTTGGCTTGTTAAAATTAATCTCCATGCACGACAAGGGAAGAGGACAGTTGTTTCTCTTGCCTGGACCGCTCTGAGCTGTGCAGAAAACTGGTGGGTCGGCCTGTGTGCGTGTGTGTGTGTGTGTCGTTTTGGACAGAGCAGGGATGTGATTCATCATGTGGTGGTCAGGCGGACTCAACAGGCGTAACCACAGCCAGCCACACCAGGCCATCTGAGACCATGCAGCACTGAGGCATGGCTGCTCTATACACACAGCATCACTCTAAACACCCTGGGGAGGCTGCAGAGGTGGTGTGTGAAACACACACGAGGGAAGGGCCGGAGGGTGCATGAGCTCACACGTGTGTGCATTAACTGTATGCATGTATGTGTGTGTTTGTGTACGTGTGTGTGTGTGTGTGTGTGTGAGCTCACACGTGTGTGCATTAACTGTATGCATGTATGTGTGTGTGTGTGTATGTGTGTGTGTGTGTGTGTGGTGTGAATGTGTGTGATTTCCACAAACCTACATGCTTGTGGAAAGCTAGAACACAATGTATCTGAAAAGATTCTGAGGAGGGTGGTGGGTGGTGGTGAGGTGGGGGACATGTTGTCGTGCCTTTTTTACGTCTTTCTTTCCATGGCTTGCCTGTGGAGAAAGTTTCCGGTTGTGGCTGAGGCCTCAGGTTGCTGAGACAGAGTGGTGAGGGGGTGGGGGTGTTGAGGGGGGTATTTCTATCCTCTCTTCCTCTCCATTGCTCCATCCCTTTCTCCCTCTCTGTTTCTCTCTCTCTCTCTCTCTCTCTCTCTCTCTCTCTCTCCCTATGGATCAAGCTGAAGGACATGTCACCACAACAGGGTACTGGATGAGACAAGCCCACATCTCTCCCTCCCTCCTTCCTCCCCCCCTCTGCCTCCCAACTTCCCTCCCTTGCCTCCTCCTCCCTCCCTCCACACACTCTCTTTTTTTTCTTTTTTATTCTGTCCCTGCAAACACAAACACATAAACAAACTCAATTAGCTAATGACACTGGCCTGGCCATTGGGTGGTCCTAATTAACGTTTACTGGCTGCCTGATGTCAGCTCTCAGGCAGTGATTAATAACTAGCCCCCCACCAGTACACAAACACACACACACACACACACACACACACACACACACACATACAGAATGCCTAGTCAGAGGTGATGGGTGTTACTTTTTTCTCTTATTATGATATTACCATGCAACTGTTTCAGACTCAACATGTGCCGGTTGGCCACAAACCAAACCTGCTTCTTTTTTTTTTTTCTTTTTTTTTAAACTAGACAAGCACCCCTGAGAGATAGAAGCTGTAATATGATCATTAAATCCTCTGTGCTGTAAAACAGATTAGAGCCTGAGGGGAGTACGGTGGAGTAGTAAGAGGCTCAGTCCAAACATACTGGACCCAGCCAGCAGACAGTGTGTGAACAGGCCCTGTGGAACGCTCCTCAGGAAAGGCTGCTGTTTAGCTTGCAAAGGGTTAACATCTGTTGGGCTTGCAGACTCCCTGCGTGTGACGCACTGTCTCGATGAGGGAAAGTCTAACAGGAAAGGCAGTCTAAAAAAGGTCCCTGTGCAGCGAGGGCCCAAGGTACGTTTTCTTTGGCCTTCTCCTCACATTTTTTGCACTTGTTTTTCCAATTTGCTTAACGACAGTTCAATGGTTTTCGGATTTGCAGATTGCTGCACGGTTCCTCTTTTAATTCCGGTGGTACAAGCTTTGTCTTTTATTGCTATTATCAGGCTCATTCTGTTTTTTCTTTTTTTAAATCTACATCCTTGGCATGATTCCCACCCTGGCCTTACCCTGGCCCCTCTCACCCTCTGCCCCTCTTGTGTCCTTGTTGCCCAAAAGTTCACCCCGCTGTTGGCGCACAATCCCTCTAAGCTGCTCAGAGATTTCTGGTGATAAAACAGCATCGCACCTGACCCAAACGCGCCATGTGTTTGTGTGTGTGTTCATGTGTGTGAGAGTGAGTGAATGTGAATGAGATCAGTTGGGAGGGTGGACACAGCAGTGACAGGGCTTCATATGTTAATATGCTGCACATGTGGCTCTGGCATTGGAGGGCTGTGGTGGTCAGAATGACCCCCTACCCATTTCCACCCCATCCCATTCATCCCGACTGAATGTGGCTCTCCATTCACGCTGCTTTCACAGAGGAGGGAGGGAAGGAGGGGGGAGTGGAGGGAAGAGAGGGAGGAGAAGGAGGAGGAGGAGGAGGAGGGACGGTGGTCTCAGTGGTAGAGAGGTGGTCTTTCTCTTCTCCCTGGCTCAGAGAGAAGGAAAAACAATTGGTGTGCAAATGGATGCCTCTCCCTTATTCCTGGATGACCCGCCTCCTCCCTCCCTCCTTCCCCTCCCTCCATCCTCTCCCTCCATCTCTCCTTTCTGGAGTCTCTGTATGTTTAGAAAAAGGAGCACAGAGGAAGAGGATGGTTATTGGGTGATCATGTGTGTAAAATCTGAATAAATAAAAAAGCGGAGGGTGTATCTTGTGGGTGTGTGTTTATACTGTTTGTGTATTTTCTTTAAATGTCTTTGAGTGTGTTCATGTGTGTGTGTGTGTGTGTGTGTGTGTGTGTGTGTGTGTGTGTGTGTGTGTGTGGATGCTTGTCTGTGTGCTAGCTAGCCTGTCAAAGGAGAAAGGCCCCCAGTGTCCTCTGTAATTTTCATAGGTCAGAACTGACAATGGCTACTTTGATAGAGAAGCTGTGGAGATGTAAATCAGCCAATGGAGGGAGACAAAACAACTGTCCTCCCACTGGCCCCCACACCCTATCAAAAAAAAGGGGAATTTAGATTTAAAAGAGTGAGTGAGCAAGAGAAGAGAGAGAAAGAGCACGAAAGACATCCCCTCTGCCTCTATTTTGATGATAGTCTCCTTTTCAGATTCTCAGAGAGTTGGTGATGGTGGTAGAAGCAAAGGAGGCGGGGGAGCAGCGAAGGTTACGGTGCTAAACGAACTATTTTAGTCAGTCTGCCTCATTCCTGGGAAAGTTTGGAGCATCTTCTCTATTGCCTGGCACCTGGAGTGGGTCGCTGGGAAGCAGGACAATAGCACTGAGGTTGGTGGGTCGTCGGAGCATGGTCCTGCTCGGCTCTAGACGTGGACACGCTCCAGGCCTCCTCTAATCCCATCACTCCAGCAGCCCCGGGGCTGAAAAGACCCTCTGGAGAGGGCGGGAAAGCCTCCAGCAGCAGCAGTCACATTTAGAATATGCCTCTGTAGGATATGTAAATAAGCCTATATGAGAATTTCTTTAAAAAGGGAGAAAGATTGAGTGCAAGTATGAGTGTGCGTGAGAGACGGCGAGATCAGGGGCTTTAAGTTTGTTGAGTGTTGCATTTAACTGGGTCATGGAAGGAGCAGCAACAAGATATAAGTCGTGAACAAACTTATAGCAACAAATTAGAGATGAGACAAATATGCTTACAACTTGATGAGTGTAGATTAAAGTCATAAAGTTGCCACAAATAATGGATGTGTGCCCATGTGCCCTTAAGGCCCGAGACCAATTTCCACAGAAGGATGACAAATTGCTTATACATGTACGACTCAAGTTATAGACATGAATAGGCTTGAGGGAGGCCTGGCAACAGTAGTGAGTAGTAGGTTAATGGAGCAAGCTTTACGTATATGTCTTCATACCACATAGGTCGCACACAAAAAGAGTGTGAAGATGGGGAGAGTTTGGGGGGGTGGGGTGTGTGTGTGTCACTTGCAAAATCCGCCTCCACTAATGGTTGTGGTCATTGAGTGTGGTATGTGTGGAGGGTTCTTTGGAGTGAGAGCTGCAGGGCTGTGCGGAAGCCTCCGAGTGTGAATGAGTGAGGCGGTCAGGCAGACAGACAGTGGTCAGAGATAAGCAGATGAAAGCCCTGGGGATGGCTGGTGGGAGAGAGATTGATCCATCAAAGTCCACAGACAGCTTATGTGACATTTGATACCAAACTCATGAAAACAGCACATTGATGGTTAAAGAATTTATACAGCACAGTGTGAGAAGCAACGCTGACAATAAATCTTTGCAGTCATTTAGACAGCAATTTTTTTTTTTACATTCTCTTTGCCATAGAGAGAGATACTAATTCCCCTTGTTTATTAAAAGAATATTTAATTTGACAGTAATTTAAAATAAGTGTTGATAATATCTGAAATAAGAAAATATCAAATTTTTTATGAGATTACACAATTTATTAATGAAATAGTTTTTAAGTGAGAGTTCTGAGCAGGAAGCTGCTGTCAGGGAAATCCCTTGTAACTTGACTTTTGGTTAGTTTTATGGTTTTTACCCGTGCTGAATATTTACACGGTTCATTATATGTGGAGCATGTTCCATGACTCTAGGGAGCATGAAATCCACTCAAATCCCAAGTTGAAAGTGAAAAAAAAAACCCCACAAGGATTGGCGATTCTTACCTGACAGCAGTGATCTATTACTACTTGTTGTACCAGTGGAGATAAAAACTATATAGATGTAACTAATTTGTCTTTTTCTGCACCTGTATTTGTTGGAACTTGTCTGTTTACTGTTTGCATGCAGCAGTACACGCTGAAAACCACTGGTGGAAATTGCTATTAGATAATGAACTCAGTTCACCTCCAGTAGGTGCCAAACAGCCTGAGGGTTCAGAGCAGTCAAGTAACAACAACTCCTGGGTATACAGTGCAGTTGACAACAAGTACAGACCATCTTGGAAAAGGGCAACATACCTCATTAAAATGTATATCATGACTGAGCAGAATGATGATTCATGTCGTGGAACCACTCTGTAAATGGTACAAATCCATACAAGGCTGTCGTAGGGACGTCATTTTATACTATTGATTCCATCTTTATGAGCAAAAACTTTATGCGCTGCAGTAAAATGTTGATTTCAGCCATTGGGTATTATGACTGACCATTTTGGTCATTTAATGGTCCACATATTCACTCCAAGGGACCCTGTGAGGGCGCCTGTAGTTACTCACTCCTGGCTTGTGTCTGTTGTGCAGTGTAGTTTTACTGGGGATGTGAGCCTGGCAATGGGGAGCAGTGTGAGAGAGTTTGCTCAGAGCTCCTGTGCTGTGGGAGCGACACATCAAGACACAGAGAGTGCTCTGTTCCAGATATCTGAAGAAGAGGAGCAGGAAAACGATGGCACTGAGGAGTCATGAAAAAGTGTCTTTGTGTCAGAGGGTTGAAAAACAGCCCATTTAGAGTGGTCTGCCTATTAGCTGAACAAAGACAAGGGTCTGTCTCTGAAATCTGCTGCAAAGACTATTTAGTGTGTATACTGTATCAAGGGACAGCAAACAGGATCTTCTTTTTGCGCCCCGGCTCTGGCCGTCCCCCATCTTCTTAGAAAGGACTCATCCTTTCTCTGCATTCTTCCTCTGGGCCCAAGATCCTCTCTGGACCCTTTCTCTCCAACTCCATTCATCTTCTCATCTAAGCCTCTCTCAAAACACCAGTTTTCCTTGAGCGAAAACTGCAGGATAGTTGTGTCTGTAAGTTGCACAAGCGTTGGGCCAAACACAGCTAACCTAACCGTACTGTGTGATCTCTGTTGTCTGACTAAATTCTTTTGACAGGGCCAGTGGTTGTTATGTCCCCCACTGACCTCCTCTCTCCATTTTGCTCTCTATCTCTTTTTTCCTCTCTCTTCCATCCAGCTTTAAGTCACTTTAACACAGCTCATGATTCTGCTATCTCCTCACTCCAGCTTGTAGCCATATATGACACTACTTTGTCATTTTTTTGACACAGACATGTTGTCTATGAGGCCCCTAGTCGATGTGATTGTGTGGGACGCAGCTGTGGCTCCATGCTTGCTTGTTCACCACAGGGCAGTTTGGTCGTGTCGCACGTTGTTTATTTGGGCCTATGTGTGAGGCAAAGCAATGTAACCATTCTATCGGGCATGATAGTTATTTTGTAGGCATGTTGGGTGTGTCAAAACTCATTATGTCACATGTTCTTGTGCATAGGGGTGTAAAAATGGATCACTCTTACTTTTGTGTTGTAAGTATTTAACAAGGTATAAAGGCATTTAGAAGCCTAGTAACTACCAACAGGTGACTCATGGGAGTACCTTTCAGTCGACTGTTTATTAGGTTGAAGCCACACCTCTGGATATGGAACATTGTGTGCTGATACATAACCACATGACACCACACACACACATCCACACACTGACATACTCGAAATCTGACGATAGATGAGGCAAACATACACTCCCATACTGTTGCGTTAAGTTGCTACTCGCTGATAATACGGCAGGCTTCCTGTGGTGGAGGGGAATGTGACCTCACCTGTACTGCTGCTCCTGACTCAGGGACACCTGTGTTGCTGACGAACTATGACCTGTCAGCAACTGAGCTTCCACCACCACTCATGCATCTTAATCTCACTCTGTTCATCAAATGACCTCTGGCCTCGGGATATTTTGGCGCAAGTCATTCTCTTCCCTTCTGTGATGAGGCAGAATTGTACCTTTGGGGATAGAGTAACAGGCAGCAAACACAGCTAAGCCAGTGTAATGATGATGTGTACACTGTATGTTGTTTGTCTTTAATTCCCCTGCTTGTGAGTGTTAAATGGCATGTGATATTTACATACATACATTACAAATCCGCTCCTTTGTTTGCATCTCTGACATCTCCATATGGGCTTATTAGCAGTGACATAAAAATGGAGATAGTGGTTGAGATGATTCTGGCCTCGTCAACAATGAAACTCTTTGAATAAATGCAACACTAGCATTAGAGTAAACACTAGCACACTAAACACTAATGTGCAATCAGTGGTGCTGATCAAACTTGACAAGTGGAGGTTCAAAATTTGTGGATGTACACTTATTGGCTTTCTTGCAGCGTGTGAGATGTGAAGACTGATACTACTCTTGTGTCTGTATGCTAAATAGGAAGCAACAGCCAGGAGACAATTAGCTTAGCATAAAGACTGGAAACGTTCACTTAAGCCTCGTTTACACTGCAGAAACTTTCCCCAGGAACCAGGAACCTTTAGAGGAACTATGTGTGTTTCCACCGCGGGAACCAGGGTCTAAATTTAGTTCCGGGGTAATTGATTGACCCCAAAAAAGGTACCTGGTTGGGGAGTAGTACTTTCCAAAGGTTCAGGAACTTTGGGGAATGTGGTCTGCAGTGCTGAACATTTCTGACTGGTCGAGTCCTCGCTACATTTTATTTTTGCCGCCATGTTTAAAAATCTGCAGTGAGCGAGCAAACACATTTTCCACACCGCAAAACAGGTCCGGGAGAAGGTAAAAAAACTGAAAGGACTTAAAAAAAAATAAAGGACCACAACAACTGGAGTGGCTAGGGTTGCCACCCATCACGTATAATACGGGATCGTCCCGCTGCCTCCTGTGTTGAATATATACAGGACGCAATTTGTCCCGTATTTTCATTCATGTTTGTCCTCAAAGTGTTTTGAATAATATAATGTCAAGTAATAATTATGTATAAATTTCCCCAAACTTAAAGTTCCAGGTACTTTTTGGTCAAGACGTGGCTTTATTAACACATTCTCATTTGATTGATCTGTACAAAACCTGTGTTTCAAAAATGGCAATACACCCTTTTACATGGGCTTATGTGCCAGACTATTTGTTGGCTGGGAACAGTTTACCAAACAGCAAACAGCAGAGACTCCAGGAAGTTACTGATCTCAGCTAAATAGTACGACACATAACCTCTGGTAAAACAGCGAAATGCAGTTTCTATAGTTTTGCTTTTTCAATTAATGAGCTTTAAAGATGCTGATATGTGGATTTTGTTATTTTTGATCAGAGCCAGACTAGCTGTTTCTCCCTGTTTCCAGTCTACAATAAAAATAAGCTAAGCTAACTGACTGTGGGCTGTAGCTTCATGTTTACCACAAAAACATTAGAGTTAATCTTAACAAAGTTAATCTTCTCATCTAACTTGCTGCAAGGAATAGGCATATTCATCAAACCTTTTCTTTAAAGGGTCAGTTCAACCAATATACAAAAAACAAAACAAAACAAAATAACCCCAAAATGTCTTCTCACAGGTTTTGATCGCTCTGATGCCATCTCAGTAGGCTACAATGGAGGTGAAAAGAATTGTGTTTATGATGCTCCAAGCAATGAGAAATAAATAGGCTACATAAATGCAAGAAATACAACGGCCCTTTAATACACCAGCAGCAGATCAGATGGAGACCCTTACTGAAGAAATAAATGAAAGGTATACATGTGCTGACCACAGCTGAGGTATTCCACCACCAGACTACCACTGTAACTCATAAATATTTGAGTGTTCTTTATATTTTCCCTATAATGCCTTAAAGGGAGCCTGCAGTAAGGAAATAATCATCATTAGGTGGCACATGGTATAGGCAATCAATAGCTGTGCCTCTGATTGACATGCCAATGTTTTTAAAGTCCCTTGAAACGGCTCTCTCAGCGTCAACAATTTTCCAGGAATTATGAATGCACCCCCTCACTCTCGCCCCCCTCTCTTCCTATCTTCATATTGAACATTTGCCTCAAGACCATGTTATCGAAAAGGTTGTGTTATGCTCAGCCGTAGCTCTAAACCATACAGTACAATGTGTATCTTTTCACAGTCTAATTTTAAATCCTTGGCAAGCGTTTCGAGTGGGAGGAACTGGGTAGTCTACTCCCAGTCTAAGCGCTGAGCTGCTTGGCACAGACTCCATCTGCTTGAATGTGTGTAGGACAGTATGGATCAGTCCAAGGAATGTTGTCCCGATGCCATGATCATATTCTAAGGGCTTAGGTCTAGACATAGTATCTTAACAGAAAAGAAGCACCCATAGTATCTGCTTTAACAGACACCCATTGTGTTTAGTGTCATTCGTGAGGAAATGTGCGGACAGAAAAGAAGACGGTGAGATGCAAGAGAATTATTTAACTTAGAGTACAGAGCAATCAGTGAGTCTAGAAGCCAAAAATCTGATATATCCTGTGCTAGGTTTCCCGGAGTGAGTTATTCCACAGAAACAGGATGTGGACATGCATTTCTTAGCTCCCTGCTGTATAATGCACTGTCAGGAGATGTCACAACCTGAGCAGAATAATCCATACGGCCTTTCCCTGGTGCTTCTCCTTTGCTTCTCTCCCTCTTATTCACCTCCACCTCTCTTCCCCTCTTCTGTCTGGATCTATCCTTGCCACCCCCACTGTTTGAAGACGGGGGTGAGAATAATGGGAAGAGGTGGCAGGAAGAACATAGAGCAAGAGAATGAGAGAAGGTGAGAGTGAGAGTTTCCTCCTACAGTGGCTGTATAGAACATGATGTGCACTTATGTGCTTTGTACTTTGCGGAGCTGCCCTTTATGCTCATAGATTTTCAGATGATGTTGGGAAAGAATCAATGGGACACAGCCAGTACCAGGAATGCAAGTCCATTGGAGGAAAGCTGCAGTTAGATAGTATTGGGAAATAGATTTTCCTCAGCCCACCCCCCCCTCTCCACCACCACGGGCTCCACAAGCTTTCTCTTCAATACTCACTGCAATTACTTCACAGTCAACGGAGAGAGATGGAGCCTTGGCAGAGTAAATGTGTGTCTATGTCTGAGTGTGTGTGTGTGTGTGTGTTGAGTGAGAGGAACCCTGGACAGGGAGTGATTTAATGTTGGTGGTTGTGTAGGTGTATACGTCCAGGTGTTCACCCTGGAAAAGGCGCGGACCACTCATTCAACATTTACATGCATAACAACACAAGAAATCTCCCACAAACCTCTGTTGTCAAATTCCATACTTGTGCAGGCATGTGGAAACGGACACACACACACAGACACACACACACACACACAGACACACACACACACACAGACACACACACACACACAGACACACACACACACACAGACACACACACACACACAGACACACACACACACACAGACACACACACACACACAGACACACACACACACACAGACACACACACACACACAGACACACACACACACACAGACACACACACACACACAGACACACACACACACACAGACACACACACACACACACACACACACACACACTCAGAGCCACCCTGCGCACACACACACATTGCTTGTGTTTTATCCCCTCAGGAATCTGGAGGAAGGTGTCAGGTCTGTCTCTGGTCTATCTCTGGCTCTGCACACAAGCTTCCCTCGCCTCCCTCTCTGTCTCTCTCACTCTCACTCTCGTTCCCGCCATCTCTCCTCCTCCTCTTCCTCCTCCAGGCTTCACTATTATCTCCCTCCTTCCTCATCCTCCCTGCCTTCCTCTCTCTCTTCCCCCTCCGCTCCTCTTGGCCTCCCTATCTCCTCTCTCCTACTCATTTCTCTCACTCTCTCATACCCTGCCTCTCTTCTCTCCTCCCCCAGACCTCTCTCTCTCCTCCCTCAGCTTTTTGTTACTGCCTCTCTCATTCCTCCCTTCTCTCTCTCTCTTTTTTACCCTCCTGTCCTCTTCTAGGTCTCTCTATCTTTCCTCTCTGCCTCTAATTCTCCCAGCCTCTCTTGCTCTCTGCTCGCTTCACTCTGCAACAATAAATTACGCACAAACTCAATGTACATCTCTTTGTTCTCCCCGCCAGATAATTCAATTCATTTTAGCCAGGCTCTGCATTCTGAATGATGAATGCATTGACTATGCAATTAAACAGGGCGATGCATTAAAGTGCTCCCAGTGAGCTCCCATACATGCACTGCACATATACTCTGGACCAATATTCAAATTCAGCCATGTATCTGCAAAGACGCACATGCAGAAAAATAATTCACACATTTTCACATGTTCTATCCTCATTATGGCGTAACGTGGCCCCCTTTTCTCACCTATTTTCACACATCCATTGATATTCTGAGCATCAAAGTCATTGCAGGAATGAATGCAGGGGGCTGAGCATCTCTTATTACCACATCTGAAAAGACACGGGAAAAAAATGTGGACACTTTGGAACATGGCTGAGAATGCTGTGGCCTCCATCCTACAGTGAGGCAGATGGAGGACTGTCTACATATCATTTGGGGTTTGCCGCACTTTACGGAGAGGCGTCTTTGTAGAGGTGACCCTGCAGTCCTTGGAGCCATTGGCGGGCGGTTTCTCCTCTGTCCTCCATCTTTCTCTCTGCCTGTGCCTTCCTGTGGTGTGATTAATGTTTGCTCAACAACATCCTGTCTGCATACGCTCACACTTGGCTGTCAAGACATGAGGGCAGTGTCAGTCAACTGTCGAGACTGGATTAAACGGCGTAGGGTGTTGTGGTGGACCGGATAGACTTGTGCCCAGGTGTGAATGTTTGGTAATCAGGACTCTCCGGGGCCGAGTTGTAGAGATATGTCGAGATAGTGATCAAGGCCAAGGGCAGAGTAAAGAAAAGATAATAGAGAAACCTGAGAGGAGGAGGTTACCAGAGGTCTGGGAATCTTCATTTCCTTCCTTAAGAGAAGAAGAAAGAGAGATTTACACTGGCACCTGTGCTGCACATTGTCCCCAGGACGAGCACCCACTTTAAATGCTGTGGGATTGTGGGAAGGCAGAAGGTGATTAATGGGGCGTGTGTAAACAAAGCCCTTGAAACAAAAGCGAGAGTGTAAAGAATAGAGATAAGGCCCGACTCCAGTCAAGTTTGGCATCATCCCTCTTCCACTAACGACCTCTACTGTCGCCCAGTGATGGCGGGGGCAGCGAGGATGGGGGGAACTTAGAATAGAAAGAAAGAGAGTAAAAGAAGCCCTGACATGCACATTCATTCTTTAAATGAAAAGAGATAATTGTGAGAGGAACCGACCTGTCTTCATTCTTTGAATAAATAAAAACGCATGACCTGCCTGAAATATGGACAATGCCATTACTGATTTAATTTGAATAGACCACTTGTTATTGTGCCTTGCTGTGGCTTGCCATGAATGCTAAGATGGTTGACATGACTTAAAAACAGTGGAGGGGAAGATAAACCCGGCCCGCTTTGTTGAAAAAAAAAAAAAGATCATATGCAAAACAGGTCAGGAAGATATATGTGTTAAACACAGGTGATAGTTTTTTTTGCAGCTTTTACAATCGACTTCTTGAAAAATTTAAAGCCTTTATATGTAGTTCATGCAGTGTTGCCACACTCTGTCAGTCTTGCATCATTACGACTGCAATCATGAAATGAACCACTTTGAAGATGAGTTGCACTGGTCCTTTCTCATCTTTTCTTCCTCCGTCAGCCTCAGTGTGGTCAAGTGAGGAAAAACGTGTTTAGTAAGCACAATAAATCATAACAACAAGCCCAGTGAATCTTAACAGCATCAGCTGAAAGCATATTCATTTACACTCTTCAATATAATGGTCTCATACAGGTCTTAAGCTAATATATTTGACAAAAGTGGACCAATTAAACAGATTGATTTCTCACAATGATGTAAGCACGCCTTAATCAAGACAGGCTAGTTCTCTGCCGATTTATGAAATACAGCCCGTCAACCTGTGGCACAGCCCTGTGTTTACATAATGATATAATGGAAGAGAAGGCGTCCGTGTCCTCCCCTCCAAATACTTTAGATAAGGCGAGTTAGCCTCCCCCCCTTGCTTCATCCAAAACCCCTATCTGTGGGCAGGCTGGCTCATTCCACAGAGCACCTCTCACCACATAGTGAGGGAGCTAAATCATTGGAAACACATCACGTCATGCCTAATCCCCAGGATGCTCTCCTCACAGGACCTAACGTGTCGGATTGAGGGGAAAGGAATTCTGGGTCAGAGGGAGAGATTGAAATTAAGAGGTTGAATGAGTCAGGAGCTGTAGCTTTCTTGTTGACTGAACACAGTCAGGTATAGTTGCATGGCTCTTGCCATCTCCCATCCCTCTAGTGTAGTCGTCAACTATGGCAGGTTCAGCAGCGGGTCAAGGAGAGAGGCAAGCAGCCATCTTATTACCCACAACCATAAAACATCTTACTACCAGGAAGAGGACTGACTGCATGTGTGCACCCATGCATCTCTTAGGGACAGTGCTGATCAACACCTTGTATTCACCTTCAGTATATTTGGGATTATTCCACATACACATCATGGGGCCAAACCGATCAGGATTATGGTGTATGCACAAATATTTTTGTGTTGTGTAAATTCAGGAATACAATCCAGTTGTCAACTCTGAGCAAAAAAGACCTTCTTTTCTTTCTATGTCATAGTCTCTATTTCTGTTATATGCCTGTTCCTTTCATGTCTCAGTGTGTTTACATTTAGCTGTATGTTGTCATTGTGTCTGTACGTGTCAGTGAGCTCCATCTGAGCGAATACACCAGCCATCCGCTCATCCCGTCGACCATACATTGCTTCCCTGTCTCCTAGCAACTCTCCCAGTGCCTGCGGCCGGCTGTTACCTTTCCGTCAGGGCCCGTGATTTCTCCCGGTTGGAGTGAGGTGACTTTCATGTGTCATGTGTATTTGAGAGCCCTCCTCCTCCTCCCCTCTCTCTTTTCTCTCTCTCTCTCTTCTGCCCTCCCCTCCCGCCCTTCTCCGCTGGTGCTGTTGGGGTGTAACATACAGGAGCGGCCCCGCTGTCGAAAAGCATCGGTTCAGATTCCTGTTCACTCTCCCCCCAACGGCAATGGCTCTTTGAAACAGGGAAGACTTGAAAGAGTGGAATCGCTGTGACTGATCACTGGATGTGCTGTAACAAGAGGAAATTCTGAGGATCCTGTTGGAAGGGAACAGGGGAAGAGAGAAAAAGACAGAAAGGAGACAGGGAAATAAGGAAAAAGAAGAAGAAAGGGTAACAGATTGAAATTAATTTTTTTGACAGGAAGAGAGGGAAGTTCAGATTAATAAAAGAGAGGAGGCACCCACTTTTCTGCATTTTGTTAATGGTTCCACAGAAACAGGCGTGGAACGGTAGTCGTTTGAACCAACACATGCATTTTAACACATGCTATTGAAAGCCTTGTGCACGAACGTCAGAGTGCTCCGTGGCAATGGACATTTTCAACACTTCATTCACACCAAAGAGCCACTTCAATAATTCATCACTCATTCTCTGTGCAGTGCCTCTCCGCAGCAGGCTAATAGTTTTCAACACCCTTTACACTCTACTTTCACGAAAACACACACACACACACACACACACACAGACACACACACACACACACACACACACACACACACACACACACACACACACACACACACACAACGCTCACGCTCACTGAGAACTCATTTGCTTAGGCAAAAATATAAAAAAGCATAAATGGTTAGGTTTATTTCATAAAGGGAAGCTATTTTTATACTTTCCACAGTACAGTGAACATGTCAAAACTACTTTGATGTAATGCTATTGCCACAAATGCGATGCACATTTTATATGCTTGGATTGCAGGGATTGCTAGAGTCTAATAGCAACGCATTCTGACCCCATTATGACCCTTGATATGGCTACTCAGCAGCACAGTGCTTACAGTCTGAAAGGGAGGCCTTAGAGGGATTTCTGGCCTGGCAGTGTTCACCACAGTTTGGGAGAGTGAGGTCATTGGTGGTTTTTTTTGTGAGTGTGTGTATGTATGTGTGTGCATATTTGTTTCTGAGAGTGTTTGGGCTTATATGTATGAGTGGGATTTTTCATTGTGCCATGGGGATATGGGTTTGGAAAGGCTAATTTGGGTTTAAGGGCACTGGGCCCTTGCCAGGCGCACCAACCAATCTCATATGCCATTCGTTATAGTACAGCCACAGCCTACATGCACACATGTGCAAACATGCACCCCCCCCCCTTCCCTTCCCTTCCCTGAGCACAGTCAGTTATTCATTCATACTGTATGTTGAAACCAGTCACAGCTCATGTCATTCCCATAACCAAACTGCTTCTTTGCTGTACATCCCCCCTTCTCAAAAAGTCCTATGATCCACTGTTACTCTGTAAAATGTCATTTCATATTAATTAACTCCTTCAAAGTAAAAGTAAGTTTTCTCTCTGGGAGTCTTAGTCTTATATCTGTGAATGTTATTGGAAATTCCCATATTCCCCTTTCTTTTATGTTCCAATATTGCAGTTGTTTTACACGTTTAAACTGAACCGAACTGGTCTTTTTCAGTGGGAAAAAGGAATGTTTTGTTTTGTTTTCTCTGTTTTAACCGATCGGAGGGCCATTTTTAACTCTCACTGCTCCTCAGTCTTTGTTGTTGAAACAGTTGCTCCTGATTAGGGTTCAGTCAGAAGCCTTGAAAAAGATGGAGGGTTGGTGGAGGGGCTACAGAGGCATCAATGACACAAATAGCTTTTCATCCCCCCCGCCCCCTTTTCTCTTTCTTTCTCTCTTACTTAGACTCTGCCGTTTCCACCCCTCTCCATCTGCAGTCTGACCTCTGCTATTCTTCACTATGATTCCTGTGTGTTCAAAGGCGGCAGGATGTCAGTAATTGGAAGGGATGTGATGGAGCGGGGGGCCCCTCCTTGGGGCTGGGAGGCCCCCAGCGCTAGAGAGGTCAGGGAGAGCCTGTCTCACACTGACATGTAGGCTTGGACGGCAGCATCCAGCCACAACAGGCCTGAGGCAGAGCGATGAGCAGCAGCTCTGTCAGGAGAGGAACAGGCGAGCAGGGGAAGGAGCTGCTGCTGCTGCTGCTGCTGTTCAGAGTCAACCTTCCACAGATTTCCCACTGGATGTCTGCTGTGCTCTGTAGACCTGGACCCAAACTGCAGCTCTACACTTCACTCAGATTGCCACTTCAAGGTATCTTTTAGGATACTTATTGCCTTTGAGCTAACAACTAACGCTCTATTCTTATATACTTTTCAGCCCTAATCTGCCCTCTACCTGTTTGCCTTGCGGGCAATAGGTGAGGCTCTAATCAGCTGTGATCAAATTGCTGGGCTACAGGGAACGCTCCTGCTTGCAGACATGGCAGAGCGATTAGCACACTTCTTCACACTGGCTTAGAGCACAGAGGCGTGGAAAGGGCGACTTAAGAGGCTGCTTTAACCACATCAGCTTTAAATAAAGATGTCTGGACTGCATCAACATCAATAAGGCCCCCACCACCATCAGTCTGGGTCCACACACTCACAGGCTCAGTCATACTCGTGCAGTGTATACACTCAAACATGTACTGACAGGCAAGCGGACAGATGCTTACACACGGACACACACCTTCATGAATACATGCGTGTATTTATGAGAAAAAAAGTAGTTCAGGCATGCATGTGTGTGTGCATGTGTGAAGTGACACAAATTACTTATTGCACAAGCACACAGAGTCAGTCTCTGCCTTGAGCATGTGTCATCTTCAGCAGCCCATTGTGGTTGAGGGCTGTCCTGGTGTAGGACGAGGCTGATTTGGGGAAACACCCAGCTGACACATTAGCCCTGGCTGGCCATGACACAGTGATGCCACTGCTCTCCTAAAACACTACCTGGGGCTTCAACTGTGCCATGTGGGATTACCACTAGACCACGTTAGCACCACACTACCCACCCACTGTCTTTAAAAAAAAAACCCACTCCCACCCCACCCAAAGGTCTGGCATTTCCACAAGGACATGGCAATGAGAGGAGGCAAGACTAATGCCGGCCAGTGTTATCATCATGTTAACCCTGTGTGGCTCTGTCCTTCTTGCCCCTTGGGTGTGCCACGCCTGGAAACCCCTCCCCAGGGGGACATGGCCTCCTGCTGGGCTCACAGCTCAGTCTCCCACCCGATGTGCTACCCCCTCCCAATTTCTTCATACATCTCCAAAATTTACCCAAATCTGAGTGACTCCTCCTCTCTGTCTGTCTCTTCAAATCTTCTGAGGTCACGAATAACAGGAAGAAATGACATTTTCATGCACACGAAGGCATTGTTTGTGGGATTTATTGACTTGATTTGAAACTATAGTTGTTACTGTGCAGTAAGTCTTTTTTCATATCTCATTTCTGTGGCATAACATACTTTGGATGCCATCATAGCTACAGTATGTTGTAGAACGGTTTTGGCTTTTGACCCCTTCAAATGAAGCATTGTTTTCTGGTGAACTCTAATCACTGGTTCTTCATACCTGTGGGTTATGACCAAGTCAACCAGAGACCATCTTCATTTACCCCAACTCCTTTTTTTTTGTCTTTTTTTCTTTGTGAAATAGTGGTTTCTTTTCCCTAGGAGAGTAGCAGGCAGAACACATCATTCTTTCCTAAAAACATTACTTATATATTGATAAGGGAACTGTTCAGCATTTTTGAAAATATACTTTATACTTAATTTGTTAATCATATCTGTCAGTTAAATACTGTATACAGCCTGCAGCTGATTAGCTTAGCTTAGTTTAGCTCTGTCTGAAGGTAACAAAATCTGCCTAGCAGCACTTCTAAAACTCAGTAAATACCATTTTGTGTCTCATTTGTATAATTTAGTTTGATTTGGGTGGTGGTATCAGTCTTTTAATTTAACTCTCCATGAGAATATGTTTTTCCTGAAATGTCAGACTTTGCATTGTACATACAATCAACATATTTCTTCACTTTACAAACCTTTATAAATATATTTTTCTATTATTTTTCAGTGTGTTTTTGTGGGGTGGTGGTATTACTGCTCTCTAATTAAGAGAGTTAATCCCCTTAGTAAACCTAGTGAGTGTAGTGAACCTAGAGAACCAAGTGAACTTGTAACCAAACAGAACTCTAAGGCCTTGTGTCTCAGATATTTAAAAAACTCAGACATAGCATTATAGATACCTTAGATACTGAACTGGATGGATTGAATTGATGGGCGGATGGATGGAAACTAACATCTATATGGTCTGTGATGAACAAAGATAAAAACACGCTGTGCTCTGTAGTTCAGTTTCATTGGTGACCAGCTAGGCTGCACATGTCTTGGAGAGGTAAGAGGGTGAAGGGAGAATGAGAGACAGCCTGAGCTGGGTAGTGATAGTTGAATCACAGTATATTTCCACCTGCCAGTTTCGTTGGGAAGTGCACCTCCAGGCAATGTGCTCCTCCACTGTCAGTCCTGTTTTCTGGCCAACGTACAGCAGAGGTTTTGAGAGTCTTCAGCCGGAACATCACCTGACTGTGAAGTTCTCCCCTTACACTGTAATGAACTGGCCCTGGAAATCAATCTGCTGTCTCCTGTGCAAGCAATATCATCTATTTGATCTTGATTGTGCATCAGTGGACCAAAACATACAACTGAATGAGTAGCACTGCATCTGTTAGCCATCCCTCTTTGTCATCCTGATGAAGACTCGCGGGGTGAATAGCCCAGATGACCTGAGCATGGCAAAAGGAAAGGAGGCATGTTACAGGAGGTGAAACACGAGGAGAGAGACCCAGGGAATCCAGGACACCTGAGCTGGCAACTTGAGCCCAAGAGAAAGAGAAAACCTCATCCCAGGGGAGAGTGGTAGGACTGGAGTCAGCCAGGGTACCTGAGTCGAGCCCAGGTACGAGGACGAGCCAACACGATGCTCAGACAGCAGGATGAGGTTTCACTTCAATGGGATTAACAGGTGAGCCAGGCTAGTGGCTCATTCAGATGTACAGTACACCCCATCTCATTAGCAGAACAGTCAGTGACATCGCTATAGGGGATGGGCGAGATAAGGTGTGGTGTCCAGTGGTTTCAGTAAGAAAAAAAAAAAGGTTTCTGAGTCCACACTGCAGGCTGGTATTCAATGCCTGCCCATTCCTTTGTTATCTCTCCTTGGCTGTAAAGCAGTCAGTGAAGTGGAAGGAATGTGAGGTATTTCCAGGGTCTGACAGGGGTGTGTGTGTGTGTGTGTGTGTCTGTTTGTGTGTGTGTGAGTGTGTGGTGAGGGGGTTCAGGAGGGTGGTCAGTCAGTGCCCACCCAAAGCAGTGCAGCAGCATGATGCCTCCCAACACACATAAAGGAAGCCTTGTCTAATGCTCTACCTCCATTCACTCTCTTCTTAAAGATGCTGGGTTTCCACACGCTTTTCTCCAATTTATTCTTCTACGGCTTGTTTCTCTTTCCCTCTCCTTCAATTTTCACACACACACAATTCAGGCACACACAAACCGACTGAACTAAACTGGCGAAAATGATAATTATATAAATCTTAATTAGTTTCCAGGGATTAAAAGTGTGCAGATTTGGTGAGTGAAGAAAACACTAACAGCTTGAAACCATGATTATCTCACTGCGTAGGTATAAAACTGGGGTTAATACCTGAGATGAAACAAACGGCTTAAAAGTCCCAAACCTCCCTGTGCCTGCCAGGGGATTCTGGCAGCATCATAATGACAGGGATTGAAATACAGTTCTATCACAGAGAGAAAACACAGAATAGTCACAATTTATTCAAGAGACATATTTCATCTTACTAGGTTTTATGGGTCTCCGTACATCTTCTAAATAAAAGATGATGAATTGCATGCGCAGCCGTGTCTCGTACAACAGGAAAAAAATCTCAGTGTTCAATGATAGATAAGGTTTTCTTATTTTCTTTCATCCTGTCTTGCTGCCTCTCTCTCTTTCTCTCTCTCTCTCTCTCTCTCCCTCTCTCCCTCCCTCCAGCCGCCCTTTCTCCTCCTCTCAGTGTTAATGCTGTTAATGTACACAGCATTATTGAAAGCGTCTGTGCTTGCAGCAGGATTCAGATATTAGGTGGCTCATTTGGTTAGTTCATTGACTGCTATCAGATTTCAGGTCAATGACCTCAATGACCAGACAACAGCACAGAGTAGACATGGAAAGTGGAGAAACGAACACCACCAAGCTGGTTTGTTGGTTGGCTGGATAGATGCCTGGACATGGAGATGGATGGATGGATGGAGGGATATCTGTCTGACAGAGCATGGGCAGGTTTTTACTGCAACACTGAAAGCGAAAGAGAATCCCTGTAATTTGCAGACATAATGACCTTTTGGGTGTAAAAATGTGGCCTGTCATGATCCCTCATCCACTAATAGAGCAAGACTACCACCGCAAATAAACAGTTGAACCTGGCTCAGATTTTCAGCAACTTGTTGTGGTGGCCAATCAAATCCTTCCAAGCCTGGATTCATTATTACTTTGTAAAGTGAACGCTGTATTCCTACTGTTTACTTTCAATCATTGCTCTGAAAGATGACATGTTTGACACTGTAATAACTTTACAGAGTTGGTCATAATATTATGATATATAAGATAATGATGTTCAATATTTTGATGATTTGTATCATTATTGCATATAGCATCTCAGAAACACCATGATGGCAGGGTGCAGTGGGTTGTGTTGATACAAAGGCTGTGATTCCTGAACGCCCCAGCTGATCAGAGAAAACTGAGTTTAGGGAAGCACTGTATAGTGTCAGTGTGCCATTATTAGATGAGCTAGTCATGTCAGAAGACATACAACAAGCGTATGCAATTAGGGAAAGGAGCTCAGCTGGACCGAATATGCTTTGTTGTGTTTCAGAGGGTAACAGTTTGTTTCGGCTTCTGAAGTGCGTGTGTCTGGTTACCTATATGCTGGACCATTTCTTGATTAATAATAATATGTGTGGTTAACTGTATAGAGGTTATGTATGATTGCATTTCAAAAAAACAGGCTTACATCCTGGTATAAAGCTTTCTGAGCATAGGCAGAAGTACAGCCCCAAAGAGCCTTCATTGAACACAAATAAAATTCAAATGTATATCATAGCATATACTGACTATTTATATAGTCATGTTCCATGAGGAAAAATATTAAAAACTGTAAAAAGCGTGGGCTGTGGTACCATTATGCCTTGATGTCAACGCACAATGTCACAATAAGTACTCTGGGCTCTGCTATAATTACATGTACAGTTGGAGTGCGATAAAGTTCACCTACATGATGTTTTCTCTCTATTTGTAGATGTGCTGATCAGAATGATTAAACAAGGACATAGAGAAGATGGTTTGGTCTAAAATGGCTCCACAGTTTGCAACATCAAGAGAGACATTAATTAAAAAACAATTCCTTTATGCATATACTGCAGTGACAATGGTTGTAAATGAAAGCAAAACAAATTCATTGTAATTATGGGCATTGATGAAGATTGGAGATTATGATAGGTATACCCACCTTAGTGCTATCTTCACTAATAACAGAGGTATGCTGACCTCACTGAAATTACTTTTGGTACAATGCACAAGTTAAACACATCTTTTGCTACATACTATGCCACTACTATATGAAGATGGAAAAAGTATTTGAAGCATATCTTCTGGTCCACAATTTTGTATATGTGAAACAAGGCTCAAAGTGCCCTTGAAGTCCAGTAACACAGGACTGGAATGAAAGTTTTGATTTGAGTGAGAGGACCGCTATATCACCTGCCCATTCGACTACAGCCTCCTATGACTACTGCAGAGTTAATTAACGAAAACAGGGCAAGAGCCTGCTGAAACCTTGGCTTGATATGCATGATGACGCGTTGAATGTACTCAGGTCAATTACACATGAATGAACACACCTGGTTTAAGTGATGGAGGTGACGAATTGTGGTCAATGTGGTCAATGTGTGAAATTGAGGATGTAGTTGAGAAATGTTGTTGAACTGCTGTAAACAACTGACATGATTGTGTTGCATTCTGCCTAGTGTCAGCCAATTTCAGATCTTTATCTGTTTGCTTCTCTCATACTCTCTGTGCTCACATATACAGTATTTTAATACAGCTGAATTCCATGTAAAGCTTTTCTCATTTACATGTTTTTCTGTTTCTGTTGTCAGACAACTGAAAAGTATGAAATAGTGACTGAAATGTGGCCCATTAAGAGTACATGTCAAGCCCTTTGCAAGCTGCTGCTCTGCACTGCTAAAATACTAATTTTATAACCACCATCCTTGTCTTTAATTTATGTGTTTGGCGGCTATGAAATCATAATTAAAGACAAGGACTGTGCTGTGATTTTGGCTAAATGTACTTGTAAAATGATTAGTTACAGAGAAAGTTAGAAGTGACAAAATATCTTTCTTATTTTGTGTCTCACACAGAGCCAGGGGTGGGAATAGTGAATCACATTTACTCTCACTACTGTAACAAAGTCGATTTTTTGTGTATTTGTACTTTTTGGAGTATTTTTTAAAAATCAGGAACTTTACTCACACATAAGTATTTCTTAACCCAAGTATTTTAATTTGCTACATTTAAAAGTCGAAATCATTACAGAGTAAAAACAAAAGTCACATGGTGACGATATGATTAACTGTGTGAGAACGCCACAAATCAAAGAAAATGAACCGCCCAGCGACCACGGCAAGTGTCCCAAATCAAACACACCTTCCTTGTCGCGTGATCAACAATTGCATGCTGGGTCTGGCTAACGCTAAATGCTAAAATACTGACGGTGGATCTTCCAGCTTTGACTGACGACTAGCGGAGAAGCTGCATTTTGAGCAGATTTCGGAGGACTTCGCGGTGCACAAGACACAAAGTTACGTCAGTCAGGTGTGTGCACCACTGTACAGTACCGTTTTGTCTGCGTTTGTCAGCTGCAGTGGAGTTTATATTGTTTGTACATCTCGGCTTTTCCTGCTGCTTTATTCTGCTGTCCATTTTATAATTTACAGTATGTAGCTTAATAATGCTACGTAAGGTCTATGGACACAACCGCCGAGGTGAACTGGTGTCCAGAAAGTAGGCAACAATTAAAATTGCTGTTGTATTAGACTGCATTAGTTTTAGCTAGGTGTTTCTGATAAACTGCCAACTGGCATATACAGACTGCAATGAAATACCAATGCATGCACACCTGGTAGCCGAAAGATGTTCTTTAATTGAATAGTTTTAGTTATTGTCCTCACCGTATTTTTTTTTACCCCTCCTCTATCCCCTTTTAAAAATGTAACGCAGTAATGTCAGAGTCCATTTTAACTGAAGTACTTTGTACATGTTGAGTGCATTACATTTTACATTTTACATTGCATTATTACTCTTAAAATTTCTTTGAAGTAGCAGTACTTGTGGTTGAGTACAATTCCACACCTGCACAGAGCACAGCCATTGTCTGGGGAAGAAACTGCTGCTCTGCCTATCACTGAACAGGCACGAGAGAAGGCATTACTAGTACCTCTTCTAAGTAGTCTTTTTTTGAAAAAAAAGTCTCTAAATCTAGTGACAAATGTTGGCAACACTGCAGGCTGAAAACTCTCCCCTCTAATAGAAACTGTTTGTGCCAATTCATTTTGAAAGAGCCAATGGAGAAAACTCCATTTCAGTCACATGGCATTTGGCTGACCAATGGTGGAACTATGATCTCTCAACCCCATCAGTCAGTCAGTCATGGACATTCGTGATTACAGTGCTGCCCCTGATGTTGCGGTCCAGACAGAAATCAGGATAAAGGAAATACAAGCAAAGCAAGACAGGAAGCAAAATGTAAACCCTGTTTTAACTTTCCACCACTGTACACAAGCAGTAGAACCTAAACCTATACCTATACCTAGTTGCACCTATTATCACACAGGAGGAACACTGAACTGATTTGTGTAATATTTGAGCAAAACTTAATCAATATAATTCACTTTCTCTCTGGCAGACAGTGACCATGTTGTTTGATAAAGAGTAGTTTTACTTGTGTGGTAGAATGCTGCTTAGATCCAGTGTTTTTTTTGTATTTCTATACTTAAAAGATCAGCTATCATGACACCATACAGGTCACGTAGAAGTGTATTTTCTATCTGCTAGCTGTGCCTTGACAGCCTTAATTGTTTGGAAAAGGGGAACCCATTTGTTTTGTTGGTCACATCATCCTTTATTTTTCTTACTGTTTTCTTCTCTCTCTCTTCCCTCAGCCCCCCTTTCTCCCCCTTCCCCCTCTCTTTGGGTCATTAGCATGTTGCTGATGGGGGCCGGTCATCCATTGAGCGTTGCAGGGAGGTTTGGCCGGGGCTGCAGCAGGCCTGTCAGGGCAGGTCATTAAGAAAACGACGGGTCGGGGAATACACAGACAAGGTTGATTGGTTTCCTGCAGCCGTCAGCAGAGCCCTGCAGCATCTTCTGACCCTGTGAGCCCCATCTAACCTACACACACACACACACACACACACAAACAAACAGACACACACACACACACACGCTACATGCACCTGCACAAGAAAACACACTTGGAGACACACCTTTGTATACACATAAACACTGAGAGCACATATGAGGCCACACAAATGTATAGTATGTACACACTTGCTGCACAGAGCATGTGTTGCAGCATGCATGCATGTGTAGCACGTGGGCACACATACACACACACACACACACACACACACACACACACACACACACACACACACACACACACACACACACACACACACAAAATGTACCCCAGACCAAAGGCTAAAGACTAGGGAAAGACAGGGAGCCATAGTGAGGTGATTACCCTGATCTTGATCCCCACAACCCAGCCTGTTGCCAGGTTTTAGATCTACTAGGAATAGTGTGCAGCTTGGCCCTAATCCAGCTAGACCGCCTGCTGCTCCTACTCTCACGACATGTCCGGGGTGGAGCCAAAGAAGAACAAACCCACTAAGAGGAGAACTGACTACAGGAATTAAGGAGTTGTGATCTTATTGTCTCACCTACAGTGCTGCAGCAGCAACAGCAACAACAAAACTCTGAAGTTGACCCCAGTTTTCTTGAAAGGTCATATGTGGGATTGAATGTGGCTGTGTGCAGGGAGGGTCTCTGTCATGCGTGCATAGATGGAATGCTACCCAGCATCCATCTCTGCTGTCTGTTGTGCTGTGAATGTCAAACCCAGAGGCTCTGACACTCACTCCCCCTCCCCGCCACCCTTTGTGCCCCCCTACCCTACCTGACCCTTCAGTCTCAAGCTGCCCTGGCCTACCTGATGAACAGAGCCTCCTGCCTGGGGCTCCTGTGCTCTAAATGAGCCCTATAATAATGTTACTTCAAATGTCAAAGCCAGGGTTATTAGCGCATGTGTGTGTGTGTCCAGGGGTGTGGTGCATGGTGTTGGGGTGGGGGGTAGAGCTTCTTGTGTAGCTGCCACAGCCTTCCATCCATCCCTCGGTGTAATCAAATGCATTAATGTGTAAAAATGCCATTTAGCACAACATATCCGACTGCAGGCTGGTTAGTAGACGCTGATAGACATATAGGGTTTGACTGACAGTCCCCGGCTGTGGCCTGTCTGTGGGTGTTAGTGACACACAAGCCATTCTTCATGCTTGTGCTCAATCACAGAGCCAGCTTTATACTTGTGCAATATTTATGCAGTGATAACATACTCACTAAATGGCACACAAGGACACACGCATGTAAGACAATGCACAAACTCGAATATTAACCCACACACAGTGATTGTTAATGCACAATATAATTGCTAATGGGACCTGTCTTAGGGGTGAAGTGGTGTTAACCTCTGATCAACCCTAGGTCAACCACTTATAGTCTAGATAGAATTCATTACATTTCACCCACTTCATCATCAGCATCTGACTGACCAATTTCACACCCATGACAATGACAAACACATGAGCAGAGGGATGAAAGAAGCAAGAGGCGTTTTATCTGTTTTTGCTCCTTTGTAGATACTATTTAGTTTCCTCTGTCTCAAATATTCCTATAACAGTCATTGCACCATACAGGCCAGCTGATTGGATATTTTGTTGCTTGTGTTAATGATCCAGCCAAAAGTTCGGTCATCCAGCTAACCAGTCAGCCAGCGTCCAGGACTGGATGTCAGGGAAGGCTGTGTTTAACTCACTCTGGCTGCCACAGCACAACACAGCCGACCAGGCGGCAATTAAGATGTTAATAGATAGCTTCATAAGGCCGACAAACCGGAGGGAAGGAGGGGGGAAACGAACCAAACCGCAACAGATTTCCAAGACTTCTAATTAATAGCGATGGCAATTAAAGCGTAATTCAGCCCATTTCCCTCTGTAGCGTTCTCTCTCCCTTGCCTCCAATTGCCTTTACTCACTTGCCAAAAGCACTGGAGGGTTGTGACGTATCCTCTTTTAATGTTAAATTTCTTCAAGTACCCTGTTGTTGGTAGTTTTGATAAAACACCCATGTCGGACAAGTGGGAAAAAAGCTAAATGACTGAGTTATCTCCTCAGGGCTAATCCTCTACTTAAGATATTGTGGTATAGTAGTATTATTTTGTGGACGAACACAGGTATTTTGCATTTATATATCATGTTTATGTAGTAGTGTGTGTGTGGGTGTGTGTGTGTATGAGAGAGAGAGAGAGAGAGAGAGAGAGAGACAGTAGGGCCAAGCAGCAAGACAGGGGCAGGTGAATGATTGCAACTCTAATTAGCAGGGTGGTGGCTCCTGTGCTGCGCTGCTCGAGACATGAGTCGTCAGGGACTCCGAGGTGCCAGGCTCAGTGGGGAGGACTCAGAAAAACAGCTTTAATTGGTCGGAGTTATTTATAGACAAAGCACCTCTTTCAAGGTTAGTGGGTTAAGTCTGTTCAGTCCTCTGTGGGGACCGTCATGTTTGGTGGCAACAAACAGACCGCTGCCAAAAAAACCAGCCCTACCTCTCCATCTCCGTGGAGTCACGTACGCACATCGAAAATCAAGTGGCGCACGTGCGCACACACACACACACACACACACACACACACACACACACACACACACACACACACACACATAGGTACATACTGCGGAACTGTACTGCACCTTTCCCATGCACTTAGACATGCTGTTGGCTTAGTGCAGAGCAAGAGAAAGTGAGTGCTAGAAAAAGAATAACTGAGAGAAGGACCAAGCAAGTGAGAGAGAGATAGGGAGACGTGGATGGAAAAGACGAGGTGGGGAGGTTGCTCCTGGGTTGAATCCCTCATTGGAGGCGTCTTCATCTGCCGCCCAATCCTCCCGGGGGCCCCTACTTCTCCATTTCATTAGTTTGTCAGCCTGCACGAAGGATTGTGCATTAGGCCTTTAATTTAGTGGATAGCCAGAGGCTAGCTATGCTGCCTGGTGAGACTCTCAGCTCCAACAGGCTGGAATCTAACTAGGATCAGCTTAGCTCAACCTAATGCAGCACACACACACACACACACACACACACACACACACACACACACACACACACACACACACACACACACACACACACACACTACAGTGCACCCACCCAGTGAGAGATAGAGAGAAGGTGGGAGGTCCATTTATGTACTGTATGTACGCATCAATCTGTGTAATGTGCAAATGGACAGTGTGCAAGCAAATGAAAAATAGACAACACATACACAGCATTAAACAAACACAACAAATACAGAAAACAGAAATGCTGCAGTAGTACAGACTTTCAATTCAATAGACATACGTGGGGCAGCCTAAAACCTGATGAAATGCTTGATGAGTGAAAGTCCAGCACTCGTCAGTGATGTTGTAACATGAGCTAACACTGTTTGTTTTACTTTAAAATGCTGATTATATGATTCAGATTTTATTGGAAATATCCGCTATGTACCTAGTGTTACCCTTCTACTAATTACCATGGTGTTTTTTTTTTTTTTGTGTCCCATGGAAACTTCTGTTGTGTTGTGTAAAGCATCTATTTATGTATCCATCAGTCTCCTGTAATCGCCTGTATCTTATGAATCCACAGTATCAGTTTGCGATGAGCAATTATATAATTAGTCACATCCTTTAGAGGGTCTATCCAACAGTCCAAGCAGCTTCCCTCAGTGAGTGTGAAATGTTGCTAGTAGCCATACCCCAAGCATCAAAGGCTTTTCTCTTTCAGACTGGAGGAGCTGCACTTTGAGGGCCTGTCTCTCAATGTCATTCAATATATCTATTCAGCAAACTGACATGCTGTGGCACTGCTGAGGGCCGGACAGGGTGTGGGTGGACTTCCAACAGAACAACAACTGTATGTCACATTGCAACAAACAATAAGCACACATGTACACGCTCTGAGCTGCCCAATTAGAAATACACTCGGTGCATTAGCGTGAAAGCCGTGCACCCACACAGTGGCAGGGACACATTGAACAAAGAGCAAAAGACAAAGCCCAGTGTGAGAGAGCGAAGTTGTCCATCTGACACCCCAGCTGAAAATGTCCTCTTACATCTTCTTGTTTTCTTCTTAAAGTGCTGCTCCCTCTTCTCTCTGACCCTCCCCCTACGGCTTTTAACCCCCCAGCACCCCTCACTCTCGCTCGCCCTCCCCGGCGAGCTCCACAGCTTCCCCCCTGTTTTGGGATGGGAGAGGAGGCTAAAGGGGGTGCTGTGGCTGTTGGTGGGGACGGGGGGCCCATCTTTTGTTTCCTGTTACAACATGCATTTCATGGGGAGGCCTGGCTTCTGACCCTGCCGAGCACACACTGCGCCAAGGCTGGGAGCTCCAAGGGAAAGGCCCATCTGTGGCATCCATCAGGGCTGTGCTCTCCCGCTGAGGTACTGTCAGAAGCCGGAGGGGGTGGCAGTGGTGGAGGGGAGGCTTGCAGGGGCACGATAGGGAGGGGCCGGGGGAGTTTGTTGAAGAATGGGGATGGGGTGGGGTGGGGTGGGGTGGGGGGAAAATCAGGCCAAAAAAACAGACCTTGGGGAAACACAGGGTCCTCCTAAATTCAAAGTGAGGTGAGGGGGTGGAGGGGAAGGTGTGTGTGTGTGTGTGTGTGTGTGTGTGTGTGTGTGT
Organism: Seriola dumerili; assembly: GCF_002260705.1. Lineage (NCBI taxonomy): Eukaryota > Metazoa > Chordata > Actinopteri > Carangiformes > Carangidae > Seriola > Seriola dumerili. The sequence continues at coordinate 5,167,863 of NW_019174272.1, read as the reverse complement.
GTGTTGTGTGTGTGTGTGTGTGTGTGTGTGTGTGTGTGTGTGTGTGTGTGTGTGTGTGTGTGTGTGTGTGTGTGTGTGTGTGTGTGTCTGTGTGTGTGTGTGTGTGTCTGTGTGTGTGTGTGTCTGTGTGTGTCTGTGTAATTGGAGCAAAGAGCATAGAATAAACACTGAAACATATGGAGCTGAAGAATCTCAATGGAAGTGGGAGTAAGGTGGACAGTTCCAACAAACAGTTATGATTAATTAAACCATTTATGCTTCTATTTGCATAATACATAATAAATAAATAAATAAATATATATATGTATATTTATAATATGATATTGCATAATACAGTACTTAAACCAAAGCACAAAAGCAGCATCCTTGTAGTTTCACACAGTGTCCATGATTTTGGTAATGCTTTAATTTCAGCAGCAATAGATCAAAAGAGTATATTACAAAGAGCATCTGAACATGTTTTTGAGTCAACCCTAGTGAACACACAAGAGCTGACTCACAAATACAAATGGATACAGATGAAACAATTGTTTTATTTTCTGAGGGCATACCAGAGACAGAGGTTTTCAAATACCAGGAGCCCAGGTAAAAGCTGCTGAGTGTGGAACTGAAAGACACCAGATGTTGCTCTCTGCCTTGTCTCTGCCATTCCTTTCTCACTGAAGACTCTCTTATGTTGTTGCACATACTTGAGGCGCTACAGAGGGAGAAAAGTGGATTGGTTTGAAGGTCCGTTTAAATAAAAATACTTCAGCAAGTATGACAGGCAGGGTGTGCTCTGGATAAATGCAGTGCTCTCATGCCAGCTCGCTGAAACTGATTGATTGACTTGTAAGATGTCATGGACAGGCTGGGGAGGCAGGGAGAGCGAGCGAGGCAGAAAGATGGCGAGGATATGGCTACTGTTGGATGGAAGATGAGACGTATATATATATGTGTGTGTGTGTGTGTGTGTGTGTGTGTGTGTGTGTGTGTGTGAGCGTGGGTTTGCAGAGTTGAAATGCACACCCTTACACATACATGCATGCACACAGCTGGCCAGCTCTGGCCTGGTTCTGGTCAGTTGCCCGTGGCCAGCATTCCTTTCTCACTGAAGACTCTCTTATGTTGTTGCACATACTTGAGGCGCTACAGAGGGAGAAGTGGATTGGTTTGAAGGTCGTTTAATAAAAATACTTCAGCAAGTATGACAGGCAGGGTGTGCTCTGGATAATGCAGTGTCTCATGCCAGCTCGCTGAACTGAATTTGATTGACTTTGTTAAAAAAGAAAACTGTGCATCCAATGGGACAGGTCCTTTGAGGGGGGGAGGCACAAAGGAGAGTCGAGCGAAGGCAGAACAAGATGGTCGAGGATATGGCTACTGTTGGATGGAACGAGTGAATGACGTATAATATAATACATTAGTGA